>NC_089524.1:3274845-3632345 GCF_963924715.1 Thunnus thynnus | reverse complement strand
GCAATACCAATAACAAATTTTCTCAATCCTATTTTAAACTGTGGACTCTTGGACTTGGAAAAAGGTGATGACACATACAATATTTGGCACAAAATCTGATTGGTTGTGTGCTTACATAGCCAGGCCACTGTCAATCAAATAGACAAGACTCACTTCAGACTCTTAAAAAATAATATCTGCGTTTGTCTGAACTTGGATGGTTTCATATTAAAGGGGAGGTATTATGCTTTTCCTTATTTTCAGACATATATATAATGTCACAATGTTGGATGTTCATGTTAAAAGTGGCCGACGTGTCAAATAACGGGGTAAACGTATGTAGCAGTAATCCCTGTGAGCAAAAAGCAGCAGTTTCAGACTGCTCTGAGCGCTTGTTTTTTTTTTTACTTTCAGCCCGAGCTGATGTCAGTTTGTGACGGATTTCTTTATATGGACATCTGCTATGTGCACAGCGCATGAGTTCGCTGCTCCGCTTGGGGAGCCACGACGCCATTACACACACAAATAAGTAGTTTACCTGTTGGAGGTGTTCTGGTTGTCTGCAGCTCTTCATAAAACATCTCACTGTGGCTGTTTCTGCTTGTACTCTTCCTCCCTGCATCATTTCTAAGTGATCTGATGAACAAATAGTTCCAAATAGTTTCATACGTTGTTGTTTCTACCATTTTTTAGCGCCGCTAACGAAGCTCCGCTAAGCCACATTTTTACTTCCTGTAAATTCTTCACAATAAAAGTCTCCCATTAGTTAGTCATTTAAAAGCTTTTTTGAAGCAATTTGAAGCAGTAGAGCAGGAAATGTTTTCTTTGCAATGACGGTGAAGTTACACAACGCTTATACGTAAAGCTGGCCAATCAGAACAGAGTGGGCTCATCAGGAGGGGGGCCTTGAAGAGACAGGAGCTAAAACGGAGTGTAAGAGAAACTGTGTATATTGAGGGGCTGCATAAAGGGCCAGTATAAGATAAATAAGGAGTTTTTTTAACTTTGAATCATGCAGAGCTACTCTAGTGGAGTCCAAGAATAAAAATTTAGAGCTGAAATGAGCATAATAGGTCCTCTTTAAGTCATAATTATTTATTGTTATTGAGAAGTACTTAAAGTGTGGCTTGATACCAGGCTGAAAAACAGTGTTTCTACCTGTCTAGATAAAAGTTTCCAGTGTGCAGTGGTGAAGGAAACAAAGCTTTCTGAAGCGCTGAATCAATGTGAAGCAGTTTTGTTGAAAATGGTTCACTGTTTGGATGCACTGATACAGTCATGATGGCGACATCTGCTGGACAATTTTTGGCATTTCATTTGTATGAATGGATTAAATCTGAGAAGATGAAGCTCCTAATTCAAATGGTCTAACTACTTTCATTATCGTTATTTTGTTCAATAAAGTCTACATTATAAAATGTGAATACTGTGGCAGACTGAAGCCACAGATATACTTAAGAGTGGACGTGTACATGGACAGCTATGGACGCCACGGTTGCATTTTAGTTCGGTTTATACCACTTCCTGGAGTCCACTTGGAGGATGCGTTCCACACATGTAGGCCTGTCACAATAAATACTAATGTTGGACGATATATTGTCCCAGAAATAACTGCGATAAATGATATTATTGTCATTATAAGACCGTTTTATACCACTGATATGTAATGATAATGTAATGGCATAATAGTGCAAGTACACCCTTTCAAAGAGCAATCAACTTTTAATTCTTAAGAATATAACATTTGAATTGGAATGTGAAAAAATCTTTTCTCTGAGCTGCAAGGTTAGTCAGGATAACCTGCACACAGCTCCCACCTCCAACTTCTCATGTAAACACAGAAGTGGCTGGACAGTAATGGCGGCGGCTTTTGGTGAGTTCGGGAGGGTGTAGCAACTCAACCTCGACTCGCTTATTCACCGGGGAGACATGGGACGGGGGGGACTGGGTTTATCAAAATGCTGAAACCTTCTGGAAACAACCTGCTGAGACAGGCAGACAGATAAAAGAATCAACTAAAACAAGAACAGCGGAAATGAAATAGGATGAAATTAAAAATTTTAAATGTCCAAACGATGAAAATGAGGTAAGCTTTAGATTGTTCTGCATATTATTCCATGTTAAAGATTACTTTTTTGATATTAAAGAAACTAGTGCAGACATGAAAAAGTCTATAAATATAATATAAACTATATTACAGAAACCTCAGTGCAGTCTATTTTCCTCCTGTGGCTGGTGGGAAGAGGCTGTTTTAATTAGTAAATACCACCTTAATAAAGCTTTTCTGATATATATGAATGAATGAATGAAATTTTTATTATTATGTCATGCATACAACCGTATGCCCAGCCCACATGGGCTTACAAGACACCATAAATTCCAACAAGCCAAGACCTTTCACATTCAAGTCTAGAGACCATCATTAAATAGTACAGATATTCTAATTTACTGTATATGTATATATGAATTAAACAGTTCCTGATTTATCTCAGCTTTTATTGAACTCTGTGGTGTTTTGTGATGCTTGTTGCAGGATGATGTTTCTTATTTTCAGGAGTGTGTCATGGTTCTGTCCCAGTCTGGCTCTGTGTCCCCCCACCAGTCCAGGTGCCCTCAGACTTTTTTCTTGTTTGTTGAACTGGACTGAGTGGCAGTAGGCCCTTAAAGTTGATACTTAAATTTGCTTTCACACTAGTTATGAAATGTGACTGAGGAGTTTGACGCACCCAGTTAAACGTCATAGATGCAGCAATTTATACACCAGGCAGTTCATTCTAGTTCTTCTGTATTTTTTATATTTATCAGATGTTTTTATCCAGAGACTGACAGATGTTTGTTCAATGGCTGGACTCTGTAACTCATCCTCAACACATTATGAAGAAGGAGTTTGTTTGGCATTTGTTTTTGTAGATTTGAATAATTTGCGTTTACAGCCTCTTTGTGCCATGTGAACAGAACTGCATCATCATGAAATTGTAAATAACAAATTTAAAATAAAATAAATAATAAATAGATTTACAGATTACAGTGTACTTGTGTATTGAAGTTTATTCATGTATATTCTTAGACGAGTTTATGTATTTCGGTTTATTATGAAGAGGATTATGTTTTCTGGTTTCTTGGTTTTCTGCTGTTTTGGGTTTTTCTTGTGTCTGTTCCGCTCTTTCCTCCACACCTGCCCTGCATCATTCTCGTTAGCCCTGCCCTTTTCCCAGTGTTCTCCACAGCCTATCAGCTTCTTTCCTGTTCTCTTGTTTCATCTCCTCATTCCCCTCACTTGGGTTTCTCCGCCCTTCTCCCCACTTGCACCTCATCTCCTCGTTAGTTCAGTTAGTATTTCAGTCCTGTGTTTCAGTTCAGTCTGGTTGGATCCTTTGTTTTGCTGCGTCTGCATGCCTTTCTTCATTTCATTCTGGCTTCTTTTTTTTCCTGCATTTCAATCCATCTCCTGCTACTCCCTTGACAGGGAGCAGTTTATGAATACAACTGCAGGCCATTTATAGCAACAAATGGGTTTTATAAGTGTAAACAGGACTAAAAGAAGTTTCCTTAATAATTATCATAGTATTTGTGTCACTGTGACTGGTGGGATGAGCACACGTGAAGACACATAACACAACGTATTTCTTTTCTAAATGTGACACATTTAAAGTTCTTGAAAGGCTCATTTCAAATTTTAAATATCAATTTATCCCCTTAAAACTTCTCACCTTGCAGCAGTGATGAAGACGCATTTCAGGGTGTGTTAGTACACCGTGACATCACTGACGTGGTTACAATAAAGCACATTTCTGACTACACCCATCAGTGCTGCTAGGTGGTCAGAGGTGCAGCAGACTAGTGATGTTACACTTAAAGCAGACTACTTGACACAGTATCAACCTTTCAAGGCAAAGGCTGCAAAATGTTTCGATCATCAATCACAAGACCTCTCTAAACTGTGTCTTGTTATGTCATACAGAGGTCGTGCTGGTTTTGAATATGAGATGTGCTTCTCAGTCTGCCACAGTATTTAAAAGCAGAAGTGTGGACAGTTTAAAAGTTTTATAATATAAACTTTATTCAACAAAATAACAATGAAAGCAGTTAGACTACTGTTTCATTACGGTCTCAGATTTAATCCACACACATGTAATGTCAACAATTGTCCAGCAGATGTCGCCAGTTTGACCATAACAAATTCTTCCAAACAGTGAACCATTTTCAACACATTGATTTGGTGCTTCAGAAAGCTTTGTTTCCTCCACCACTGCAGACTGGAAACTTTTATCTAGACGGGCAGAAACACTTTCAGCCAGGTATGAAGCTACTCTTTAAATACAACTCTAACAATGAATAATTATGACTTAATAAGCATCAAAGTTCAGACAAACATAGATATTAATAATTAAAAAGAATTTACAGTCAAAAACTTATCTTGTACATTTGATTGACAGTGGCCGGGCAATGTAAGCACACAACCAATCATCAGATTTTGAGCCAAATATTATATGTGTCATCAACTTTTTCCAGCTGAGCCCACAGTTTAAACCAAAGAAAAAGATTACGATTAAGAACGCAAATCTTCTATTTGTGGGTTCTTTATTTGTCTTTTGCCAGTATTGCATCTTTAGTTTTTCTCAGTATTTTGTGCCTTGTTTCAAGAAAAGAAATAAAATTGTGCAAAAGAGTTTGGGATTCAGGGAATTTGTACAAAACTGTATTCTACATAAATCCAAAATATGGCAGAATTCGAGTCAAAATACTTTGAAATTGTACACATACACAGTCGAATGCACCAAAACTACAGTAAAAATACAGTCCAGATAGTATGTAATTGGACAGTTGAACATTTTTGAGAGTTTTCATTTAGATTGAGGTGGAGTTGTCAATGTGAAGGGTAAAGAGGTGACCATGCAAGTGAAGAAGATCATAATGAGGCTGGAAAAAAAGGCAAATGACTGTCAAAGAGATATCAAAGGTAGTTGGTTTGCCAAAATCAACTGTCAGGTGAGCACAGGAAAACTAGAAACGAGCTGGTAGACTGAGGAGCACTGCACTGCAAGTACATATTTGATGGGTACTTCTTCTTCTACTACTTCTACTTCTAAATAATTATTTACTTGTTACTTACATATAAAGTAACAACACTACTGCTTTGGGTTACTTCAAATAACTCTAGTAAGAAAGTTATCATTATGTAAATAGACATATTTGTTACTGAACCAGACAGGATTACCATTAGCTGACTTTTTTTAATGGGATGCTGCAGTTATGGTTAAAATAATTATTTACCAAGCTAAAACATTCAAAATGTAAAAGACACACTGTGTAAATGAGAAGATGATAGAAGTATTTGGCTTATTCACACACACTATACATGTCCTTTGCTATTTTATCTTTGTTCTAAGAGACAATAAGAGTAAAGAGTCCAAATAGCAAAGGGACCACATTCAGTTTGACAGATGAGGCTGAGTTACAGAAGCTGCTTCCACAACATTTTGGTTCACTAAGTGATTTAAAAGGCCAATGAGGCAGGAGCTCCAAGCGAGAAGCAATGTCACAGAGGTTTGCAGAGGCACAACCAAAGGCATAAGCTGTTTGGTCCCTGCTATATGCATATCCACCTGTGGATGACAAAATCATTGTTAGACCACAGTTTTTATTTACTTATTATTTATTCAGCAGGAAATGGCCACTTTGAAGGCAGAAATAATGTGTTTTGAGGCACAATATGATCATGAGGGCTCACCAGTCCAACTAACGCAGCGGTCCTCCGTTCCCACACACTGAACTGTCTCATTACACACAGCAGAAAAAAGATAATTACAGGTGAAACACTGCAGGTTGTTTTTCTTCTGAATACCAGGGTCTGAAACAGAACAGGAGACATGGCAGACACTGTAAAAGACACAAAGTGACTTATTGTTCGTCACTGTGACCAACATTAGACTGATAGTACATGTGAATGTGATTTTGTGTCTTTAAAAAGGGAAACTTTTCTCTTTACTTACGAGGAATGACTTGACTGTTGCAGCGATCTGTGTTGCACACATGAACAGATGCAGCCTTACTTTCAAAACCAACATTGAATGAATATGTGTGCTTTCCTTCACTGATAACGGAGGATGGCAAACACAACCTGGTGGTGTCCTGTGAGAAATATCCAATCCTTTTTTCTGTAAAGTGAAACACAGAACGAACACTGTAATGCAGAATTTAAAACTGAATAAGTGACTGACATTAAGGAAAAATCTGTTTTTTTTAATACTTTTTACAGATACCTTGAAAGGCAACAGTTGCACACAGCTCAGTAGGGTTACATGGAGTTAAGGTCTGTTGCTTCATGTCAGTCCCATGACCAGTCCAACACTCAAGAGCTTCAGCTGCAATTTATGAAATAAATAAGTATGAGTTGAACAATCAACATGAATCCTGTTTGTCATATAAACACAGATACAGTATGCAAAGTTAATCTGATGAGAGACAACCCCAAATTACAACAAACAATGACAGAATGGTATTTAAGACAAAAAAACCCAATAAATAGTTCTCAACAACTAAAATACTAATTAAAATATCAGAAATCAGCCTGCAGCCTTTAGATGTACAGTTTTCTGTCATGGTGACGTCTGCATTATCTCTCTTTCTAAAAATGTTTAAAGAATGAAACGGCACTATGTAAAATGATGTTAACTGGGACATTTCTGTGGCCAACAAAGAAAAACTTATTTTTTGGGAAAGATTGTGGTTTTGTTTCAATATTGAAAAAGTAAACATGTCCTGTTCTTCAAGTCTATGTTGATGTTTTTATTATTTAACCAAGACTATCATCCTTCCCTTATCTTAACAAAGTGCTTGGCGTCCCTAAACATAACTATAATTATGTTACTATAAAAATATTAATCATGTGTTAGTTGACATGAAAAAAAATATATATATTGACAGTGAACTTTTTGTAACTTGATAGCGCCATAAAAGATGTTTCTTCATTATGCTGATAAAAATCAAAATCTCTGCAGCATGAAGTTTCTCTCTACACATATTTGCTGTTGCAAATTAGTCTTTTTAGTGTTTTATATTATTTTGTAGATTTCTGTGGTTGCTATACAGATGATATAACAAACAAAATATAAATGATGATGATGATGATGGTAAACATGAACAAAGGTTAACACCTGGTAGACAAACAGCAGGGTAAAAAATTAGTAGAATTATGAACTACCTGACATGACAGGTACCTGCAGAAATGCTGTTTTAAGAGTGAGTGAGGTTACCTGTGCTGGAGAGTGTCCAGATGAGAGTGAGAGTCAGGATCAGTTTCATCATGATGAGTAAATCTGCAGATTACAGGAAATATTTTATATAGTGAGCCTGTGTTTAAAAAGAGGAAGTTACAGGAAATGATTAAATAGCAAAGGAACTGTATTCCTTCACTTTAAAAGCAACAAAATTAATGAACGTTCTTGCTGTAAACAAGCCATCAACTCCTCATCTTTTTCACCTGCAGTAATGTCTGAATACATATATAAATTATCATTTATAATATAATTGTTAATCATAGCAGTATAATTTCTTTAAAAAGAACAATATTTTGAAAAAAAAAGTGAAAAAAGTGGTAAAAATAAACGACACTGTACAAAAAATGCAACAAAACAGCAGGTTAGATTTTATATTCCAGAGCTATTCAGTGGTAAAATATCTCAAAATTGTTTCACGATTTTTAAGCTACTGTAAGTTAGCACAGTAAGTTGTATAATGATGAGAGAAAATTATTATGACAAAAAAGTTCCATAAATAAATATCGGATCATAAAATGTCGTCAACATTCAGAGGTGAAAATCTGATACTGATAACACCAAGGCTACACCTCAGTACAGAAATTAAACATGATTCACATCAGAAGTTAAGTTGAATAGAATTAAATGCAACTATAATATTATTAAATAACTGTCATAAATTATTATAATGAAAACATCAATGCGTTCAAGGCATCAAAGTGAACATTAGCCTTGAGCATCATATCAATACAATTTCAGAATTATTTTAATAAAACTCACCCAGTCGAAAATTCAACACACCCAGTTAATCAATAGAAAAAGGAAAACTTTTAAAAATGGGTTGAATTTGTTGTGAAATGTATCCAAGATAATCGTTAACTGAAAATTGTCCCAGAAGAAATGTCTCTTCTTCTCTGGTCAGAACGACACTAACGCTTCTAACACTGTTCCATTTATACTTCCACCAGTGACGTATCAACCTCTTCACTGTTTTTTTCACAGCGTAAGGGCACAGTTTCACTTCTCTACATGATACTGACAACATAATATTAGTGTTTCTGGTCACACACAACCTACTGAGTAAAAAGTGTCACTAAAAATGCAGGTCACCCCCACTGCATGCGTTTGTTGTGTAAGAGTTGGAGAGTGTATGTAAAAACAAAAGAAAAAAAGAAAAAATTGTACCAAGAAGAGGCGTAATAATTGATGTTCATATGCGCAATTGTTCCACAATGTTTAAAGTGGCAGCAGGAAGTCATGTGATATCAACCATCTTCAACAACCTACACAACCGCTTCACTACTTCCTGAACTGTCATTGAAGTAAATCATCTGCAAAGCATTCGCTGCTGGGAAGTTTGTTTCTTGTGAGCACACAGTAATAATGGAAAGTAATTGATACAAATGAACATTTTAACATTTTAATCAGCTCAGATTTTCTTTCATCTGGATTTTTCTGTCTGGACTGTGGGACGATTTTAATGTAAAACTATATAAGTGAGATACTGAAAAGAGGAAATTATACTCTTGACCTTATCAGTGTTGTCATAAAAGCTGATGTCTGTTAATCTACCAGTATGATCTTACACACTGCTAGTAAGATCAGACACTGCATCAGTATGAAGTGATCAGTCAATAATTGCTAGTAATTATTAGCTATATACATTTATTCATATTACGTTGCTATGGAAACATCTTGGGGTCAAGTTTACTGGCTGTCAACTGCTGACAGCACTGACAACAAGATGTGCTTTGTTTGTATATGTTTGTCTGAACATTCCCAGTGATTTAAGATGTCTGAGTAACCTGATCATCAGACTGAAATGTGAAGTTCGTTTTTACTTCATTATTCAAATGTTGACATACACACTGTTTAAGTTTGTTTATTTGCACAATTATTAAATAGAAGGCAGAATATAAAATGGGATATTTATACTATCACAAGAGATGTGCAGGCAGAGCCAATAAAGCTCCCCTAGAAGAGAATCAAATCTCATCAGGAGCAAAATATATAAATAAAATCAACATTCATGCGCTTATCTGTGCAAACCAGAATCTACAATATTGTTAAATATAGGAAGGTACTAAAAGTTAACAATGAGGGGATGAGTTTACAAAATTACTGAGACTTAAATTCCAGATTGTTGGACTCCTGTTAGAAAATATAAATTGGCCGTTTGAAGCTCTTGAAGATTTGGGCCGAACCTGATGAACAAAAGATCCAAATCTTTTCATTATTAGATAGTTTCTCTGCCTGCAATAAAATAACACTCCACTAAAGTGCAGTAAATGAGAAGGTGGAGCTGACCCTAATGCTAGCTGCTAGCTTGGTTAGCATTGTGGATTTAGAGTCTATAGTTAACTGTGATGATGCTAATGCCAATGCTAAATTTCGCAAGTGAAAAACAGGCTTGAAATTATTAACACAAAATGTACTTACCAGAAAAACTGAGAAAGACTTGAAACTAGCGATTAAGATCATAAACTCATTAGGAAAATGTTTACTGAGGTAATAAGTCAAGTGAGAAGTAGGGTCATTTTCTCATAGACTTCACACAATCGGACTTCTTTTTGGAGCCAGTGGAGTTGCCCCCTGATGGCCATTAGAGAGAATGCAGGTTTTAGAGACTTCTGTATTGGCTTCACTCATGGATGTATTATAAGAGCTGGATAGGGCTCCGCAACTGAGCCTCGCAGTCAATTCTTCCCAGTGGCCACTCACGGTATTGCAGCGAATAATCCCTCTGCAGCCCAAAAAGCATTTTCCCCTATAGACCACCATTGTAAAAGAGATATCTGTAAAATGGGACACTTTGAACCGCAAACAACTACAATTGTGTCTGTCTTTTATGAACTTTTGATCCATGGGGGTTTTATATGTGTAAAACTTTCCTTGAGCTGAGAAAAGCAATTTAAAAATCTGTGACGTCATCACAATGTAAAGTCTATGGGCCGAGCGAGAACTCACGGGCAGGGCCAGCAGGGAAACACTACTGCACATATTCAGTGGGCCACACAATGCAGAAACAAACCCGGAAGCTAGAAACTTTTTTGGTGTATGCGCCAGCAGAGCAATTCCTGTAGGATTGAATGGGCATCATTTTTAGTCCGGTATCCAGCTCTTATTATACATCCATGGCTTCACTTTTCAGACCAGGAACGACCGGCTTGGATAATACCCCTTCTGACCACAATGTAGTTGCAATGGCAGAGTGGTGCTATCAGTATTTCCGCTCGATAACTCCACTGGAAGTGAAGCAACTGCAGAAGAAACTGACAGCAGTGAGCTATCTTTCTTGTAACTTAGCACTACACATACTGTAGTTATGTGTGGCATTTTGTGTTCATCGTGTCTTAATCCAAGGTTCCCTTCTCATTCTGTTTGTTTGGAAATGCTCCTGTTACAGCTTAAAAGTTATTATTGGTTCATAAAGACCATTTTGTGTGCACATCTAAAAACTGAACTAAACTAAATAGTGTAACTCCAACTCTGCTAGCTTTGACATTTTCCTGTGGGATTTCCCATTGTATAAATATGTTGTTGGCATCATGCTAAATGTTCTGTAAGCCAGTTAAGTTTGTGACTTTAAGTGTCATGTTGTGAAACAACTTCATGAAAGTAAAAGTCCTGCATTCAAAATGTATATTACAGTTAACAATTTTTAATTGGTTAAATGTAGTTTAAATATCATAATATGAAGTCTTCAACTGTTTTCCTACTGTTGGAGGAAAACCTCTGTTAAAATGTTGTTTAATTTAACAGAGCTGAGCTAACTGGTAAACATCTCCTCCTCCTAAAAGAAAATGTATGATTTCTCATGACTCATAAACATACACTAACTCATTAAGTGAACATTAAACATAGTTTGGTATTAATTTTTTATCCATGTAAAGTCAAGAAACATGATGTTTTCCAGATAATGCTCGTCTGCCTCAACAACACAGTTTAAACATTTTCATAACTGCTGCTTTAGCAAAAGACCTCAGTAATATATAAAAAGTCTATTTTAACAGGTAATAAACATGATCAGTGTCTGATAACCAATAATGACACACTGCCATTATTTATGTTTGGGCATTCCGATTGGGCTACTTCTGTCGTCTTTTGCCTGTAATATCTTGTATTTTGATGTGCTTGTTGTTGTGAATGCTGGAAAGCAGGCAGAAATGAGCCTCCTGAATTTACACCCAAAATGCTGTCAATCCTGTTTATAATTTCCACCGAAGCCTCCTTGATCATCGACCAAGATAGAGGCAGAAAAAAGGTGCACAGAGGCATGAGGGAGAGCGCACAGTTAAACCACCCCTCACTCTGACAAAACTATCAATGCAAAGTGAAAAACAAGAGGCATCCACGAAGTAAAACAGATGAAAGAGCAGGGGGAGTTAACAGATGATTAGAGTAGTTATAATTAGAATTAAAGCTGCAAGCAGTGTTGAACGGGCCCTCGCGCCTCCGTGCACGTCGGGCTGCAGTGCAATTGAAGGGCTTCTGTCATGGGCATGTAGATGTCTTCAGACCCCGGGCTGTTTTCAGACAGTGCAAGAAGGAGATAAACATCACTTCCTTTGTCCACTATTTTGCCTGCTGCTGCGTCTGCTTCGCTGAAATTTCGTAGGAGGCGCTATTCAGTCAGTTTGCATCACTGATGGAATATTGTCATGTAGACGTGTTCACGCCGGGACTCTTACCAAACATGTAAAGTTTGGTGCAGACTGGAGCATTTACAATAAAGTTATAGCAACTTCCTCTGTCATGGCAAAAACATGAAATCTCAATGGTGCGGGGATGCTTATACCACGGTGAATACCTTTTTCTGTCAACCATCTAACAGTTGATAGTTATGAGGTTTTCTGTTCTAACAAAATATTTTCTGTTCTAACAGTATCCGTATATCATTCGATCATTTCATATCTGATATAGAATCCAAAATCTGAAAACCGACAATGAACTGTTATTTTATTATTCGTTTACAAATCCAAATTCAGAAAACAAATGACAGCTGTTTTTTGCTGTTTTGATTTTGTTCTGATCTTAAAAATAGAACATGAGAAAATAAGATATTTGTTGTCTTTGATTTAGCATTTGATTTAACATGTTGTCTTTCAACACAGTGATAAATAGCTTGTTGTTCTATTGTGGCCATAGTGGCCTATCACTGTACCAGCTACAGGTGACGGGGGATGATACAGGTCCTTTTACTGTTGCTGAGAGCTTTTCCAGCCAACTGGAGGATCTCAGCAGTCAAGTATGAGGGGCCGTTGGGGACGTTACTCAGAATGACCATGCATATACATGTACTTTTCCTCTCACATACATATACGAAACCAAATGGTATGCTTATATGGTATATGCTTATACATGTGAGAATGAAAATGTATATATGTAAGAGTTAGAATGTATGTATGTCTGTAAGTGTAAATATATGTAAATGAGCGTGAAGATACATGTATGAAAAGTAAAGTGTGTATATAAGTTTATTTAGTATTGCACCTTTCACAGAAATGAAATTCACAAAGTGTTTCACAGGAACAAGAGTTGAAAATAAGACCATAAAAACATACATAGTGTAAAAACATGTGCCACAAGTTAGAATTAAATAAAATAAAAATAAATAAATAAATAAAAATAAAAATAAAAAAAGGGTTAGCAGTCTTGCAACCGCATTTTGGACCGTTTGTAGCCGGTTCACAGATGCTTTGCTGAGACAAGTGAAAATGAAATTACAATAGTCCAGACAGGATGATATGAACGCATGGATGATCATTTCTAGTTCTGGTTGTGAGACGATGGACTTGAGTTTAGCGATATTTCGTAGATGGAAAAAACATGTACGGGTCAATGATTTAACATGCTGATCAAAATGCATAGCCTGGTCACATATGACACCAAGATTTCTTAAGTTTGACCTAACAGCTGATGAAAGGGACCCAATACTCTTTGCTTATCTATATATATATATATATATATATACGTATATTCTTGATGGTACTTTAGTGTTTGTTAACTAAACAATAGAGAAGTAGTGTAGTCAAAAGTCTATAAAACAGAAACTATTTTACTCCAAGAGAAACAAGAGTGGTTGACCTTCTTCTCTTGCTGTTCTGCGATTGTAAACCACATCCCAACCACAGGCGTGCAGATCCCCAGCCTGTATGAGGGGGCTGTACAAGCTAAAAGTCATTCTGGCCATCTCACATACAAACATTTTCCTTTGACACACACACATATATATATATATATATATATATATATATATATATATATATAACACTAAAGTACCATCAAGAATCAAGTTATCAAGTTACAAAAACTTATGGTTTTGGTTAAATCATATAAATGCTACCCCAGACTTGAAGAACAGAACTTGCTTACATGGTTTTGCTTTCAAAAATATTTTTAATATTGAAATAAAACCATAATCTTTCTCTAAACTTCTCAAACTCACTAACCCAGAACAGGTGGGTGTGGAGGACAGGTGATGATGAGAGGTGAGAAACACTGGAAAAGGGAGGGAGTTGCAGACTTGGAAATGACACAAGAGCAACAGAGACTACCAAAATTTACATTATATACCTCCTAATATGTTTTTTGAAAGAGAACAATAATTGCATTTCTTTTTGTGCTATACAGATCCTGTTCTGGGTTAGTGAGTTTGAGAAGTTTAGAGAAAGATTATGGTTTTATTTCAATATTGAAAATATTTTTGAAAGCAAAACCATGTAAGCAAGTTCTGTTCTTCAAGTCTGGGGTAGCATTTATATGATTTAACCAAAACCATCAACTTGATTCTTGATGGTACTTTAGTGTTATATATATATATATATATATATATATATATATATATATATATATATATGTGTGTGTGTCAAAGGAAAATGTTTGTATGTGAGATGGCCAGAATGACTTTTAGCTTGTACAGCCCCCTCATACAGGCTGGGGATCTGCACGCCTGTGGTTGGGATGTGGTTTACAATCGCAGAACAGCAAGAGAAGAAGGTCAACCACTCTTGTTTCTCTTGGAGTAAAATAGTTTCTGTTTTATAGACTTTTGACTACACTACTTCTCTATTGTTTAGTTAACAAACACTAAAGTACCATCAAGAATATACATATATATATATATACACACACACACACACACACACATATATATATATGTATATATACACACATAACAAATCTTGCCAATTTGTTATGTATGTAATTCAACATGGCAATGTAAGAATGTAATTTAAAGAAGTTGAAGGGAGGACATGGGAAATACATGTATCTTCTCCAAAACAGAATACAAACTCAAAATACACTCACTCAGAGTTGTGGTTATAAAAATGGAAAAAACATCGAAAAACTAGAATTTAAAACTATTGTTACCCATTAAATTGGGTAATAAATCTAATGACTCTCAGACTTTGGATACACAAGTAATCCATGTAAGTAGGATGAGTCACTGTTGGTTTGGCTCTGCACATGAGATTTGTTGACAATAAGAAAGATATAGAAAATTGCCAGATATATCCTGTAAACTTAAAGTATTTTGCTCTGTTTTATGCACGTAAAGTTTGTGTACTGGGCATTGAAGGTGCTGCCGTGGCTATAATCTGCTAATGTGCTGCTTTCACTACACAGCCTGTGTATATGTTGTGTTGTTAAAACTCTCCACGGGATTCCAAAACTGTCAGTGCATGATGACAGGAAGAGACCTGCATTTAATCTTAAAATTACAAAATATTATTTTAATGAGAAATGTCTTTGCTTTGTTACATTTATGGTTTACATGTTAAATCAAGCCAACGCCAAAAACTGTGCTTATTAATCAAACCTCTAAAGACTTATTGTTCAGGAAATAAGGAAATCATTCTTTGCACAGTCATAGTTTGTTGTTTAACACACAGTTTCCTACAGTACACAAGTTTTATGTGGTTTTAAACTGGAGCTGCAATGAGACACAGTGACCAGATTGATCAGGTCACACCTGTTCCAGAATAATTTAAGAAAAACTAAAGTCACTAATAAAAAAATCCCCAACAAAACTCTCTCATGAAACATGGTGCACACTCAGTATCAACCGGGTTCTTGGAAACTCATTTTACTGGCTTGTCTCAAGTTCTTCATACTTTTCCCTGCTGATTTCCATACTGCAGTAAAATGAAATGAAACTGATACCTTCCTGAAAAAAGGTAATCAATCTTTATGACTTCATTGTCTAATTTGATAATGAACAATGAGAAGTCTATAAAGTTTGTAGTTAATGGGGTCAACATCGAAAATCAGTGGTTTTTGGCAGCAGCATATATTCTGACCCTGTACCTGCTGAACGTCTGGATACCTTTAATTGTTTGCATTTTTTTTTTTGTTTAATTCAATGAATATGGCAAAGCAGGAAGGAGAGAGAGGATATCCTTTCCTGGTTGTTTTTTTCTGCATCCAGTGGTAAACTGGTAACTGCTGTTAACCCCAACCCGAAAGTCTGAAAAGAGTATATCTCACACTTTCTCACAGGAACTGTGTTTAGGCTTTAAATTGTCTTTTGAAAACCACATCCTGCCAACTAGAGGTTGCTCACTACCTTCACCGCTCGAAAACCACAGATGTTCTATCAGTTCATTTTCTGAATAATTTCAATTAAAAAAAAAATCTGCATACTGTTGGCAACTTGTACTTTATTACATTTTAACTAAAAAAAATGAATTCAAGTGAACAACAGTGTGCAGGATTTCTGGTTCCTTTTCAGTTTGCAGAGTCTTTGGTCCTGTCAGAAAGATTTTATGGTATACATAAACTTTCATTGTTAACAGTGCTAGTGTTATGGTTAACAGAAAAAATAAAATGTACAATTGTTTTTTTTACAAAAAAATGTTGACTTTGTTGTGAAATTATTCCCAGCTTTGTACAGCTGCTACCTCCGCCAGTGATGTGTTTTTCTGTTAGACCTCTTCCTTTTTTCATTATTTGAGCACTGAGAGTCACTCATAGCTCACCACTACTGTTCCACCTTATTACAGGATAAAAAAGATCTCCTGGTCATGTGAAACTTACTCGTGTAAAGGTCAGCACTGAAAATGTGACAATTTCACAATAATATGTCTTAATCATGAAACACCAATTATATACAAACGATAACAGAGTCATCATCATGTTTGACAGATGACGCGGCAAAATTCGGGTCATGAGCTGTTCCTTTTTTTACCTACATTTTCCTCTTTCCATCATTTTGATAGAGGTTGACTTTTGTTTCATCAGTTCATAAAACTTTGTTCCAGAACTCTACAGCTTTTTTTTGCCAACTGCAACCTGCCTTCCTGTTTTTGAGTCTGACTAGTGGGTTTGCACATTGTGGTGAATCCTCTGAGGTTATGGTCATGAAGTCTTCTGTGGATCGTTTAAAGGAAACATGTACACCTACTGTAGCATTAGCATCTTGACTTGTGACTTGTGCAATCATTAAGGGCTTTTTCTTCAGTCCGTCCACCAGCTCGTTTGTCATTCTCTAGTTTTTCTTGGCGTTTCTGTACTTCACTGTTGGTTTTGTTTACTCCACATATTGGTAAATAACTCCACCTCAATCTAAATGGCAACCCTAAAAAAATGTGTTCAAAACTGTTCAAATAAGCACTATCTGGACTGCATTGTAACTATATGTTTGGTGTATTTTGACCGTATATTCACAGCAAGTATTTTGTCTGGAATTCCATATTTTGGATTTACATTAACTACATTGATTGCACAAATTCTCTCAATAACAAGCTCTTTTTCACACTTTTATTTCATTTTTTGTTTTCTTGAAATAAGATCAATACTATGAAAAACTGAAGATGCAATACCACTAACATATTTTCTCAATCCTATTTTAAACTGTGGACTCTTGGACTTGGAAAAAGGTTATGACACATACAAAATTTGGCACAAAATCTGATTGGTAGTGTGCTTACATAGCCAGGCCACTGTCAATCAAATGGACAAGATAGGTTTTTCACTTCAAACTCTTAAAAAATAATATCTGTGTTTGTCTGAACTTGGATGGTTTCATATTAAAGGGGAGGTATTATGCTTTTCCTTATTTTCAGACATATATATAATGTCACAATGTTGGATGTTCATGTTAAAAGTGGCCGACGTGTCAAATAACGAGGTAAACATATGTAGCACTAATCCCCGTGAGCAAAAAGCAGCAGTTTCAGACTGCTCTGAGCGCTTGTTTTTTTTTCTACTTTCAGCCCGAGCTGATGTCAGTTCGTGACGGATTTCTTTATATGGACATCTGCTACGTGCACAGCGCACAAGTTCACTGCTGCGCTTAGGGAGCCACGACGCTCCAAATAGCTTCATACGTTGTTGTTTCTACCGTTTTTTAGCGCCGCTAACGAAGCTCCGCTAAGCCATGTTTTTACTTCCTGTAAATTCTTCACAATAAAAGTCTCCCATTAGTTAGTCATTTAAAAGCTTTTTTGAAGCAATTTGAAGCAGTAGGGCAGGAAATGTTTTCTTTGCAATGACGGTGAAGTTACACAACGCTGATACGTAAAGCTGGCCAATCAGAACAGAGTGGGCTCATCAGGAGGGGGGCCTTGAAGAGACAGGAGCTAAAACGGAGTGTAAGAGAAACTGTGTATATTGAGGGGCAGTATAAAGGGCCAGTATAAGATAAATAAAGAGTTTATTAACTTTGAATCATGCAGAGCTACTCTAGTGGAGTCCAAGAATAAAAATTTAGAGCTGAAATGAGCATAATAGATCTTCTTTAAGTCATAATTATTTATTGTTATTGAGAAGTACTTAAAGTGTGGCTTGATACCAGGCTGAAAAACAATGTTTCTACCTGTCTAGATAAAAGTTTCCAGTGTGCAGTGGTGAAGGAAACAAAGCTTTCTGAATCAATGTGAAGCAGTTTTGTTGAAAATGGTTCACTGTTTGGATGCACTGATACAGTCTTGATGGCGACATCTGCTGGACAATTTTTGGCATTTCATTTGTATGAATGGATTAAATCTGAGAAGATGAAACTGCTCCTAATTCAAATGGTCTAACTACTTTCATTATCGTTATTTTGTTCAATAAAGTCTACATTATAAAATGTGAATACTGTGGCAGACTGAAGCCACAGATATACTTAAGAGTGGACATGTACATGGACAGCTGTGGACGCCACGGTTGCATTTTAGTTCGGTTTATACCACTTCCTGGAGTCCACTTGGAGGATGCGTTCCACACATGTAGGCCTGTCACAATAAATATCAATGTTCTGTCCCAGAAATAACTACGATAAATGATATTATTGTCATTATAAGACTGTTTTATGCTACTGATATGTAATGATAATGTAATAGCATAATAATGCAAGTACACCCTTTCAAAGAGCAATCAACTTTTAATTCTTAAGAATATTCAAACATTTGAATTGGAATGTGAAAAAAATCTTTTCTCTGAGCTGCAAGGTTAGTCAGGATAACCTGCACACAGCTCCCACCTCCAACTTCTCATGTAAACATAGATGTGGCCAGACAGTAATGGCGGCGGCTTTTGGTGAGTTCGGGAGGGTGTAGCAACTCAACCTCGACTCGCTTATTCACCGGGGAGACATGGGACGGGGGGGACTGGGTTTATCAAAATGTTGAAACCTTCTGGAAACAACCTGCTGAAACAGGCAGACAGATAAAAGAATCAACTAAAACAAGAACAGCGGAAATGAAATAGGATGAAATTAAAAATTTTAAATGTCCAAATGATGAAAATGAGGTAAGCTTATTCCATGTTAAAGATTACTTTTTTGATATGAAAGAAACTAGTGCAGACATGAAAAAGTCTATAAATATAATATAAACTATATTACAGAAACCTCAGTGCAAACAGTCTATTTTCCTCCTGTGGCTGGTGGGAAGAGGCTGTTTTAATTAGTAAATACCACCTTAATAAAGCTTTTCTGATATATATGAATGAATGAATGAAATTTTTATTATTGTGTCATGCATACAACTGTATGCCCAGCCCGCATGGGCTTACAAGACACCATAAATTCCAACAAGCCAAGACCTTTCACCTTCAGATCTAGAGACCATCATTAAATAGTACAGATATTCTAATTTACTGTATATGTATAAATGAATTAAACAGTTTCTGATTTATCTCTGCTTTTATTGAACTCTGTGATGTTTTGTGATGCTTGTTGCAGGATGATGTTTCTTATTTTCAGGAGTGTGTCATGGTTCTGTCCCAGTCTGGCTCTGTGTCCCTCTACCAGTCCAGGTGCCCTCAGACTTTTTCCCTGTTTGTTGAACTGGACTGAGTGGCAGTAGGCCTTTGAAGTTGATACTTAAATTTGCTTTCACACTAGTTATGAAATGTGACTGAGGAGTTTGACAGACCCAGTTAAACGTCATAGATGAAGCAATTTATACACCAGGCAGTTCATTCCAGTTCTTCTGTATTTTTTATATTTATCAGATGTTTTTATCCAGAGACTGACAGATGTTTGTTCAATGGCTGGACTCTCTGTAACTCATCCTCAACACATTATGAAGAAGGAGTTTGTTTGGCATTTGTTTTTGTAGATTTGAATAATTGTGTTTACAGCCTCTTTGTGCCATGTGAACAGAACTGCATCATCATGAAATTGTATATAAGAGTTTACAGGTTATAGTGTACTTGTGTATTTAAGTGTATTCATGTATATTCTTAGACAGATTTATGTATTTCAGTTTACTATGAAGAGGATTATGTTTTCTGGTTTCTTGGTTTTCTGCTGTTTTGGGTTTTTCTTGTGTCTGTTCTGCTTTTTCCTCCACACCTGCCCTGCATCATCCTCGTTAGCCCTGCGCTTTTCCCAGTGTTCTCCACAGCCTTTCAGCTTCTTTCCTGTTCTCCTTTTTCATCTCCTCATTCCCCTCACTTGAGTTTCTCCGCCCTTCTCCCCACCTGCACCTCATCTCCTCATTAGTTCAGTTAGTATTTCAGTCCTGTGTTTCAGTTCAGTCTGGTTGGATCCTTTGTTTTGCTGCGCCTGCCTGCCTGAATCTTTGTTAAAGAGACATTCTTCATTTCATTCTGGCTTCTTTTTTTTCCTGCATTTGAGTCCATCTCCTGCTTCTCCCTTGACAGGGAGCAGTTTATGAATACAACTGCAGGCCATTTATAGCAACAAATGGGCTTCATAAGTGTAAACAGGATTAAAAGAAGTTTCCTTAATAATTATCATAGTATTTGTGTCACTGTGACTGGTGGGATGAGCACACGTGTAGACACATAACACAACGTATTTCTTTTCTAAATGTGACACATTTAAAGTTCTTGAATGGCTCATTTCAAATTTTAAATATCAATTTATCCCCTCAAAACTTCTCACCTTGCAGCAGTGATGAAGACATGCATTTCAGGGTGTGTCAGTACACTGTGACATCACTGACGTGGTTACAATAAAGCACATTTCTGACTACACCCATCAGTGCTGCTAGGTGGTCAGAGGTGCAGCAGACTAGTGATGTTACACTTAAAGCAGACTACTTGACACAGTATCAACCTTTCAGGGCAAAGGCTGCAAAATGTTTCGATCATCAATAACGAGACTACTCTAAACTGTGTCTTGTTATGTCACACAGAGGTCATGCTGGTTTTGAATATGAGATGTGCTTCTCAGTCTGCCACAGTATTTAAAAGCAGAAGTGTGGACTGTTTAAAATTTTTATAATATAAACTTTATTCAACAAAATAACAATGAAAGCAGTTAGACAATGTTTCATCACGGTCTCAGATTTAATCTATACACATGTAATGTCAACAATTGTCCAGCAGATGTCGCCATTTTGACTATAACAAATTCTTCCAAACAGTGAACCATTTTCAACACGTTGATTTGGTGCTTCAGAAAGCTTTGTTTCCTCCACCACTGCAGACTGGAAACTTTTATCTTGACAGGGAGAAACACTTTCAGCCCGGTATGAAGCTACTCTTTAAATACAACTCTAACAATGAATTATTATGACTTAATAAACAACCATCAAAGTTCAGACAAACATAGATATTAATAATTAAAAAGAATTTACAGTCAAAAACTTGTCTTCGATTGACAGTGGCCGGGCAATGTAAGCACACAACCAATCATCAGATTTTGAGCCAAATATTGTATGTATCATCAACTTTTTCCAGCTGAGCCCACAGTTTAAACCAAAGAAAGAAAAAAAAAGATTACAATTAAGAACACAAATCTTCTATTTGTGGGTTCTTTATTTGTCTTTTGCCAGTATTGCATCTTTAGTTTTTCTCAGTATTTTGTGCCTTGTTTCAAGAAAAGAAATAAAATTGTGCAAAAGAGTTTGGGATTCAGGGCATTAGTACAAAATGTATCCAATGTAAATCCAAAATATGGCAGAGTTCAAGTCAAAATACTTTGAAATTGTACACATACACAGTCAAATGCACCAAAACTACAGTAAAAATACAGTCCAGATAGTATGTAATTGGACAATTGAACATTTTTGAGAGTTTCCATTTAGATTGAGGTGGAGTTGTCAATGTGAAGGGTAAAGAGGTGCATGCAAGTAAAGAAGATAATAATGAGGCTGGAAAAAAAGGCAAATGTCTGTCAAAGAGATATCAAAGGTAGTTGGTTTGCCAAAATCAACAGTCAGGTGAGCACAGGAAAACTAGAAACGAGGTGGTAGACTGAGGAGCACAAGTCTTGTGGATGGCCAGAAAATCATCTGCATGGTGAAGAGAAAGCCCTTTATGACTGCACAGCAAGTCAAGAATGCTCTCCAGGATGTAGGCGGACATGTTTCCTTCACCGTATTCACTACAAGGTGGAAGGTAAGCCTCAAAAACAGACAGGTTGCAGTTGGCAAAAACATTCAAAAAGAAACCAGTAGACTTCTGGAACAACGTTCTATAGAATGATGACGACGATGATGACGACGATAACAATGATGAAGAAAAGAATAAAGTGTGGAGAAAGAAAGGAACAGCTCATGAGTCTACCACCTCATCTGTCAAACATGGTGGTGCTTTTGTTATGGCCTGGGCATGTTGGGCTGTCAGTGGCACTGGCACACTGGCATTTATTATATTTACTGCCAACAGAATCAACAGAATGAATACAGAGGTATACAGGAGCATTCTGTGTGCTCACATTCAGTCAAATGCATCAAAACTCATTGGAGCACATTTCATCATTCAGCAGGACAACCATCCTAAACATACGGCCAAAGCAACCAAAGAGCTTTTCAGAGGGATGAGGTGGAATATCCTCAACTGGCTGAGTCAGTCACCTGATCTCAATCCGATGGAGCTGCCTTCCACCCTGCTGAAAACCAGACTAAAGGCAGAGAGGCTCCACAACAAGCAAGAGCTGAAGGCAATGAAGGCCTGGGAGAGCATCACCAGGAAAGATGCAAAGCATCTGCTGATGTCTATGAGGCCAAGACTTCAGTTATTGTCTGCAAAGGATTTTCCAAAAAATATTAAATACAATGATTTTGTTTTACTTCATATGAATCTGTCCAATTATGTTTGAGCCCCTAAACTTTGAGTACTATGTGTTGATATGAACTGTCTCAAATTAAAGCTGAGACTTGGCACTTTAATGTAGTATCCATTATTTTATTTCAAATTGAATGTGCTGAAGCACAGAGCCTGAAGAACAAAAATGTATATCTGTCCAAATACTTATGGTCTGGACTGTATATAATAATCCCCTCACTAATTTATAGTCTCAGCCTTACTTTGAATATTTGTAAACTGTGGAGGAGTTGAAGGACTGTATGTTTGGTAGGAAGGCAGGTCACTCAGTAAAAACACACAGAGCAGGATTCAGAGTTTTAACTTTAATCAAGAAAATCAGTTTTACATGGCAAGAGTCACTGCAGGCATTACAGACAATTCAATAGTTCCACTCTTTTCAGTAAATGCTTACTTCAGTTCATTATTTAGGTGGATATGTGTTTATACGTGGCATTTGCTTTACTCTGTCAGAACTGCTTGTCGGACATTTGAATAGCTTCCGAAATGCCAGAATCAGAATTAGGGGAGCTTTGTACAACAATTTCTGTAACTTTCTGAAATTGACAAACTAACATTTGTACAACATTGTAAACAATAACTTTTTAGCACAAAGTCAAGATGTTGTGCTACATGTCACAACCATGTTTCCACATGTGCAGTGGCATCTGCTGTACAAGGAACTCTCCTGAGACTGAAACTGTGATCTCTGTTATTAGTCTTTGGAGCAGTTTCCAAACAAACTACCATGACCATTGTCTTCAGGGCAAAGGAACATGTCACCCAGTGCAGCGGTGTGGCTCACTGACATGTTTTTAAATAGCTTTTGGACAATAACAGAGGTCAATGGCATAGAAGAATAAGATATATTAGGCTTTGGATAAACACAGTACTTGTAAGTAGATCAATTCATTGTTGGTTTGGCTCTGCTCAAAAGATTTGTTGACAATAAGAAAAATATAGAAAATTACCAGCCTTATCCTTTAACACTGAAGTAAAGGTTTGATCTTTGTAATGTTCCTTTGTTGGAAAAAGCAGGACTGAAATTTAACATGGATATCACACTGGATTTAAAATTCTGGGCAAGCAGGCGACTAAATTTAAGTAATTTTGCATAACAGTATCTGGAACAAGAAAAATAATTTTTGTTTTATCATCGTTAAGTTATAGAAATATTTGAGACATTGACTCTTTTATTGCACTAAGGCAGTTTTGGATTGTGTCTGACATGTTCATAGAGTTATTGTGATTAAAAGAGAGATGCAGCTGTCTCGTTAGCATAACACTGATAAATGATATCAAAGCAAGGAATGATGCAGCAGAGAACAGAAATGGACCAAGAACTGAACCAATAGACTCATGAATTAGGAGTTTTCATCAAGTTAGTCACTTCTCAGGTAGTCTTCACTAATTAGATTTCATCTGCACTGCAAGCACATATTTTGATGGGTACTTTTACTTCTAAATAAGTATCTACTTGTTACTTACATATAAAATAACAACACTACTGTTTTGGGTTACTTGAAATAACTCTAGTAAGAAAGTTATCATTATGTAAATAGATGTATTTGTAACTGAACCAGGCAGGATTATCATTAGCTAACTTTTTTTTACTAGGATGCTGCGGTTATGGTTAAAATAATTATCAAGCTAAAACATTCAAAATGTTGAAGACATCTCACTGTGTAAATGAATGAGAAGATGATAGACGTATTTGGCTTATTCACACACAGTAAACATGTGCTTTTGCTTTTTGTTAGTTTCTCTTTGTTCTAGTAGACGATAAGAGTAAAGAGTCCAAACAGCAAAGGGATCACATTCAGTGTGACAGACCAGGCTGAGTTACAGAAGCTGCTTCCACAACATTTTGGTTCACTGAGGAATTTAGAAGGCGAATCAGGCGGGATCTCCATGAGATCACAGAAGTTTGCAGAGGCACATCCAAAGGTATGAGCTGTTTTGCCCTCCTTCTCTGTCACTGTGAATGACAAAATCACTGTTAGACCACAGTGTTTGAAAGTTTTTTCAAATTTTAGCAGCAGGAAATGGCCACTTTGAGGGCAGCAATAATGTGTTTTGAGGCACAAAATGATCATGAGGACTCACCAGTCCGACTAATGCAGCGGTCCTGCACTCCCACACACTGAACTGTCTTGTTACACACAGCAGAATACGGATCATCACAGGTGAAACACTGCAGGTTGTTTTTCTTCAGAACACCAGGGTCTGAAACAGAACAGGAGACATGGCAGAAACTGTACAAGACACAAAGTGACTCATTGTTCTTCACTGTGACCAACATTAGACTGATACTACATGTGAATGTGATTTTGTGTCTTTAAATAGGGAAACTTTTCTCTTTACTTACAAGGAATGATTTCACTGTTGCAGCCATCTGTGCTGCACACATGGACAGAGTCAATCGTAGTTGCCAAACCAAAACTGTATGAATATGTGTGCTTTCCTTCACTGAAAATGGAGGATGACACACACGACCTGATGGTGTTCTGAGTGAAAGTCCCATTATCATTCTCTGTAAAGTGAAACACAGACCAAACAGTGTAATTCAGAAATGCCATTTAAAACTGAATAAGTGAATGACATTAAGAAAAATCTGATTTGTTTTTATACTTTTTACAGATACCTTGTGTGGCAATAGTTGCACACAGCTGAGTAGAGTTACATGAATGTAAGGTCTGTTGCTTTATGTCAGTCCCTTGACCAGTCCAACACTCAAGAGCTTCAGCTGCAATTAATGAAATAAATCAAGGTGAGTTGAACAATCAACATGAATCCTGTTTGTCATATAAACACAGATACAGTATGCAAAGTTAATCTGATGAGAGACAACCCCAAAATAAAAATAAAAGCCAAAATAAATTCAATAAATTCTTCTTAACAAATATATTAAATATCAGAAATCAGTCATCAAATTAAATGGCTGCAGCCTTTAGATGTACAGTTTTCTGTCATGATGACGTCTGCATTATCTCTCTTTCTAAAAATGTTTAAAGAATGAAATGGCACTATGTAAAATGATGTTAACTGGGACATTTCTGTGGCCAATAAAGAAAAACTTTTGTTTGGGGAAAGATTGTGATTTTGTTTCAGTACTGAAAAAGTAAACATGTCCTGTTCTTCAAGTCTGTGTTGATGTTTTTATTATTTAACCAAGACCATCATCTTTCCTTTATCTTAACAAAGTGCTTTGAGTCCCTAAACATAACTATAAGTATGTTACTATAAAAATATTAATCATGCTTTAGTTGACATGAGTGAATATTGTAGGAAAAACACATTAAATATGTTGACAGGGAACTTTTGGTAACTTGATAGCTCCATAAAAGATGTTTCTTCATTATGCTGATAAAAAAATGAAATCTGTGCAGCATGAAGTTTCTTTCTAAACATATTTGCTGTTGCAAATTACTCTTTTTAGTCATTTTATGTTATTCTGTAGATTTCTGTGGTTGCTATAACAAACAAAACATAAATGATGATGATGATAAACATGAGCAAACTACCTGACATGACAGCTACCTGCAGAAATGCTGTTTTAAGAGTGAGTGAGGTTACCTGTGCTGGAGAGTGTCCAGATGAGAGTGAGAGACAGGATCAGCTTCATCATGATGAGTAAATTTGCAGATTACAGGAAATATGTTATATAGTGAACCTGTGTTTAAAAAGAGGAGGTTACTGGACACACTTGAATACCAGGATTATTATTTCACTTTGCAGCAAAATTAATGAACTTTCTTGCTGTAAACAGCTGCAATACACAGTTCAACAAGACATCAACTCCTCGTCTTTTCCACCTGCAGTAATGTCTGGATGAACACTGATAACAGCTACACTTCAGTACAGAAATGAGAAGACATGATACACATCAGCAATTGAGTTGAACAGAATCAAATGCAACTATAACATTATTAAATACATATCATAAATTACTATAATGAAACATCAAAATAAAATAAAACATCAATTCCTTCAAGGCATCAAAAAGAACATCAGCCTTGAGCTTCATATCAATAAAATTTCAGAATTATTTTAATAAAACTCACCCAGTCAAAATTCAACTCTCCCAGTTCATCAGCGGAAAAAGGAACACTTATAAAAATGTGTTGAATTTGTTTTGAAATGTCTCCAAGATAATCGTTACTCTAAACTGAAAATTGTCCCAGAAGAAACGTCTGTTCCTCTTCTCTGGTCAGAATGACACTAACACTTATAAACCTGTTTCAACCTCTTCACTGTTTTTTCACAGCCCAAAGACACAGTTTCACTTCTCTACATGATAACATAATATCAGTGTTTCTGGTCAACCACAACTTACTATGCAAAACTTTGTTACTAAAAAGAAAGACTGCAGGTTCCCACCCTGCATGCTTTTGTGGCATGTTGACACTGGCAAAAGATGAAGTTATTGTAGTAAAAGCAAGTTGGATCACTCACAACTTAAGTTTACAGTTTCAGCACTCAGAAGTATTTCTCAAACTTACACTTCCTCAGGTACTGTGAGTCCATGCTTTAGACAGAAATGAGCGTATGTAAAATCAAAATAAAGGAAGAAAAAGTTGTGCCATGAAGAGTGATGTTCATATGAGTAGTTGTTACACTATATTTAAAGTGGCAGCACTTGTGTCTGAAATGCATCAGGCTTCTGAAGATGTTCTGTTTCATACTTCTGACATTTGATTTTATGATGAGGACATAGGTAAGGTTTTCTTCTACTGACTTTTCCTTGAAGGTCTTGTTTGTGCAAGTATCTCTGCACAGTGGAACGGTGCACCACCACTCCTGAGTCTGCTAAATCTTCCTGCAGGTTTTTTGCAGTCAAATGGGTGTTTTGATTTGCCTTTCTGACCAGCATACCAGCAGTTCTCTCTGAGTTTTCTTGGTCTTCCAGATCTCATCTTGACCTCCACAGTTCCCCTAAACTGCCATCTCTTAATACATTTCACACTGTGGAAACTGCAACCTGACAACGCTTTACTATCTTTTTATAGCCTTCTTTTGCATTGTGGGCATCAATAACTTTTATTTTCAGTCTTACACAGCTGCTTAGAGGAACCCATGGTTGCTGAGTGTTCACACAGGATTTGAAGAGTCAGATTATTTGTTAAGCTTTGAAACACCAGCTGACATTTCCTAATGATAATTCTTGACATGGCTCAGGTCTAATGTGCTGATTAAAATCTGAGACCTTGTAAAAATAATCTGAGAATTCAGAGCTCTTATGGTGCCCAAACTTTTGCAAATGCCACAAATGTTTTTATTTTATTTTATTTTTTCAATTTATGTCACAAAAAGTAACTATGCATTAATGTTTGCAGAAAATATTGTTTTTTTTTTCATATCCTAGAGAGGCTGTGTTTACATACAACTGTATGTATTCATCCAGACATTACTGCAGGTGGAAAAGACAAGGAGTTGATGGCTTGTTGAACTGTGTATTGCAGCTGTTTAAAGCAAGAAAGTTCATTAATTTTGCTGATTTGAAAATGAAAAAATCCCCTTGGTACTCAAGTGTCCAGTGACGTCCTCTTTGTAAATACAGGTTCACTATAATAATACTATAAAATATTTCCTGTAATCTGCAGATTTACTCATCATGATGAAGCTGATCTTGTCTCTCACTCTCATCTGGACATTCTCCAGCACAGGTAACCTCACTCACTCTTGAAACAGCATTTCTGCAGGTACCTGTCATGTCAGGTAGTTCATAAATCTCCTAATTTGTTTTACCTCTGCTGTTTGTCTGCCAGCTGCTGACTTTTGTTCAAGTTCAGGTTCATCATCATCATTTATTTTTTGTTTGTTATACCATTTCATGTCAACTAAAGCTTGATTAATATTTTTATAGTAACATAGTTAAAGTTATGTTGAGGGACTCAGATGGAAAGACGATAGTTGTGGTTAAGTAATAAAAACCTCAATACAGACTGGAAGAACAGGATATCAGGAAATGATCTAATATGATAACTTATACATTTTGGTAGACAGTGCATGGTATTTTGGTCCAGATCTTTTTGGAGTGAGAAATGATGAGATACACTGAGATGATCTGTCAGTAGGGGGGAATATAATGGTTTATTTAGAAACCCACTCTAAATGGTAATCTTTATTCCAGTGTTTGACTTGGTTAGGTTTAGGGAAAGATCATGTGTTGTTAAAATACCCAGTATAGTCACCAGAAAAACGGGTGCAAAATGTCCAGTAAAAGTGTCCCAACTTGACGCCACAGTAAAAATGTTCTGTGTAACAGTGGTCTGGAAGTGGTCTCAAACAATGCTCTCTGCTGCTTTTGTGGCTTTCTGCTATTTAATTAACTATCTAACCACCGCCCAACGTTCCTCCTCAACATATGAAAGTCAGCTCTTATAGATCATCTGAACTACGTCACTTTCCCTATGATACGTATTGTAGAAATGTTGACATGATATGTAATAAAACATAGAGATTCATGTATCTGTGGTTCGCAGAAACGTACAACACCAACATTTTATTCTGATGACTGGGCTGCTGTGATCATGATAAATGACAGTGGATACAATAAAAAACATACATTTCTTTGGTAGAAGGAAGATTCAATGAAAAGTGTTCACAGTGTTTTCTGTGGATTATCCAGAGTAACTTCCTGAAGCTCTGCTTAATTAACAGGAGGCTGGATTGAAAATATACTTTTTAAATGAAAAAGATTACCAGTCTAGAGAATTGGAAGGAAAATACACATTTTATACATTTATTCCTAACCAACTGCTAATGGTCATGAGTTGGTCACAGTTCAGACTTTCACAACCTCATAAATCTGATATAATACTACACAAAACCCTGAAACCAAATTGGAACTTATCAAAAACCTGCTTGGAGAGAACAACATGTTCAGATAAAAATACTGTGTGTGTGTGTGTGTGTGTGTGTGTGTGTGTGTGTGTGTGTGTGTACAATCTATATACACCATAAATAAGGAGCAGCAGAGGGAACTGAAGCAGAACTCTTCCTCCCTTCCTGATCAGAGACAAACTGAGCAGTAAGTTGCTGAACACATTGAACTTTTTGTCAACTCTGTATTTGTTATATCACTGTTTGTGATGTTGAAGATATTAATTGCATAAACATAATTGCATGATTTAATTTTAGAATAATTGTAGTTTTTGTTTATCTGTGTGATTGCTGCAAGTGTTTGTTTTTGAATACCTCCTTCCATTGGTTACCATAGCTTTGTAGGCATGTATAATGATAATAACAATAAAAATAACAATAACAATAATAATGATAACACTTTTTATTTGCATTTTATTACTTTTCAAGATAGTCAAAGATGCTTGATATATATGATTGCATAACTGAAATAACTTGAATGCATCATCCAATTCCAACCTAATTTGGGAAAGCTGCACAGACAGGGACACTCAACAAGGATTTATAATCTGATGCAATTTCACCCATAGGTGTCGCTACAATAAAAATAACATTGCTGCAGCAGTTTGCAGCAATCATACATTTTTCTTCGATCAAATGCACATTCTGGTCTTTCCTGTAGTCTGTCTCAGACTCGTTTAATAAACATAGTTTAGTCACATTCAGCTTTGTTTTGTTGAAATCAGCTTTTTCCATCCTGTCCCACAAAGTTGATACAATCCAACTACATTGAGAAGTCAGATTTAACACTTAGACCCACTTCTCTGTGATTTAAATGTATTTCACATGTGTTTTTATCTACAAGTGTGTTTATGGGCTGGATTTGGTAGCAATAACATTTCATAATTTTTTTCATAGATTATGTAATCAGCACATATAACACCAAACATATAAACAATTTTCATCTTAATAGATTAAGAACAACTCTGTCAATTCTCTATCTGAGACAGGAAAGCTTAGTGATGATGTAAGTAAGCAGTTTCTTTAATCAGAATAGGAGTAGGCTACATTAGGAGTTAAAAGAAAAGATCAAGTAAACACCAAGATACTTAAATGATAAATTAACACAAATAATGACTTAAAGGCAAACTGTGTTTTTTAGGAAATTCCCACACAGTTTGCCTTTAATTTAAAATTATTCAACAACTTGCTCGACAAAATCCAAAGTATTAAACACAACAAACAGCTTCACATCTTCCAGCTTCACTAGAGGACATTAATTAGATCAGACTAGATGTGTTGGACAAATCTAACGATTAACATTTAATACATATTGCCACAGCCTTAGTTTGAAAAAATACTCAATCTAAAAAGAGAAATCTATCTCTGCTTGACAGTGGAATAGGCTGCATGTCTGTGTGTGTCTCTACATAGTTTACAAAGTTCAAAACAATGTGTGTTTTTCATTATTTTAATGAAAAATGTTTTGCTCCTTGTTACATATGATTTACATGTTAAATGACATCATTGTCTAATTTGGAAAAGAACAATGAGAAGTCTGTAAAATTTGTATTTAATGGGGTAAAATATGGAAAATCAGTGGTTTTTAGCAGCAGCACATATTCTGACCCTGTACCTGCTGAACATCTGCATACCTTTAATTGTTTGCTTTTTTTTGTTTAATACAATGAATGAACCACCCTAATAAAGCTTTTCTGATATATATGAATGAATGAATGAAATTTTTATCATTGTGTTATGCATACAACCGTATGCTCAGCCCGCATAAATTCCAACAAGCCAGGACCAGAGTACAACGCATATATTGTAAAAGGAAAATCTTTCACCTTCAAATCTAGAGACCATCATTAAATAGTACAGATATTCTAATTTACTGTATATGTATATATTAATTAAACAGTTTCTGATTTATCTCTGCTTTTATTGAACTCTGTGATGTTTTGTGATGCTTGTTGCAGGATGATGTTTCTTATTTTCAGGAGAGTGTCATGGTTCTGTCCCAGTCTGGCTCTGTGTCCCTCCACCAGTCCAGGTGCCCTCAGACTTTTTCCCTGTTTGTTGGACTGAGTGGCAGTGGGCCTTTGAAGTTGATACTTAAATTTGCTTTCACACTAGTTATGAAATGTGACTGAGGAGTTTGACACACCCAGTTAAACGTCATAGATGCAGCAATTTATACACCAGGCAGTTCATTCTAGTTCTTCTGTATTTTTTATATTTATCAGATGTTTTTAACCAGAGACTGACAGATGTTTGTTCAATGGCTAGACTCCCTGTAACTCATGCTCAATACATTAATTTGCCATGTGTGTGTCATGTGAACAGAACTGCATCATCATGAAATTGTAAATAAGAGTTTACAGATTACAGTGTACTTGTGTATTTAAGTTTATTCATGTATATTCTTAGACGAGTTTATGTATTTCGGTTTATTATGAAGAGGATTATGTTTTCTGGTTTCTTGGTTTTCTGCTGTTTTCAGTTTTTCTTGTATCTGTTCTGCTTTTTCCTCCACACCTGCCCTGCATCATCCTCGTTAGCCCTGCCCTTTTCCCAGTGTTTTCCACAGCCTATCAGCTTCTTTCCTGTTCTCTTGTTTCATCTCCTCATTCCTCTCACTTGGGTTTCTCCGCCCTTCTCCCCACTTGCACCTCATCTCCTCGTTAGTTCAGTTAGTATTTCAGTCCTGTGTTTAAGTTCAGTCTGGTTGGATCCTTTGTTTTGCTGCGTCTGCATGCCTGAATCTTTATTAAAGAGACATTCTTCATTTCATTCTGGCTTTTTTGTTTTTTTTCCTGCATTTGGGTCCTGCATTTGCTACTCCCTTGATAGGGAGCAGTTTATTAATACAACTGAAGGCCACTTATAGTGACAAATGGGCTTTATAAAGTGTAAACTGGACTAAAAAAGTTTCTTTGATAATTGTTGTCATAGTATTTGTGTATTTCACTGTGACTGGTGGGTTGAGCACACGTGAAGACACATAACACAACGTATTTCTTTTCTAAATGTGACACATTTAAAGTTCTTGAAAGGCTCGTTTCAAATTTTAAATATCAATTTATCCCCTCAAAACTTCTCACCTTGCAGCAGTGATGAAGACATGCATTTCAGGGTGTGTTAGTACACCGTGACATCACTGACATCGTTACAATAAAGCACATTTCTGACTACGCCCATCAGTGATGCTAGGTGGTCAGAAGTGCAGCAGACTAGTGATGTTACACTAAAAGCAGACTACTTGACACAGTATCAACCTTTCAAGGCAAAGGCTGCAAAATGTTTCGATCATCAATCACAAGACCTCTCTAAACTGTGTCTTGTTATGTCACACAGAGGTCGTGCTGGTTTTGAATATTAGATGTGCTTCTCAGTCTGCCACAGTATTTAAAAGCAGAATTGTGGACTGTTTAAAAGTTTTATAATATAAACTTTATTCAACAAAATAACAATGAAAGCAGTTAGACTACTGTTTCATTACGGTCTCAGATTTAATCCATACACATGTAATGTCAACAATTGTCCAGCAGATGTCGCCAGTTTGACCATAACAAATTCTTCCAAACAGTGAACCATTTTCAACACGTTGATTTGGTGCTTCAGAAAGCTTTGTTTCCTCCACCACTGCAGACTGGAAACTTTTATCTTGACAGGCAGAAACACTTTCAGCCCGGTATGAAGCTATTCTTTAAATACAACTCTAACAATGAATTATTATGACTTAATAAACAACCATCAAAGTTCAGACAAACATAGATATTAATAATTAAAAAGAATTTACAGTCAAAAACTTGTCTTGTACATTTGATTGACAGTGGCCAGGCAATGTTGAGCCAAATATTGTATGTATAATGTATGTATAATACTTGTAAATTGTACAAATTGTAAAAATACAGTCCAGATAGTATGTAATTGGACAATTGAACATTTTTGAGAGTTTCCATTTAGATTGAGGTGGAGTTGTCAATATGAAGGGTAAAGAGGTGCATGCAAGTGAAAAAGATAATTATGAGGCTGGAAAAAAAGGCAAATGTCTGTCAAAGAGATATCAAAGGTAGTTGGTTTGCCAAAATCAACAGTCAGATGAGCACAGGAAACCTAGAGACGAGCTGGTAGACTGAGGAGCACAAGTCTTGTGGATGGCCAGAAAATCATCTGCGTGGTGAAGAGAAAGCCCTTTATGACTGCACAGCAAGTCAAGAATGCTCTCCAGGATGTGGGCGGACATGTTTCCTTCACCATATTCACTACAAGGTGCAAACACCTGGTAAGCCTCAAAAACAGACAGGTTGCAGTTGGCAAAAACATACAAAAAGAAACCAGTAGACTTCTGGAACGAAGTTCTATAGAATGATGATGATGATGATGACGATAACAATGATGAAGAAAAGAATAAAGTGTGGAGAAAGAAAGGAACAGCTCATGAGCCTACCACCTCATCTGTCAAACATGGTGGTGCTTTTGTTATGGCCTGGGCATGTTGGGCTGTCAGTGGCACTGGCACACTTATTATATTATATTTACTGCCAACAGAATCAACAGAATGAATACAGAGGTATACAGGAGCATTCTGTGTGCTCACATTCAGCCAAATGCATCAAAACTCATTGGAGCACATTTCATCATTCAGCAGGACAACCATCCTAAACATACAGCCAAAGCAACCAAAGAGCTTTTCAGAGGGATGAGGTGGAATATCCTCAACTGGCTGAGTCAGTAACCTGATCTCAATCCGATGGAGCTGCCTTCCACCCTGCTGAAAACCAGACTAAAGGCAGAGAGGCTCCACAACAAGCAAGAGCTGAAGGCAGTGAAGGCCTGGGAGAGCATCACCAGGAAAGATGCAAAGCATCTGCTGATGTCTATGAGGCCAAGACTTCAGTTATTGTCTGCAAAGGATTTTCCACAAAATATTAAATACAATGATTTTGTTTGACTTCATATGCATCTGCCCAATTATGTTTGAGCGCCTAAACTTTGAGTACTATGTGTTGATATTAACTGTTTCAAATTAAAGCTGAGACTTGGCACTTTAATGTAGTATCCATTATTTTATTTCAAATTGAATGTGCTGAAGCACAGAGCCTGAAGAACAAAAATGTATATCTGTCCAAATACTTATGGTCTGGACTGTATATAATAATCCCCTCACTTATTTATAGTCTCAGCCTTACTTTGAATATTTGTAAACTGTGGAGGAGTTGAAGGACTGTATGTTTGGTAGGAAGGCAGGTCACTCAGTAAAAACACACAGAGCAGGATTCAGAGTTTTAACTTTAATCAAGAAAATCAGTTTTACATGGCAAGAGTCACTGCAGGCATTACAGACAATTCAATAGTTCCACTCTTTTCAGTAAATGCTTACTTCAGTTTATTATTTAGGTGCATATGAGTTTATACGTGGCATTTGCTTTACTCTGTCAGAACTGCTTGTCGGATGTTTGAATAGCTTCAGAAATGCCAGAATCAGAATTAGGGGAGCTTTGTACAACAATTTCTGTAACTTTCTGAAATTGACAAACTGACATTTGTACAACATTGTAAACAATAACTTTTTAGCACAAAGTCAAGATGTTGTGCTACATGTCACAACCACGTTTCCACATGTGCAGTGGCATCTGCTGTACAAGGAACTCTCCTGAGACTGAAACTGTGATCTCTGCTATTAGTCTTTGGAGCAGTTTCCAAACAAACTACCATGACCATTGTCTTCAGGGCAAAGGAACATGTCACCCAGTGCAGCAGTGGGGCTCACTGACATGTTTTTAAATAGCTTTTGGACAATAACAGAGGTCAATGGCACAGAAGAATAAGATATATTAGGCTTTGGATAAACACAGTACTTGTAAGTAGATCGATTCATTGTTGGTTTGGCTCTGCTCATAAGATTTGTTGACAATAAGAAAAATATAGAAAATTATCAGCCTTATCCTTTAAAACGGAAGTAAAGGTTTGATCTTTGTAATGTTCCTTTGCTGGAAAAAGCAGGACTGAAATTTAACATGGATATCACACTGGATTTAAAATTCTGGGCAGGCAGGCAACTAAATTTAAGTAATTTTGCATAACAGTATCTGGAACAAGAAAAAAAAAATTGTTTTATCATCATTAAGTTGTAGAAATATTTGAGACATTGACTCTTTTATTGCACTAAGGCAGTTTTGGATTGTGTCTAACTTCATAGAGTTATCGTGATTAAAAGAGAGATGCAGCTGTCTCTTTAGCATAACACTGATAAATGATATCAAAGCAAGAAATGATGCAGCAGAGAACAGAAATGGACCAACAACTGAACCAATAGACTCATGAATTAGGAGTTTTCATCAAGTTAGTCACTTCTCAGGTAGTCTTCACTAATTAGATTTCATCTGCACTGCAAGCACATATTTTGATGGGTACTTTTATTTCTAAATAAGTATCTACTTGTTACTTACATATAAAGTAACAACACTACTGTTTTCGGTTACTTGAAATAACTCTAATAAGAAAGTTATCATTATGTAAATAGATGTATTTGTAACTGAACCAGGCAGGATTATCAGTAGCTAACTTTTTTTTACTAGGATGCTGCGGTTATGGTTAAAATTTATCAAGCTAAAACATTCAAAATGTTGAATACATCTCACTGTGTATATGAATGAGAAGATGATAGACGTATTTGGCTTATTCACACACACTACACATGTGCTTTTGCTATTTTGTTAGTTTCTCTTTGTTCTAGTAGACAATAAGAGTAATGATTCCAAACAGCAAAGGCATCACATTCAGTTTGACAGACCAGGCTGAGTTACAGAAGCTGCTTCCACAACATTTTGATTCACTGAGGAATTTAAAAGGCAAATCAGGCGGGAGCTCCATGAGAGAAGCAAGTTCACAGAGGTTTGCAGAGACACATCCAAAGTTATGAGCTGTTTTGCCATCCTTATCTGTCACTGTGGATGACAAAATCAGTGTTAGACCACAGTCTTTTTAAAAGATTTTTTCCTAATTTAAGCAGCAGGAAATGGCCACTTTGAAGGCAGCAATAATGTATTTTGAGGCACAAAATGATCATGAGGGCTCACCAGTCCAACTAAAGCAGCGGTCCTGCACTCCCACACACTGTAATGTCTTGTTACACACAGCAGAGAACGGATCATCACAGGTGAAACACTGCAGGTTGTTTTTCTTCTGAACATCAGGGTCTGAAACAGAACAGGAGACATGACAGAAACTGAACAAGACACAAAGTGACTTATTGTTCTTCACTGTGACCAACATTAGACTGATACTACATGTGAATGTGATTTTGTGTCTTTAAAAAGGGAAACTTTTCTCTTTACTTACAAGGAATGACTTGACTGTTGCAGCGATCTGTGTTGCACAAATGAACAGATGCAGCCATACTTGCTAAACCAACACTGGATGAAAATGTGTGCTTTCCTTCACTGAAAATGGAGGATGGCAAACACGACCTGATGGTGTCCTGAGTGACAGTCCTATCTACATATCCTGTAAAGTAAAACACAGACCCAACACTGTAATGCAGAAATTCCATTTAAAACTGAATAAGTGAATGATATTAAGGAAAAATCTGATTTATTTTTATACTTTGCACAGATACCTTGTAAGGCAACAGTTGCACACAGGCCAGTAGAGTTACATGAACGTAAGGTCTGTTGCTTTATGTCAGTCCCTTTACCATCCCAACACTCAACAGCTTCAGCTGCAATTTATGAAATTAATAAGTATGAGTTGAACAATCAACATGAATCCTGTTTGTCATATTAACACAGATACAGTATGCAAAGTTAATCTGATGAGAGACAACCCCAAATTACACACAATGACAGAACGATATTTAAGCCAAAATAAATTCAATAAATTCTTCTTAACAAATATATAAAATATCAGAAATCAGTCATCAAATTAAATGGCTGTAGCCTTTAGATGTACAGTTTTCTGTCATGGTGACGCCTGCATTATCTCTCTTTCTAAAAATGTTTAAAGAATGAAACAGCACTATGTAAAATGATGTTAACTGGGACATTTCTGTGACCAATAAAGAAAAACTGATGTTTGGGGAAAGATTGTGGTTTTGTTTCAGTATTGAAAAAGTAAACATGTCCTGTTCTTCAAGTCTTCATCAAATCATCTTTCCCTTATCTTAACAAAGTGCTTTGAGTCCCTAAACATAACTATAAGTATGTTACTATAAAGATATTAATCATGCTTTAGTTGACATGAGTGAATATTGTAGGAAAAACACATTAAATATGTTGACAGGGAACTTTTTGTAACTTGATAGCTCCATAAAAGATGTTTCTTCATTATGCTGATAAAAAAATGAATTATGTGCAGCATGAAGTTTCTTTCTAAACATATTTGCTGTTGCAAATTAATCTTTTTAGTCATTTTATGTTATTCTGTAGATTTCTGTGGTTGCTATAACAAACAAAACATAAATGATGATGATGATAAACATGAGCAAACTACCTGACATGACAGGTACCTGCAGAAATGCTGTTTTAAGAGTGAGTGAGGTTACCTGTGCTGGAGAGTGTCCAGATGAGAGTGAGAGACAGGATCAGCTTCATCATGATGAGTAAATTTGCAGATTACAGGAAATATTTTATATAGTGAACCTGTGTTTAAAAAAAGGAAGTTACTTGACACATTTGAATACCAGGATTATTATTTCACTTTCAAAGCAGCAAAATTAATGAACTCTCTTGCTGTAAACAGCTGCAATACACAGTTCAACAAGACATCAACTCCTCGTCTTTTCCACCTGCAGTAATGTCTGGATGAACACTGATAACAGCTACACTTCAGTACAGAAATGAGAAGACATGATACACATCAGCAATTGAGTTGAACAGAATCAAATGCAACTATAACATTATTAAATAACTATCATAAATTATTATAATGAAACATCAAAACAAAATAAAACAACAATTCCTTCAAGGCATCAAAAAGAACATCAGCCTTGAGCGTCATATCAATAAAATGTGAGAATTATTTTAATAAAACTCACCCAGTCAAAATTCAACACTCCCAGTTCATCAGCAGAAAAAGAAACACTTACAAAAATGTCTTGAATTTGTTTTGAAATGTCTCCAAGATAATCGTTACTCTAAACTGAAAATTGTCCCAGAAGAAACGTCTGTTTCTCTTCTCTGGTCAGAATGAAACTAACACTTATAAACCTGTTTCACATATACCTCCACCAATGACGTCTCAACCTCTTCACTGTTTTTTCACAGCCTAAGGGCACAGTTTTACTTCTCTACATGATACTGACAACATAATTTTTTTCTCAATTTTTTTTTTGGGGTGGGGCATTATAAATTCTGCATGGAGGAAGTTTATTTACTTTCACTTTCAGGTTTGCAGGGTCTGGATTCTGGGAAATGGTCTCTCTGTAAAGTCATTAGCCCAGGTCACAAAACTTCCTCTTGTGTTTTTGAGCCAAAGAGGAGGAGCAGCTGTGACATGAGTTGCTGAACACATTGAACTTTTAGTCCACTCTGTATTTGTTATTTCACTGTTTGTGATGTTGAAGATATTAATTGCATAAACATAATTGCATGATTTAATTTTAAAATAACTGTAGTTTTTGTTTATCTGTGTGATTGCTGCAAGTGTTTGTTTTTGAATACCTCCTTCCATTGGTTACCATAGCTTTGTAGGCATGTAATAATAATAATGTCAATAATAATAATGATAATAATAATGTCAATAATAATAATAATAATAATAATAATAATAATAATACTTTTTATTTGCATTTTATTGCTTTTCAAGATAGTCAAAGATGCTTGATATATATGATTGCATAACTGAAATAACTTGAATGCATCATCCAATTCCAACCTAATTTGGGAAAGCTGCACAGACAGGGACACTCAACAAGGACTTATAATCTGATGCAATTTCACCCATAGGTGGCGCTACAATAAAAATAACATTGCTGCAGCAGCTTGCAGCAATCATACATTTTTCTTCGATCAAATGCACATTCTGGTCTTTCCTGTAGTCTGTCTCAGACTCGTTTAATAAACATAGTTTAGTCACATTCAGCTTTGTTTTGTTGAAATCAGCTTTTTCCATCCTGTCCCACAAAGTTGATACAATCCAACTACATTGAGAAGTCAGATTTAACACTTAGACCCACTTCTCTGTGATTTAAATGTATTTCACATGTGTTTTTATCTACAAGTGTGTTTATGGGCTGGATTTGGTACCAATAACATTTCATAGATTTTTTTCATAGATTATGTAAGCAGCACATATAACACCAAACATATAAACAATTTTCATCTTAATAGATTAAGAACAACTCTGTCAATTCTCTATCTGATACAGGAAAGCTTAGCTGTGATGTAAGTAAGCAGTTTCTTTAATCGATAGTCAGTCGTGTTAACAATTGATCATCGGTTAATAATTAATAATTTATTAAATACATTGGATGTTTTCCCATAATAACACCATGTTAACCACTGACGTTATCTATGTTCAACCCAGAATAGGAGTAGGCTACATTAGGAGTTAAAAGAAAAGATCAAGTAAACACCAAGATACTTAAATGATAAAATAACACAAATAATGACTTAAAGGCAAACTGTGTTTTTTAGGAAAATCCCACACAGTTTGCCTTTAATTTAAAATTCCAGAGCTATTCAACAACTTGCTCGACAAAATCCAAAGTATTAAACATAGCAAACAGCTGCACAACTTCCAGCTTCACTAGCGGACATTAATTAGATCAGACTAGATGTGTTGGACATATCTAACAATTAACATTTAATACATATTGCCACAGCCTTAGTTTGAAAAAATACGCAATCTAAAAAGAAAAATCTATCTCTGTTTGACAGTGGAATAGGCTGCATGTCTGTGTGTGTCTCTACATAGTTTACAAAGTTCAAAACAATGTGTTTTGAACTTTGATTTACAGTACAGATATAAATGCTGTAACAATAAATATGATATTTATTTTCAGTCGGACTTTACTGAGCTACCACAGTGCATGTCTTTTGTGTCATTTTATACAAGATTTGATTTTAAACTTTGAGATATCCACTAAAATTAAAAATAAAGTTCTGGATATTTGAACAAGGTTTGGCTGCATAATATGAGGCAGTTCAACCACGTCCTGGAGCAAGACATTAAACCTGTAACACGACTAAAATATCAAAACTATAAATTCACAGTGTAAACAGAGCATGTCTTGCTGCATTTCATCAACATTCAGCTCTTTTTCACTGGCACAGATTACACTGAGCACCAGCAGCAGATTGTTTATGGCTCATCAGACAATTTTCTTTCACGGCCAGTCAAACACTCCTCCAGCTGCTGCATACCTAAATATAAAAAATACCTAAAAAAATATATATTTGATGTGCCTCCCCCTATTTTGCCACCCCCTCCCTCTCATAAATAATAGACAGTCCCTTACTGCCCCTCATCAATTAAAATGTAGGTTAATTGTCTCCTCTGAATATTAATGTTGATTATTATTCTGTGTTATATCATTAAATTAAGTCATTAGAGGCCAAATAACAGATTTGATTCAACTGGACATTTGGAATATCATTATCATCAGTTTCCTAGAGAGCAAAAAGCCATGTGAATAGAAATGATGTGAATGTTAAACAAATGCAACAGTTTGGAATTCGACATTCAAACTTTAATTAGGTGTCATTATTGATCACGAACAGCAGCCAATCAGAAAGCAGTAATTTTGTGCCAAACAAGAAGCATTCTTATCAGGAAAAAGTCTGAGGCTACTGGAAAAAAAGCAAAAGGATATGTATTCATAGCTATATAGCTATATAGCTGTATTCAGTTCAGTGGCAGCATCTTTTCTTGTTCAACGTTGATGTATTTTTTGTGATCTTGGTGTTGTCGAGGATGAATTTCATTTTGTATTTCACTTCCCTTTGTACAATGACTTAAGGAATTGTTTGTTTGAATAGTTAGAATTGAAAAATCCTGATTTGTTTTGGTTATCCGATGTTGAGGTGTTGATTTGGCTCTTAATATGGAAATTTTTATTTTAGCGAGATTTATAGGAGATGCTTGGCAGCTACCACAGAGAACATTGTATCCATCATAACAAGACATTTCTTCCATGTAAACTGAATGTTCTGAAATGCTGTATTTCTGAATCTGTGGAACTGTACATTATGATATGTCATGTGGCCATCTTGGTTATTTTTGTCTAGTGTCTTGTAAGCTCACATGGTGTAAATAAACAATTCAATCAATCAATCATTCAAAGTGGATTCATTTTGCTGCTTTGAAAGAATACAGTCCCATTGTTGTTCAAGAGTGTCCAGTAACTTCCTCTTTTTAAACACAGGTTCACTATATAAATTATTTCCACTGTAATCTGCAGATTTACTCATGCTGATCTTGTCTCTCACTTTCATCTGGACACTCTTCAACACAGGTAACCTCACTCACTCTTGAAGTCACAGTGAAACAGAAGTTAGAGCATCTTTAGTTTCTGTGCTGTGACGTATTTTCCAGTGAAACTGAAGGATTTAAATGAAATCCTTTGCTTTTGAATGGACTGTTAAAAAAAGTGGGCGGGACTTACAAAGTTAAGCACAATAGGACGCTACAGAGAGAAACGGAGCTACTGAGGATTGTTGGCTCCACACACACCTCCCTCACATGTTGTTAGATCAGGAGAAGGACGAGGGAGAGATGAATGAATTAGACCTCAATCACATTGTTCTGCATAACTGTCAGCTAGCTCGTAGGTTCTGTACGCCGGTCAGTAACTGGCAGAATTTATAGTCATGGAAGAGGGACATAAGAATTAGAGAAAGCATTTGATTGAATGCAAAATTAGTATACGCCCCCGAGTGCAGGATGAGTCATCAATATTTTTTCATCGTTTTGCAGGAAATGACAAACACTAAAGTACCATCAAGAATCAAGTTATCAAGTTACAAAAATTGATTAAATCATATAAACGCCGACACAGACTTGAAGAACAGAACTTGCTTATGTGGTTTTGCTTTCAAAAATGTTTTCAATATTGAAATAAAACTATAATCTTTCTCTAAACTTCTCAAACTCACTAACCTCCTACAGGTTCTGTGTGGTACAAAAAAAAACATTGCTGGTAAACATTTGCAGAAAGCAATTATTGTTTTCTTTTAAAAAAACATATTAGGAAGTATATGATGTAATTTTTTGGTAGTTTCTGTTGCGCTTGTGTCATTTCTACTCCTGTCATTATCTAGTGTCCTCTCCACTCTTCAACCCCTCAGTATTAACTTTACAGCTGCAAGATATTAAATTCCAGGTGTAGTATTCCCTATAGTATATATGTCTACCCTTTTCCCCTCAGTGCATCTAATGTGCAACTCAGCCAAAGCTTCTTACCAAATCCTGCTTTTGGTCTTCAACACAGAAAATTGTCCACTGTCCACCTCCAAGTCCTCTATCTGTTTTAATAAACCATTACAGGTAGCAGAGTGACTAATTCAACATGGCAATGTAAGAATGTAATTTAAAGAGGCTGAAAGAAAGACATGTATCTCAAAATGTTGAATACAAACTCAAATACACTCAGTCAGTCTTGTCGTTATCAAAATGGAAATATCAAAAAACTAGAATGTAAAACTACTGTTACCCATCAAATTAGGTAATAAATCTAATGCTTCATATCACCAATTGACTCAAGCATGCAGAACAGAGAACAGAACTTGCCAAACATAAGCCTTATTTCATTGGCCACAATAAATAATGTCATGTAAAATCATTTTTAAATAGCAGTGTTCCATTCTTTAAACAACATTATTAGAAAGAGAGATAATGCACGCGTCACCATGACAGAAAACTTTACAACTAAATGCTGCAGCCATTAGATTTGATGACTGATTTCTGATTCTTAATATATCTGTTGATAACAATTTATTAGATTTACTTTTGGCTCTCATCAGATTCAGAATCAGAACTTTGCATACTGTATCTGTGTTAATATGACAAACAGGATTCATGCTGATTGTTCAACTCACCATCTTTTATATCATAAATCGCAGCTGAAGCTCTTGAGTGTTGGACTGGTAGCCTGACTAACTCGGTCCTCAAAACCTGCAACTCTACTCTGCGGATCAGTGGCCACACACGGTATCTGTAAAAAGTATTGAAATAAGTCTGACTTTGTCAAAAAGGGAAACTTTTCTCTTTACTTAGAAGGAATGACTTGACTGTTGCAGCCATCTGTGAATCCTGTTTGTCATATAAACACAGATACAGTATGCAAAGTTAATCTGATGAGAGACAACCCCAAATTACAACACACTATGACAGAATGATATTTAAGACAAAGTAAATCCAATAAATTCTTCTTAACAAATATATTAAATATCAGAAATCAGGCATCAAATTAAATGGCTGCAGCCTTTAGATGTACAGTTTTCTGTCATGGTGACATCTGCATTATCTCTCTTTCTAAAAATGTTTAAAGAATGGAACGGCACTATGTAAAATGATGTTAACTGGGACATTTCTGTGGCCAATAAAGAAAAACTGATGTTTGGGGAAAGATTGTGGTTTTGTTTCAGTATTGAACAAGTAAACATGTCCTGTTCTTCAAGTCTGTGTTGATGGTTTTTATTATGTAACCAAGACCATCATCTGTCCCTTATCTTAACAAAGTGCTTTGAGTCCCTAAACATAACTATAACTATGTTACTACAAAAATATTAATCATGCTTTAGTTGACATGATTGAATATTGTAGGAAAAACACATTAAATATGTTGACAGTGGATGTTTTTTAACTTGATAGCTCCATAAAAGATGTTTCCTCATTATGCTGATGAAAAATGAAATCTTTCAGCATGAAGTTTCTTTCTAAACATATTTCCTGTTGCAAATTAGTCTTTTTAGTGTTTTATATACTAAGTGTTATATCAAGTGCGGCATATGCCAAGGTGATGCACTATCCCTGCTGCTGTTCTGCATAGGCCTGAATCCCCTCAGCCAGATCATCTCAAAGAGTGGCTATGGGTACCAGTTCCAAAGTGGTACAACCATCAGTCACCTCCTCTTCATGGATGACATCAAGCTGTATGCCAGGAATGAGCGAGACATCGACTCACTGATCCACATCACCAGGATCTACAGCAATGACATCGGAATGTCATTCGGACTAGATAAGTGTGGTTGAATGGAAGAGAGGGAAGATGATCAGAACTAAGGGCATCGAACTACTAGAAGGCAGCTTTGCAGATGTTCAGGGCAGCTATAAATACCTTGGGATCCTGCAGGCAAATGGGAACTATGAGGAGGCTGCAAGGAAGTCCGCCACAGCCAAATACCTACACAGAGTAAGGCAGGTCCTGAAAAGTCGGCTAAATGGGAAGAACAAGATATGAGGCCACTGAGATCGAGACAAGGAAGCTTCTCACAATGCATGGAGGGTTTCATCACAGGGCCAGCACCCTGAGACTGTACACTAGGCGAAATGAGGGAGGCCAAGGACTGATGAGCGTCAGAGCCACCGTCCAGGACAAAACAACCAAGATCCAGGAAAACGTTAGGAAGATGGCCCCCAAAGGTGAGCTGCTAAGTGAATACCTCAGGCAGCAGAAACCTGATGATGCAGAGGAGGAGGAGGAGGAACCATCATGGAGGGACAAGCCCCCACACGGCATGTACCACCGACAGATAGAAGTGGCTGATAGCAAGAAATCCTACCAGTGGCTGGAAAAGGCTGGACTGAAAGACAGCACAGAAGCACTAATCACGGCAGCACAAGAACAGGCACTCAGTACAAGATCAATAGAGGCAGGGATCTACCACACCAGACAAGACCCCAGGTGCAGGCTGTGCAAAGATACTCCTGAGACAGTTCAGCACATAATAGCAGGGTGTAAGATGCAGGCAGGAACAGCGTACATGGAACGCCATAACCAAGTGGCTGGCATGGTGTACAGGAACATCTGCACTGAGTATGGGCTGGAAGTCCCAAGGTCAGAATGGAAGACACCTCCTAAGGTGGTTTAGAATGACCAAGCCAAGATCCTGTGGGACTTCCAGATCCAGACTGACAAACTGGTGATGGCTAACCAATCGGACATCGTATTGATTGACAAACAACAGAAGAAGGCAGTGGTGATAGACGTAGCAATCCCAAGTGACAGCAACATCAAGAAGAAGGAGCACGAGAAGCTCAAAAAATACCAAGGGCTGAAAGAGGAGCTAGAAAAGATGTGGGGAGTAAAGGCAACAGTGGTGCCACTGGTAATCGGCACACAAGGGGCTGTGACCCACAAACTGGGAGAGTGGCTCCAGCAGACTCCAGGTACAACATCTGAGGTCTCTGTCCAGAAGAGCGCAGTCTAAGGAACAGCTTAGATACTGCGCAGAACCCTCAAACTCCCAGGCCTCTGGTAGAGGACCCAAGCTTGAGAAAGAGACACCACCCCCCATTAGGGAAGTTTGAGAGGGGGAGTTTTTATATTATTATTATTTCAAAACTATATCTCAAACTTATGTCCGCAGGTACTATGAGTCTATGCTTTAGACTAGCGTTTCTCAACGGGGCATTCAGAGAATGTCAGGGAATGTTTTTGAAAGAGGGTTGTTAAGGTGTTCTTGGGGGGAGTTTATATGTGTCTGCTTTTAATGCCAGTGTAGTCCTACACTTTGAATGCACATTTTCTCAATTTTATCATTAGCCTTCAGGGTTTTCCTATATTTTTCACAGCACTGTCAAGTCTATTTCCCTCCATTTTACACATGTAAGTACGGTCAATTTTGTGTATTGGGCTCTGAGCGCTTCGAAAATGCACAACACTGCACCTGAACACCTCCCATGTAGAAAGATGGGGAGACTCTGCTGAGGCTCTGCCGCATTTCGATGCAACGCAGTCACCAGAACAAAACCTTGGCATTGTATGTTTCTGTAAACCAAGGGTACATTAAATGTCTATGTTTCAATGTTGGCCATTATCAGTCGAATAATGATTATGATGATATTATGATGTGACAACGCTGTGGTTAAGGTCTGGTTTAAGCCGGCTTGGTTTCGAGGTAGTCTCAAACCATGCTCACTGCTGATTTCCAACTTTCTTCCAACAAATTGCCCAACCACCCACCGACCCCTCCTCCTCCTCCTAATATGAAAGTCAGCTCATATAGATGTCATGTGAACTATGTCACTTTAGAAATGTTGATATGATACGTATTGTTGAAATGTTAATATGCTACGTATCTGTGCTTTGCAGAAACGTAAAATGCCAACGTTTTATTCTGGTAAACAGGCTGTTTGCTGTCATTTATGGTCGTGCTAGCTTCTCTGTCCTCTCCTCTGCTCTATTTGCCGTGTTTGTGTTTAGCTTAATTTGTAATGTGTATTAAAATTTGGCAAATTCCTGTTAACTGAGCTACTGGCTGAAACAGCCCCTCCTCTCAACCAGCAGCAGAGGGAGGAGGAGGAGGAGGAGGAGGAGGAGGAGGACAGGATGATGTCTGTGTTCTTCATAATCAGAATCAAGCTGATGAGTGAAGGTGAAATTAATCAGCAGCTTCAACTAGGAAACCAAGCAGAAGAACAAACATTTAACTCACAGCAGAAGGTTTTTAAAGTCTGTTGATTCACAGTCTCAACTTTCTGTATTCATCTTAACCTGAAGATCTGATAACAGAAAAGCAGCTCTGAACTTTGGAACAAAGAATCTGTAACAAAAATCAAATATTAACAGATAGTATAAATCAGTTGGATCATGAATATCATGAAATAAATTGTTTGTAGGTAAGATATAATAATAATGATAATGATGATAATAATGATAATGATGATATAAAATTCCAACCATAGCTGTCCCTACAGCTGACTAGTGGCTACAGCCTAGCTATGGGAGGATGGAAAGCTTTTCAAATCCATTCATTAGATGTCTGTCTTACCAATATTTTGTGATTATTATTTTTCATGGCACATAGTGTGTTTTTTAAATACATATTGTAATGATAATAGTCCAAAATTGTATGAAAATGCATAGTTTTTAGTTAAATAACATCAATTTCTAGAGGGAAGACCCCAAAACTACTGTGGGCCTTTGAACTGGTTATTTTATTTGACCGTCTCTGCCAGACCGCTGCAGGTCTGATTATTTAATCAACTGGATAGCATCATAAAACAACAACAATCACATCATAGCAGCAAAATGGCGCAGAACAAGAAAAAATGCTGCCACTATTGTATTGAATACCTTAGTTAAAGATACGTATCCTTCTGCTTTTTTCCCAGTAGCCTCAGACTTTTTCCTGATAAGAATGCTTCTTGGCACCAGCACCAAATTACCGCTCTCTGATTGGCTGTTTCGTGATCAATAATGAGACCTAATTAAAGTTTGAATGTCAAATTTCAAACTGTTGCATTTGTTGAACACTCATATCATTTCTATTCACATGGCTTTTTGCTCCCTGGGAAACTGATAATGATATTCCAACCGTTCAGTTGAATCAAATCTGTTATTTGGCATCTAATGACTTATTTTAATGATATAAAACAGAATAATAATCAACATTAATATTCAGAGGAGACAATTAACCTACATTTTAATTGATGAGGAGCAGTAAGGGACTGTTTGTTATTTAAGCTGCTGCAACAATGTTATTTTTGCTGTAGCAACACATATGAGTGAAATTGCATCGGATTATAAGTCCTTGTTGAGTGTCCCTGTCTGTGCAGCTTTCCCAAATTAGGTTGCAATTTGATGATGTATTCAAGAGTTATTTCAGTTATGCAATCATATATATCAAGCAGCTTTGATTATCTTGAAAAGCAATAAAATGCAAATAAAAAGTGTTATTATTTTTATTATTATTATTATTATTATTATTATTTGCCATGCCTACAGAGTTATGGTAACCAATATAGACAAACGGTAGGAGGTATTCAGAAACGCTTGCAGCAATCACACAAATAAATAAAAACTAAAATAATTCTAAAATTAAATCATGCAATTATGTTCATGCAATTAATATCTTCAACATCACAAACAGTGAAATTACAAATACAGAGTGGACAAAAAGTTCAATGTGTTCAGCAACTTACTGCTCAGTTTGTCTCGGATCAGGAAGGGAGGACAAGTTCTGCTTTGGTTTCCACTGCTGCTCCAGTATTTATAGCCCCCTTTTTTGGGGAAGAGGAAACACAAGAGGAAGTTTTGAAATATGTGACCCGGGATAATGACCTCATTATAAGAGAGACCATTTCCCAGAATCCAGACCCTGCAAACCTGAGAGTCAAAGTAAACAAGCTTCCTTCATGCAGAATTTCTGATTTCCTGATATACTTCCAGTCTTTGTTGATGTTTTTATTATTTAATCACAACCATTGTCTTTCCCTTATCTTAACAAAATGCTTTGAGTCCCTCATTAATCATGCTTTACTTGACATGAGTGAATATTGTAGGAAAAACAAATATGTTGACAGTGAATGTTTTGTAACTTGATAGCTCCATAAAAGATGTTTCTTCATTATGCTGATAAAAAAAAAATATGTGCATAATTATGTTTCTTGCTAAACATATTTGTTGTTACAAGTTAGTCTTTTTAGTGTTTTATATTAGTTTGTAGATTTCTGTGGTTGCTATATAAATGATATAACAAACAAACAATAAATGATGATGATGAACCTGAACTTGAACAAAAGTCGGCAACTGGCAGACAAACAGCAGAGGTAAAACAAATTAGGAGATTTATGAAGTACCTGACATGACAGGTACCTGCAGAAATGCTGTTTTAAGAGTGAGTGAGGTTACCTGTGCTGGAGAGTGTCCAGATGAGAGTGAGAGACAAGATCAACTTCATCATGATGAGTAAATTTGCAGATTACAGGAAATATTTTATAGTATTATTATAGTGAACAAAAAAAGAGGATGTGACTGGACATTTGAGTACCAACGGTATTTTTTCATTTTCAAACCAGCAAAATGAATGAACTTTCTGTAAACAGCTGCAATACACAGTTCAACAAGCCATCAACTCCTTGTCTTTTCCACCTGCAGTAATGTCTGGATGAATACATACAGTTGTATGCAAATGTTTGGCCAACCCTTGGCAAATAACATATTTTGGTGATTTTTTTTAATTGAAAAGATGGAAACACCGCCTCTCTAGAATATGGAAAAAACACAATATTTTCTGCAAACATTAATCCATAATTACTTTTTGTGATATAAATTGAAAAAAATAAAATAAAAACATATTTGTGGCATTGCAAAAGTTTTTACAAGGTCTCAGATAATCAGCACATTAGACCTGAGCCATGTCAACAATTATCATTAGGAAATGTCAGCTGGTGTTTCAAAGCTTAACAAATAATCTGACCCTTCAAACCTTGTGTGAACACTCAGCAACCATGGGTTCCTCTAAGCAGCTGTGTAAGACTGAAAATGAAAGTTACTGATGCCCACAATGCAGGGGAAAGTTACAAAAAGATAGCAAAGCATTGTCAGGTTGCAGTTTCCACAGTGTGAAATGTATTAAGAGATGGCAGTTTAGGGGAACTGTGGAGGTCAAGATGAGATCTGGAAGACCAAGAAAACTCTCAGAGAGAACTGCCTGTATGCTGGTCAGAAAGGCAAATCAAAACCCCCATTTGACTGCAAAAACCCTGCAGGAAGATTTAGCAGACTCAGGAGTGGTGGTGCATGATTGAAAATATGTGGGTAGATCTTAAAAGAGCTGTACATGAAAGACAGCCCAATAATATTACAGAACTAGAAGCTTTTTGCAATGAAGAATGGGAGAAAATCCCAAATACAAGAACTGAAAGACGTTTAGCTGGCTACAAAAAGTGTTTGCAAGCTGTGATATCTGCCAGGGTAGAGTGCCCAAACTTTTACAAATGCCACAATTATGATATTATTTTATGTTTTTTTTTTTCAGTTCATGACATAAAAACTAACTTTACACTATTGTTTGCTAAAAATACTGTATGCAAATGATTATAATTTATAATATAATTTTTTTTTTTTTTTTAAATGATGTTTTGAAAAATTGGAAAAAGAAAAATGGTCAAATAAATGACACTGTACAAAAAAAGGCGATAAAACAGCTGGTTAGAATTTGTATTCCAGAGCTATTCAACGGTAAAATATGTCCAAATTAGTTCACGACTTTTAAGCTACTGTTAGCATAATAAGTTGTATAATTTTGGAGAAAATGTTATTATAACAAAAAAAACCCCCCAAAAAACAGTTGCATAACAACCTAACCTATATATATATATATATATATATATATACTGTGGTCTTGTCATCCACAGTGGCAGTGACAGACATCACCTGGATGTTTGGCTGTGCATCCTCAACTCTGTATGAAGTTCTTTTTCAGCCAAAAGTCCAGAGTTGGCCCCGACCAATTTGGTGCCCTAGGCAAGATTTTAGCTGGTGCCCCTTGCATCACAGCCAGTTCCACCATCAATGTTCATACACTTGTACAGAAACTGCATAGCTTTATGTCTTTGAGATTTTCTTTATTTTAGAAACAAGAAATCCCACAAAATTAAAACAGAATTAAAAAAACAAGTAACATAAAATGAATTATAAATACAATATAAATAAGGTATTTCACAAGATATTAAAGAAACTAGTGCAGACATGAAAAACTATAAATATAATATAAACTATAATACAGAAACTTCAGTGCAAATGGTCTATTTTCCTCCAGTGGCTGGTGGGAAGAGGCTGTTTTAATTAGTAAATGCCACCCCAATAAAGCTTTTCTGATATATATGTATATGAATAAAATGTATCCTGATTTATCTCAGCTTTTATTGAACTCTGTGGTGTTTTGTGATGCTTGTTGCAGGATGATGTTTCTTATTTTCAGGAGAGTGTCATGGTTCTGTCCCAGTCTGGCTCTGTTCTGGAGTTCATTCTAGTTCCTCTTTATTTACATTTAGGGCATTTATCAGATGTTTTTATCCAGAGACTGACAGGTGTTTGTTCAATGGCTGGACCCTCTGTAACTCATCCTCAACACATTATGAAGAAGGAGTTTGTTTGGCATTTGTTTTTGTAGATTTGAATAATTTGTGTTTACAGCCTCTTTGTGCCATGTGAGCAGAACTGCATCATCATGAAATTGTATATAAGAGTTTACAGATTACAGTGTACTTGTGTATTTAAGTTTATTCATGTATATTCTTAGACAAGTCTATGTATTTCGGTTTATAATGAAGAGGATTGTGTTTTCTGGTTTCTTGGTTTTCTGCTGTTTTGGGTTTTTCTTGTGTCTGTTCTGCTTTTTCCTCCACACCTGCCCTGCATCATCCTCGTTAGCCCTGCTCTTCTCCCAGTGCTCTCCACAGCCTATCAGCTTCTTTCTTGTTCTCCTGTTTCATCTCCTCATTCCCTTCACTTGAGTTTCTCTGCCCATCTCCCCACCTGCATCTCATCTCCTCATAAGTTCAGTTAGTATCTCAGTCCTGTGTTTCAGTTCAGTGGTTGGATCATTTGTTTTGCATCCCAGATGTTCCACATCTGCATGTATGCAGATTAATGAGTACGTACAGATTTTTGTCAGGACATGAATATCTAAATTTTTTTTGCACTTTGACACAATGTGGTTACAACAAATGTTCGGTTGAAATGCAGTGAATGTTTCCTCTTTATTATCGGCTCTTAGCCTTGCAGGTTAGCCAGAGGTTTAGTGTGTAAATATTGGCATAGTAGTTCTAAATTATCTGTCTGTCTGCAGGTTCTAGATCACTTTCTAGTAGTTCCTGGTATATTTGCTCAATTTCAGCCTGGCCATGATTCAACTCTGTTTATGTTTTCAAGAGATATTTTTGTTTTAAATGAATAATGAGGTAAAGAGAAATCCCTTCTTTATGGAGACTGATTATCTCTATCATGCTTTTCTGCAGGGGAGTGTCCTTGTGTGCAGACTGCAGCTCACCACTTCAGATAACATTCATCTGGATGTCTTTCCAGAGCCTCCTCTACCAAATCAATAGCCTCATCCATAGATACATACATTCTGTACAGCGTTAGTAATGGTTTTATGCTGCTTACAGGCTTTCCTAAAACCCTTTTGACCAACTCACATGCTTAATCTTCAATTTTTCTTTCTCTCTTTACCCATTCCTCAATGTACAGATGTCACTCATTTCATTTGTCTGCTTTACCAGGGCATTACTACGGTGCTGCTGCGGCAGTGAAAGAGAGGGCTGCACCGGATAGATAGATAGATAGTAGACGCTAGGTGGCAGCAGAGTGCTTGAATCCTGCTGACAGTGTTTCATAATAATACCCCCTCCAAATACAATGTAGTTGCAATGGCAGAGTGGCGCTGTCCCTATTTCCACCTATAATTCCACTGGACGTACAACAACTGCAGAAGAAACTGACGGACAGCCATGACAGAGCTGGATGGGGTGCCACCGCTCAGCCATGCAACCGATTATTTCCCAGTTGTCACTCATGGTATTGCAGTGAAAAATCCCCTTTTGGCCCAAAAAGCATTTTCCCGATAGACCCCCACTTTAAAAGAGAAAAGAGATTTGTAAAACTGATAACAGGACACCTGGAACTGCAAACAAGGTCAATTATGACTCTTTCTATCAGGATATTTTTATGGTGTTAAAACGGTATCATAACTATTTACAGACACATGTCAAGTTACATGACTCTTAAAACACGATGCACAAACAAATGCAGAGTGATTTGTATCTGCAACTTATCATTTGAATAAATGTAAACTGACTTGAAAATATGCGTCAACAGTCATAAATAAATACCCCTATAATATCATTTGTATAAATACATTGTCATATTTGTACTCAAACATCCCCACTGCAGTAACCAAGCGGAGATGAGCCTGCTGAATTTGCACCCAAAATTCTGTCAAAACTTCATTTACAATTTCCACTGCAGCCTCCTTGATCACTGACCAGGAAAGAGGCAGAAAAAAGGTACATAGAGGTGTATATATATATATATTCTTAGTAAACCTTAAGAAATGCAACATTTTGCATCGACGATTGACTTTTGCCTGTGTACACCACATGCCCATGGTGTGTCAATGGCTCATTGATGAGTTTGTCATATCAAAAGAGGTCTACGGTACAGAGGAAAGAGATATATCAGTATATCAGTAGGAGGAGATCATTGTTGGTTCTGCTCTGCACATGAGATTTGTTGACAATAAGAAAAATATAGAAAATTGCCAGATATATCCTTTAAACTTTCAAGAATCTTCCTCTGCTTTATGCATGTAACTACAGTGATTGTGTATTGTATTGTGTTGCTCTAATGTGCTAATGTGCTGCTTTCACTACACAGCCTGTATATACGTTGTGTTAATAAAACTCTCCACGAGATTCCAAAACTGTCAGTACATGATGACAGGAAGATTTAATCTTAAAATGTTTTTGTTCTTTGTTAGTTTATCCTCTACAGACTTATTGTTCAGGAGAGAAGGCAGTAATTATCTGCACAGTCATAGTTGTTGTTTAACACACAGTTTCTTACAGTACACAAGTTTTCCCTGCAATGTGATTTTGAACCTGCAATGAGACACAGTGCAGATTGATCAGGTCACAGTTGATCCAAAATAATTTCAGAAAAACTACAAGTCACTAATTAATTATTTGGTTTATTTGGAATTAAAATTCCAAATAAAACTCTCTTATGAAACATAGTACACACTCAGTATTAACCGGGTTCTTGGGAACTCATTTTACTGGCTTGTGTCAAGTTCGTCATACTTTTGCATAAGTTCAGACTTTGATGTTGACATAATGGAAGTCGATGTGGATTGGATTAACAAAGCTGTCTGGTTATCAGCTGGAGACATGGCATCAAAGACCTTAATGACTACTCCTGATGATTTCAATACTGCAGTAAAATGAACCGAAACTGATACCCTCCTGAAAGAAGGTAATCAACCTTTATGACTTCATTGTCTAATTTGGAAAATTAATGATGAGAAGTCTATAAAATTTGTATTTAATGGGGTCAACATGGAAAACCAGTGGGTTTTAGCAGCAGCGTATACTCTGACCCTGTACCTGCTGAACGTCTGGATACCTTTAACTATTTGCATTAATTAATATGGCGAAGCAGGAGGGAGAGAAAGGACATCCTTTTCTGGTTGTTTATTCATATATATATATATATATATGACATTGTGGGTGTACGTGATGTGCTGTTGTGTGTAGCTTTGTGTTTTGTATAGTGTGTTCTGTGTGTTCTCTACTTTGCACTGTTTGTTGTTGTGCTGTTGTATGTTTTGATTGTGGGGGACTGCAGATGTAAATTAGCTTTGAGTTAACTCTGGTGCAGTGCATCTTTTATGTTAAAAACTGTACACTGTCCCAATAAATAAATACAATCAATCTTCCTCCAAATTTCTCTGCATATGAGAGCTATCCCCTAAAAAAACTATAACATCTATCCTAGTTGTCCTACAGTTTCTGTCTCTTATTTTTTTACTCCATCTTCATTTAAAGCACAACAGCATATAGAGTCAGAATCATCTTTATTGGCCGAGTATGTTTAAACATACAAGGAATTTGACCCCAGTTTAGTGGCTCTCAGTATACTTACACCCAACACAACGTTCTTCAGAAAGATACACAATGAATGTGTATGTACAGGTGAAAAAGGTTTCTATGATGTCAGCTAATGCTGTAATAGTTTAGTATATTAAAATCTGTCCAAAAAGTCAGACTTTTAGTTGACAGAAAGGCAACTAAAGTTCGATAAAAATTATAAACCCATCCTTCTGTGACATATATCACATTTATTTTGCTGTAATGTTTTAATTAGTAAATGCGACTCTAATAAAGCTTTTCTGATATATACAAATAAAATGTTTCCTGATTTATCTCAGCTTTTATCGAAGTCTGTGATGTTTTGTGATGCTTGTTGCAGGATGATGTTTCTTATTTTCAGGAGAGTGTCATGGTTCTGTCCCAGTCTGGCTCTGTGTCCCTCCACCAGTCCACCAGATGCCCTCAGACTTTTTCCCTGTTTGTTGAACTGGATTGAGTGGCAGAGAGTTCATTCCAGTTCATCTTTATTTACATTTAGGGCATTTATCAAATGTTCTTATCCAGAGACTGACAGGTGTTTGTTCAATTCATCCTCAACACATTATGAAGAAGGAGTTTGTTTGGCATTTGTTTCTGTAGATTTGAATAATTTGCATTTACAGCCTCTGTGTGCCATGTGAGCAGAACTGCATCATCATGAAACTGTAAATAAGAGTTTACAGATTACAGTGTACTTGTGTATTTAAGTTTATTCATGTATATTCTTAGACAAGTTTATGTATTTCGGTTTATTATGAAGAGGATTGTGTTTTCTGGTTTCTTGGTTTTTCTGCTGCTTTGAGTTTTTCTTGTGTCTGTTTTGCTTTTCCCTCCACAACTACGAAGCAAGTTCAACATACTCCAGCTATCTTTGTGTGAGCTGGCTCAGTAAACCCTAAACTCACAATCAGAGATGATTGATATCACAATGGTGGTTATGAAGTTTCTTTGTTAACCCAGACTTTCTGCTTCAGGCTCTCTGTGTGTCCCCATAAAAGGGAGCATGTGGCGCGTCATTTGACTCTTTTTCTGCACAAAACGGACCGATCGCATGCTGCCTACTCCAGTCAGGAGGAACAGGTCATTATAATGGAGAGCTATGAAGAATATAAATATTTTATCACAGCAAAAAGCAACACTGTTGCTGCAACTAAGGCAAGAGAGTAATGCTTGCATAAAATTTCTTATCGTGTAAAGTCGTTAATAAAAAACTAATTTGTAATTAGTTAATTACACCAATTACACCGTTAATTTTACCACTCAATGCACTCTCTGTGCCTCCCACGTCCAGAGCTCTTAAACTTTAAACTTTATGCATCAGATTTAAACATTATGCTCAAGAAGTGTGTTCAGGTCTGACTGAGCTGTAGAGTTCTGGAACAAAGTTCTATGGACTGATGAAACAAAAGTCAACCTCTATCAAAATGATGGAAAGAGGAAAGTGTAGAGAAAAAAAGGAAAAGCTTGTGACCCAAATTATGCCATGTCATCTGTCAAACATGGTGATGCCTCCGTTATTGTTTGTATATCATTGCTAAGAGATAATATTGTGATATTGTCACATTTTCAGTACTGACGTGTCCATGAGTAAGTTTCACATGACCAGAAGACTGTTCTTGTTCATCCTGTAATAAAGTGTAACAGTGGTGGTGAGCTGTGAGTCTGACAGAAAAAACACATCATTGGCAGAGGTAGCAGCTGTACAGCTGGGAATAATTTCACAACAAAGTCAACTAGTGTTTGTAAAAGAAAAAAAAAAATTACATTTTATTTTTTTACATTAATCATGACACTAGCACTGTTAACAATGAAAGTTTTGTATACCATAAAATCTTTCTGACAGGACCAAAGACTCTGCAAACTGAAAAGGAACCAGAAATCCTGCACACTGTTCTTCACTTGAACTCATTCTATTTAGGTCAAATGTAATAAAGTACAAGTCGCCAACAGTGTGCAACCCTAAACCTTATTTTTTTTTTAGGGACCGAGCCCAAAAGACAGAGGACTACTGTAAAACAGTAGTCCTTGCCTAAGGGCGAGGACCCTATTGTTTTTCGTGCATTTGTTTCTATCTTTCTTTATTATTACGCCACTTAAACCCTAAATTTGACCCCCTAAACATGCTCAAAAACTCACCAAATTTGGCATGCACATCAGGTCTGGTAAAAAATTTGATAAAATGTAAAATTTAACCGCTAAAGTGCCAAAATGTGCTCTTTAGCGCCACCTATGTAACTAAAATGGCCGCCACGGCCCATAGGAATGTTGTAGAGAGATCAAACCAAAACTCAATTATTCATCTCATCAAGACCTACAAATCATACGCTATCTCAATTTCAAAAAAAGACTTTGACCCAATTTTGGACCCTGAACAAATGCTATTTCTTCCAAGGGCGTTAATGGTATCTGCTTCAAATTTTAATACATGACTTATGACACTTTGCTGAAAAAAAGTTGCTAAGAACTTTGTAATAACTCGAACGGTTTGGATTTTATAAGCCCTGAAAGTTGTAGTGTCATGTCACCCTTACAATGTAAAAGAATGGGGAGGCAATCTATGGGCATGAACTTTGTGTCAAACAGATGCTTCTGACGTCTAAACTATAAGTCTGACCACTTTCAAACCTGTATCAATGGATTTGCAATGAATTTCCTACTAAAATATGATTTTTAATGTTAGATTTGGCCAAAGTCATGGGATTTATGAGGAGATTTCACAAAAAGCATAATCTAAAATCCTGCTCTCCAACTGCTCCTGGTGATGTCACTCCCTCAGTGCTGTGAAACATTCCGCAATACACACTCATTATAAAATCACAGGAGGAGCAAGAAAACACTTTAAAACTCACACTCTAATATCTCAAAAACAGTAAAAGATAGAAAATACATGTAAATTTAAGATTTGTAGGTCAAAGCATTGTGACTCATTTAAAGTTCAAATGAAGTTTGTATTCAAAACTATGTGGAAGCAGTAAATGATCAAAAAGGTGTGGGTTCGCTCACACTCTCCATTCAAATATATGAGTATTTTTCTGTGTCCAGCTGCAGTTACTTATTGTCTCTACACACCTGACAGTACACATTTCAATCAAACTTTCAAAATAAAAGCACACCACACTTGTGAGAAATATCCCTCATTTTTAAAAAGCAAAATGATCTGAGAGCCAGAGTGCAAGGTCCCGACCAACGCTGCTTGCAGCTTTAATTTTTTATTGAAATTACTCAGAAAATGAACTGATAGAACATCTGTGGTTTTAGAGTGGTGAAGGCAGTGAGCAACAAACAAGAGAATACAAGTTACAGTGCAGTGTAAAATATTAACCCTCATATTTGGTTCGATAAAAGGCAGAAAAGTCTTCAGCTGTGATTTAAAACTGAGATTTGCAGCAGACCTGCAGTTTTCTGGGAGTTTGTTCCAGATATGTGGAGCATAAAAACTGAACGCTGCTTCTCCATGTTTAGTTTTTACTCTGGGGACAGAAAGCAGACCTGTCCCAGACAACCTGAGAGGTTTAGATGGTTCATAATGTAGCAGCAGATCAGAGATGTATTTTGGCCCTAAACCATTCAGTGCTTTATAAACCAACAGCAGTATTTTAAAATCAATCAGTCTTGATTTAACATGTAAACCGCATATGTAACAAGGAGCAAAATCATTTCTCATTAAAACAATGTTTTATAATTTTAAGATTAAATGCAGGTCTCTTCCTGTCATGACAGTTTTAGAATCATTTTATTAACACAATGTTTACACAGGCTGCGTAGCAAAAGCAGCACATTCACACAATAAAGCAACACAATACAATACACAATCACTGTGGTTACATGCATAAAACAAAGGAAAATACATGAAAGATTAAAGGGTATGGCTGGCAATTTTCTATATCTTTCTTATTGTCAATAAATCTCCCGGGTTTGATTCGTAACTGAAGCATGTATGTAGCAAGTGAAGCATAAAAAAAATGGCAACATACTTTTTTTTTTTTGCTTTCCACTGTTGATTACATGCATATTAAAACACAGGACAGTTGTCAGGGTGCACGCCACAGCGATGTCTGCACGACGCATGTGTTCGTTGTTTGAGTGCACATGACAACAGCAGTGGAGAAGTAAGGAGTGCACGTGTTAACAATAACAGAACGTTGTTTGCACAAACAGTTTTACTCTTTGATGAAATGGGTTCGATGTAGAAGAGAGAAACTGAAACTGGTGTCAATCCTATTGACGTTAGAATCATACTTCAAAAATAGAGATGTAGTATCTGTAGTATTGATATTTGTTGTAGCTTGTTGTGCTACATATCACAACCTTTTGACTTTGTGCTACAAGACACTGTTCTGTTATGGGTTACTTTACCTAACTCTGTAAAGGAAAATATCATTTTGTAATTAGATGTATTTGTCATTGTCCATGAATCAAACAGCATTATCAATAGCTAACTTTTTTTTCACTGGGATGCTGCGGTTATGGTTAAAATAATTATTAAACCAAGCTAAAACATTAAAAACTTAAAAGACATCTAACTGTGTAAATGAATGAGAAGATAATAGAAGTACTTGTAAAGTACTTAAGCACTTGGTATATAGTATTTGGCTTATTCACACACGCTACACATTTACTTTTGCTTTTTTGTTAGTTTCTCTTTGTTCTAATAGACAATAAGAGTAAAGAGTCCAAACAGCAAAGGGATGACATTCAGTTTGACAGACCAGGCTGAGTTACAGAAGCTGCTTTCACAACATTTTGGTTCATGAAGGAATGGAAGGTCCAGGAGCTGAGAAGGTTTTCTACAGAGGTTTGCAGAGACACAGCCAAAGAGACGAGTTGTGTTGCCTGAGTCATCTCCCACTGTGGATGACAAAATCATTGTTAGACCACAGTTTTTAAAAGTTTTTCAAATTGAAGGAGCAGGAAATTGACACTTTAAACGGCAACAATAATGTGTTTTGAGGCACAAAATGATCATGAGGACTCACCAGTCACATTCATGCAGCGGTCCTGCCCTCCCACACACTGAAGTGTCTTGTCACACACAGCAGAAGATGGATCATCACAGGTGAAACACTGCAGGTTGTTTTCCTTCTGAACACCAGGGTCTGAAACAGAACAGGACACATGGCAGAAACTTTTCAAGACGCAAAGTGACAACAGAACTCGTGCCATTTAGTTATTGTTCTTCACTGTAACCAACGTTAGACTGATACTACATGTGAATGTGATTTTGTGTGTTTAAAAAGGGAAACCTTTCTCTTTACTTACAAGGAATGTTCCGATAGTTGCAGCCATCTGTGTTGCACACACGAATGAATTCAGTTGTGGCTCCAAAACCAATATTGTGTGAAAGGTTGTGGTCTCCTACACCATAAAGGGAGGACGGCACACACCCCCTTTTTCTGAACTGTTTGACCCTGCCATTCTTAATTACTGTGGAGAGAAACACAGATCGAGCACTGTAATTCAAAAATGTAAAACTAAATAAGTGAATGACATTAAGAAAAAATTGTTTTCAAAACTTTGTACAGATACCTTGTGTGGCAACAGTTGCACACAGCTCAGCAGATTTACAGTTTTTGTAACGGCCAGTCCCTGCACTAATCCAACACCGGAGAGCTTCAGCTGCAATTTATGAAATAAAAGAAGGTAAGTTGAACAATCAGCATGAATCCTGTTTTTCATATTAACATTGATACAGTATGCAAAGTTAATCTGATGAGAGTCAAATAAATTGTTATCGTTAAAAATTGTTGTCGTTAAATTTGCTTTCTGCAAATGTTTACCAGCAATGTTGTTGTTGTTTTTTTTGTGCCACACAGATCCTATAGGGGGTTAGTGAGTTTGAGAAGTTTAGAGAAAGATTATAATTTTATTTCAATATTGAAAATATTTTTGAAAACAAAACCACATAAGCACGTTCTGTTTTCAAGTCTGTCTTGGCGTTTATATGATTTAACCAAGTTGATATTTGTAACTTTTTGTAACTTGATAACTTGATGGTACTTTAGTGTTTGTCACTTATACGTATACTAATGTTGTGTTCAATCAAATTCTTTCTATAATTTTTATGTTCCTCTCCCATGACTATAAATTCTGCCAGTTACCAACCTGCATACAGAACCTACAAGCTAGCTGACAGTTATGCAGAACAATGTGGTTTAGATCTGATTCATTCATCTCTCCCTCGTCCTTCTCTTGATCTAACAACATGTGAGGGAGGTGTGTGTGGAGCCAACAGTCCTCTGCAGATATGCTCTAACTTCCCTTTCACTGTGACTTCAAGAGTGAGTGAGGTTACCTGTGCTGGAGAGTGTCCAGATGAGAGTGAGATACAGGATCAGCTTCATCATAGTGAACCTGTGTTAAAAAAAAGGAAGTTACTGGACACACTTTAATAACAAAGGGACTGTATTATTTCACTTTCAAAGCAGCAAAATGAATCCACTTTCTTGCTGTACACAGCTGCAATACACAGTTCAACAAGCTACCAACTCCTCCACTATATATATATATATATATATATATATATATATATATATATATATATATATATATATATATATATATATATATAATAAATATATATATATATATTATATATAATATATATATTATATATAATATATATATATATATATAATAAATATATATATATATATATATATATATATATATATATATATATATATATATATATATATATATATATATATATATATATATATATATATATATATATATTATCCACTATATATATACATATATACATATATTATATATATATATATATATATATATATATATATATATATATATATATATATATATATATATATATATATATATATATATATATATATATCTGTTGACCTTCAGACATAAGTTTGAGATATAGTTTTGAATATCTCAAACTTATGTCTGAAGTTACTGTGAGTCCAGACGAGCGTTTCCCAACAGGGTGTTCAGAGAATGTCAGGGGCGTTATCTATATATACAGTCAATGGTCGAGGGTCACAGGAAGCAATATTTTTGAAACGGGGGCGTTGAGGTGTTCTTGGGGGGCGTTTGTGTGTGTCTGTTTTTAATATTAGTTTAGTCCTACATTTGAATGCATATGTTCACAATTTTATTATTAGACTTCAAGGTTTTCCTATATTTGTTCACAGCACTGTCAAGTCTATTTTCCTTCATTTTACATACGTAACTACAGTCAAATTTTGTGTATTGGGCTCTGAGCGCTTCGAAAACGCGGGTGACCTACGCTCAACACTGCACCTGAACGCCTCCTGTGTAGAAAAACGGAGAGACTGCTGAGGCTCTGCCGCATTTTGATTCAACCCACACACCAGAACAAAACTTTGGCATTGTACGTTTCTGCAAACCACAGATACGTTAAATGTCTACGTTTCAATGTTGGCCATGATCAGTTGAATAATGATGGTTAAGGTCTGGCTAGGTTAATGCATAAAAAACACTTGGGTTAGGGAAAGATCGTGGTTTGGGTTCAAATAAAAAATAAAATAAAAATGACTGCAAATGTCCTGATGTCTCGCTAAAAACATCCGGTCTTGTCGATTGAAACGGGAAGCAGGCTTGGTTTCGAGGTAGTCTCAAACCGCGCTCTCTGCTGCTGTCCAACTTTCTTCCAACAAATTTCCCAACCACCCACCAACCCTTCCTCCTCCTCCTCCTCCTCCTCCTAATATGAAAGTCAGCTCATATAGATGTCATGTGAAGTACGTCAATTTAGAAATGTTAATATGCTACGTATTACACATGTTGAAACGTAGATATTCAACGTTTCTGTGGTTTGCAGAAACGTAAAATGCCAACGTTTTATTGTGGTAACCAGGCTGTTTGCTGTCATTTATGGTCGTGCTAGCTTCTCTGTCCTCTCCTTTGCTCTATTTGATTTGTGTTTAGCTTAATTTGTAATGTGTATTAAAATTCCTGTTAACTGAGCTACTGGCTGAAACAGCCCCTCCTCTCAACCAGCAGCAGAGGGAGGAGGAAGAGGAGGAGGAGGACAGGATGATGTCTGTGTTCTTCATTCTTTCTAAATTTCACTCAGTCTTTTAATTTAATACCATTTATTTTTACATTTTTAATTGCTTTTAAGTGAGATATCATTGAATTTATAAAGTGACTTTGCTGATGTAAGAAAGTATATTTTGTCATATTTAAAATATAAATCTATTCTAATCCTGTTCTGAATTTGTTCTTTTTTTAAATTAATAATTCAAAAACCCCAATTGTTTAGTAATGAAAGAGAACCGATAAGAGTATTGATAAACACTCTTATTTCTTTCTTCTGGCGTTTCATTCATTCCACCAATGCAGTCAACAAAGCAACATAACACATCACTATAACTACCATCTCTACTGTTAATAGATCATTTTTACACACGCTGACACAAACATGGTGGAAACTGTGGGTTACGTTACCTTTTAGATGCTGAAAATAATCGGAATCAAGATGATGAGTGAAGGTGAAATTAATCTGCAGCTTCAACCAGGAAACCAAGCAGAAGAAGAATAAACATGTAACATGACAGTATAGTCTGAATTGTGTCTTTTATTCCAACAAGGAAATAAGAAAGTGCTGAGATGGCATTAATGCAGTCTGTTGTATCTTAAATAAAATAAATAAATTGTTTGTGGACATGATATAATAAGAAGAATTAGAAGAAGAAGAAATTCTAACCATGGCGGTCCCTACAGCTGACTGGTGTCTACAGCCTGACTACGGGAAGATGAGAAAATCGCTGTTCGAATCCCACTGTTTTACCAATGTTTTGTGATTTTTTTTTTTATGGCACATAGTGCATTTTTTAAATACATATCGTAATAACAATAGTCCAAAATTTGTATGAAAATGCATAGTTTTTATTTAGATAACGTCAAATGTTCTTGATAGATAGCCTTTGAACTGGTTATTTTATTTGACCGTCTCTGCCAGACTGCTGCAGGTCTGATTATTTAATCAACTGGATAGCATCATAAAACAACAACAATCATATCCGCAAAATGGCGCAGAACAAGAAAAGATGCTGCCACTGAACCGGATACTTCAGCTATGGATACATATCCTCCTGATAAGAATGCTTCTTGTTTGACACCAAATTACCGCTTTCCGATTGGTTGCTGTTCGTGATCAATAACGAGGCCTAATTAAAGTTTGAATGTCAAATTCCAAACTGTTGCATTTGTTTAACATTCACATCATTTCTATTCACATGGCTTTTTGCTCTCTAGGAAACTGACTATAAATCAAATCTGTTATTTGGCCTCTAATGACTTAATTTAATGATATAACACAGAATAATAATCAACATTAATATTCAGAGGAGACAATTAACCTACATTTTAATTGATGAGGGGCAGTAAGGGACTGTCAATTATTTATGAGAGGGAGGGGGTAGTGCAAAATTAGGGAGGCACATCAAATATTTTTTTAAGCACTGGGGAAGGATTTATGATTTTTATTTTGGCTTAGGGGAGGGACAAACACCTTTAAATGGTTGCATTTTGTATTTATTTTAAATACGTTTTTTTCTTTTCAAAATAGGTGTTCTACCACTGTATGGTGACCAGACTCACAAAACATTTCTGGAGAAATAAACCCTATAAACCTGCCTATTCAGTTTGTGTTAAAATGTGAAGGGTTAAATCAAAGAAGCCCCTTTTATCAGCTTATCTGAATTTTGCGCCTCCACAGTTGCTGGAAAGAAAATGTTGCTTTCAGCTCTGTGATTGGTGGTCCAGCTATAATTTTACAGATAACTGCTGGCCTGTGTGTGGTGAGTGTGCTTGGTGAATATGAGCCCACTAATTTTGGTGTAAATTTAAACCAGAAGTAATCTAAATTTCACTTGGAGTATGTTGTTTTCCAGTTGAAGAGAAGCATTGCTGTAACTTTCAAGTTATTGAAAGGAAAGAGAGCGTGAAATTTGAAAGAGACTAAATATGATTTCATTGTTTATTTGGTAAATTGTACAAAAGTAAAAAATCATCTGGTGACCCAAAAACAACCTGCTGCTGGTGCTCAGTGTAACAACAGCTCGTATCCAGCTTACATCTCGTTTATCTTTGTATTTTATATTTAATTTATATCGTTTATATTTTCTCTTTGCTTCTCTTGTTTTTACTGCTACTAAAAAGCTGTTTTAATGGGGTTTTTTGCTGTGTCGTGCTTCAAATTTATGGGGAATATCTTTTTGTTTTACATGGTTTTTATTTTATTTTGTTTCATTTTGTGTATGCAGCCAAATATTGTTCAAATATCCAGAACTTTATTTTTAATCCCAAAGTTTAAAATCAAATGTCAGACTGAATCTTGTATAAAATGACACAAAAGACATGCGCTGTGGTAGCTCAGTAAACCAACTGAAAATAAATGTCATGTTTATTGCTACAGCATTTATATCGGTTCTGTAAATCAACGAGTTTTGAACTTTGTAAACTATGTAGAGACACACACAGACATGCAGCCTATTCCACTGTTAAGCAGAGATAGATTTTTCTTTTTAGATTGCTGTGGCAATATGTATTAAATGTTAATCGTTAGATTTGTCCAACACATCTAGTCTGATCTAATTAATGTCCTCTAGTGAAGCTGGAAGTTGTGCAGCTGTTTGTTGTGTTTAATACTTTGGATTTTGTCGAGCAAGTTGTTGAATAGCTCTGGAATTTTAAATTAAAGGCAAACTGTGTGGGATTTTCCTAAAAAACACAGTTTGCCTTTAAGTCATTATTTGTGTTAATTTATCATTTAAGTATCTTGGTGTTTCCTTGATCTTTTCTTTTAACTCCTAATGTAGCCTACTCCTATTCTAACATGGTGTTATTATGGGAAAAGATCCAATGTATTTAATAAATTATTAATTATCGACCGATGATCAATTGTTAACACGACTGACTATTGATTAAAGAAACTGCTTACTTACATCACAGCTAAGCTTTCCTGTCTCAGAGAATTGACAGAGTTGCTCTTAATCTATTAAGATGAAAATTGTTTATATGTTTGGTGTTATATGTGCTGATTACATAATCTATGAAAAAAATCTATGAAATGTTATTGGTACCAAATCCAGCTCATAAACACAAAACATACTTGTAGATAAAAACACATATGAAATACTTATTTATATCGGAAATAGAAAGGACATTTAAATCACAGAGAAGTGGGTCTAAGTGTTAAATCTGACTTCTCAATGTAGTTGGATTGTATCAACTTTGTGGGACAGGATGGAAAAAGCTGATTTCAACAAAACAAAGCTGAATGTGACTAAACTATGTTTATTAAACGAGTCTGAGACAGACTACAGGAAAGACCAGAATGTGCATTTGATCGAAGAAAAATGTATGATTGCTGCAAGCTGCTGCAGCAATGTTATTTTTATTGTAGCAACACCTATGGGTGAAATTGCATCAGATTATTAATCCTTGTTCAGTGTCCCTGTCTGTGCAGCTTTCCCAAATTAGGTTGGAATTGGATGATGCATTCAAGTTATTTCAGTTATGCAATCATATATATCAAGCATCTTTGACTATCTTGAAAAGCAATAAAATACAAATGAAAAGTATTATTATTATTATTATTATTATTATTATTATTATTATTACATGCCTACAAAGCTATGGTAACCAATGGAAGGAGGTATTCAAAAACAAACACTTGCAGCAATCACACAGAACAAAAACTACAATTATTCTAAAATTAAATCATGCAATTATGTTTATGCAATTAATATCTTCAACATCACAAACAGTGAAATAACAAATACAGAGTGGACTAAAAGTTCAATGTGTTCAGCAACTTACTGCTCAGTTTGTCTCTGATCAGGACGGAAGGAAGAGTTCTGCTTCAGTTCCCTCTGCTGCTCCTTATTTATGGTGTGTATACAGTGTGTACACACCCACACACACACCCACACACACACACCTACATGGGCGTGGCTTCACCTTGTGCAAAGACTTACCTCTGCTCTTCCTCTTTGGCTCAAAAACACAAGAGGAAGTTTTGTGACCTGAAACAGACCCTGCAAACCTGAAAGTGAAAATAAATAAACTTCCTTCATGCAGAATTTATAATGATATGTTGAGGAGGAACGTTGGGTGGTGGTTAGATAGTTAATTAGATAGTAGAAAGTCACAAAAGCAGCAGAGAGCATTGTTTGAGACCACTTCCAGACCACTGTTACACAGAACATTTTTACTGTGGCGTCAAGTTGGGACACTTTTACTGGACATTTTGCACCCGTTTTCCTGGTGACTATACTGGGTATTTTAACAACACATGATCTTTCCCTAAACCTAACCAAGTCAAACACTGGAATAAAGATTACCAGTTAGAGTGGGTTTCTAAATAAACCATTATATTCCCCCCTACTGACAGATCATCTCAGTGTATCCCATCATTTCTCACTCCAAAAAGATCTGGACCAAAATACCATGCACTGTCTACCAAAATGTATAAGTTATCATATTAGATCATTTCCTGATATCCTGTTCTTCCAGTCTGTGTTGAGGTTTTTATTACTTAACCACAACCATTGTCTTTCCATCTGAGTCCCTCAACATAACTTTAACTGTGTTACTATAAAAATATTAATCAAGCTTTAGTTGACATGAAATGGTATAACAAACAAAAAATAAATGATGATGATGAACCTGAACTTGAACAAAAGTCAGCAGCTGGCAGACAAACAGCAGAGGTAAAACAAATTAGGAGATTTATGAACTACCTGACATGACAGGTGCCTGCAGAAATGCTCCTTTAAGAGTGAGTGAGGTTACCTGTGCTGGAGAGTGTCCAGATGAGAGTGAGAGACAAGATCAACTTCGTCATGATGAGTAAATCTGCAGATTACAGGAAATATTTTATAGTATTATTATAGTGAACCCGTATTTAAGAGGATGTGACTGGACACTTGAGTACCAAGGGGATTCTTTCATTTTCAAATCAGCAAAATTAATGAACTTTCTTGCTGTAAACAGCTGCAATACACAGTTCAACAAGCCATCAACTCCTTGTCTTTTCCACCTGCAGTAATGTCTGGATGAATACATACAGTTGTATGTAAACACAGCCTCTCTAGGATATGAAAAAAAAACAATATTTTCTGCAAACATTAATGCATAGTTACTTTTTGTGACATAAATTGAAATAAAATAAAATAAAAACATATTTGTGGCATTTGCAAAAGTTTGGGCACCATAGGAGCTCTGAATTCTCAGATTATTTTTACAAGGTCTCAGATCTTAATCAGCCCATTAGACCTGAGCCATGTCAACAATTATCATTAGGAAATGTCAGCTGGTGTTTCAAAGCTTAACAAATAATCTGACTCTTCAAACCTTGTGTGAACACTCAGCAACCATGGGTTCCTCTAAGCAGCTGTGTAAGACTGAAAATTAAAGTTATTGATGCCCACAATACAAAAGAAGGCTACAAAAAATATAATGTTAATTATATCACTATAATTTCTTTAAAAAAACAAAACAATATTTTGAAAAATTGGAAAATTAAAAATGGTCAAATAAATGACACTGTACAAAAAACACAATAAAACAGCTGGTTAGAATTTGTATTCCAGAGCTATTCAATGGTAAAATATGTCTAAATTACTTCACAACTTTTAAGCTACTGTAAATTAGCACAGTAAGTTGTATAATTTTGGGGAAAAAATATTATGACAAAATATTTTTTTTAAAAATCCAGTTCCATAACAAATTTAAATTAAAGCTGCAAGCAGCGTTGGTCGGGACCTCACACTCTGGCCCGTCAGGATCAGATCATTTTGCTTTTTAAAAATGAGGGATATTTCTTACAAGTGTGGTGTGCTTTTCTTTTGAAAGTTTGATTGAAATGTGTACTGTCAGGTGTGTAGAGACAATAAGTAACTGCAGCTGGACACAGAAAAATACTCATATTTGAATGGAGAGTGTGAACGAACCCACACCTTTTTGATCATTTACTGCTTCCAGATTTACTGCTAGATACAAACTTCATTTGAACTTTAAATGAGTCACAAGACTTTGACCTACAAATCTTGAATTTACATGTGTTTTCTATCTTTCATTCCTTTTGAGATATAGTAGAGTACAAAGTTTTTAACAACTTTTTTAGTACAGTGCCATAAGTCATGTATTAAAGTTTGAAGCCGATACCATTAACGCCCTCGGAGGAGATAGCGTTTGTTCGGGGGCCACCAATGACGTCGCAACCTCTTCACTGTTGTTTCACAGCCCAAGGACACAGTTTCACTTCTCTACATGATACTGACAACATACTTTAATAAACTTACATGTTCACAGGTACTGTGAGTCCACACTTTAGACAGTAATGACTGTAAGTAAAAATGAAATAAAAAAGGTATAAAAAAAAGTTCTGTTTTGAAGTTCTTCAAAATACGGGCCAAAGCTGATGAACAAGACATTCAAATCTTTTCATTGTTGGATAGTTTCTATTCTTGGAATTAAATGTCACTTTAATTTTAAAAATTTTATCTAAAACATCATTGTTCTTTGAAAATTGGTCAGTGTAAAGAAAAGTAAAAACACACAAATTTCCCACAAGCATTCCACATCTGTGTGGATGCAGATTAAAGAATATGTACAGATTTTTTTCAGGACATGAATATCAATACAATGTTACAACAAATTCTCAGTTGGAGTGCAGTAAATGTTTATAATCGGCTCTTAGTCTTGCAGGTTAGCCAGAAACTCCTCTACGTCTCCACACATCTGGTGTCTGTTTCTTTCTCTAATCCTCTCCAGAGTTCTGATGCTGTTCTCATGATGGGGAGATTGTTGTGTGTCTCTGCTGCCATCATGTGATATTTTATTGACATGTCGTTCTCCTTTTCTAATGAAGTGTAAATATTTGGCATAGAAGTTGTAATGTATCTGTCCGTCTGTAGGTTCCAGATCACTTTCTAGCAGTTCCTGGTAAATCTGCTCAGTTTCAGCCTGGCTGTGATTCACATGTGTGTGTATGTTTGCAATTTTATTTATTTTAAATCGAAGAATGAGGGTAAAGAGAGATCACGTCTTTATGGAGACTGGTTGCTCTGTCTATCATGCTTTTCTTCAGGAGATTGTCCTTGTGAGAATAAATCATCCACTGCATGTTACTAACTTGGCTTCTTCCCCGGAGTTTTTTGTGCTTTGTCATCTCTGCTGTTATTGTTATGATTGTTGTTATTCTAACCCATTCTAGGCTCACAAATACAACTACATAAGCTCAACCCTGATCCTCAGGCAGCTACTGATGGGGGGGGTATTTATTTCACTGTAAACCAGTGAGGAAGCTCTAACCGCCGTACCCCAACACTACCAGCCCCCCTCGACGAAACCCAAAGGGGAACCACTCCTACAGATAATGCATGCACAGGTGAATTAAAACTTACCTTCCTATGCCTCAGCGAATATCCACAGTTTAAAGATGACTGTTACAAGACGAAAAACACTTCCCTTCAATCACAAACCAGAAAAAATGCGTTTCCAAACTCAACGCCTCCGGTGCGTCCCCCAGAGCGCAACAAACTTACCATATAAGGCTACCTACGTAACAGCCACCAGAGGGAAACCCCCACACATGACGTCACCTTCGCATGAGAGCCCACGTCTCAACCTCAATCCTATTAAAGGCGTTTCCCCACGCGCAGCCAAACTAACCAGACTGGCACGTGCTCCATGCAAACGAAGCGCTCAACTAAACCTAAAAAAAAGTATCAGAGACTAATTCACTTAGAAAAAAGAAGGAAAAAAATCCACAAAAACTCCCGGCTTTCTACTCACAACAACGAGCCCCCAATTGTTATGACCGGCTCGCAGGCCACAACAAAGGAGGGAGACGCACGCCCAAACTCAGCAATAATAAACTGAAATGTATTAAAGTAAATAACAATAATCGCAATGGGGTGTTGAACCCAAGGACCTGCAAACACATAGACACAAACCACAGGACCAAAGGCAACAGAGGCAACAGGCTCTGGGGCTGTCACAGTCTTTCACAGTCATCACTTTGATTCCAAAACCAAACAAAGATAGGGACTGTCTAGAGAACTGGCATCCTATCACTCTCTTACATAATGACTATAAAATCTTGGCACTTGTATTTGCCAATAGACTTAAAGAAGTTTTGGATTCTGTTATAGATGAATCACAATCTGGGTTCATATTGCAAACAATATGAAAACAGATTGTGATGACATATTGCAAACAATATATCGTCACATATTGCAAACAACATATATTGCAAACAATATTAAATTAGTATTGGATTTATTAGATTAAAATGAACCTGTTAATAACAGTTTCATTCTGTTTCTTGATTTTTATAAAGCTTTTGATTCGCTGATGGTTTTATTTTGAAAGCCCTTAAAAAAAACAAAACTGTCAGAACCCTATATGAAGTTTATAGACTTATAAACAAAGTTCGGGAACCAAAGACCACGCCTTGTACGCAACCCATTTCCGCACCACAGGGTATTTAGACACACCATATCCGCTCCTCTCCCCTTTGTCTCAGCTTGCAAGCACCCTGTGACACACCAGCATCTAAACTAAAAAAACTTTCTTACTCACATCATGGACCTCGAACTGCTCCTCAACGCTTCAGACGAGGACTTGTTCGACGTCCCGGAGTCCCCCGGCGTCCGATCTTTCCGGCAGCCTCGCCTGCGCTCCTCGGTTTCCCTCATCCCGGCCTCTCGGCCCTCATCCTCCATCGACGACAGTATCGTTGAGCCCTCGCTCCCCAGCGGCTCCAGGGGAAGGTACCGTACTCGGTGTCCGAAGGAAGCTACTCATTCCCGACGCTCACTCCAGCCTCGCTCGAGATCCCGGAGCCCGCCCAAGAGGAGCAGCCACCGCGCGCAGCGCTCTCCTCGCCACCGGCGTACCGACCGCTCCTCGGCCCCAAACATGTCGGAGTGGACCGTCGCTCGCTTAAAGCATTTCCTTAGCCAAAATAACATTCCCTTCCACCACACCAACAACAAGGCAAGACTGTTTCAATTATACACAAACTCCCTGCAGGACAGCACTCTCTCCCGTCCATCTTCCCACGATCGCGCGTTCTCTCTGCTCCACAGCCATTTCCTCCTCCTACTTTCTCTTCAGCCGCACTTACATCCCACGCATATACATCCCAGGCCACCCGACTTCTCTTCCCTGACCCCTTCCTCCACCATTTCGGAAATGTACCCGATTGTCATTGCTGCCATTCTTTGGGGGCATGAATGGTCCAAAAAGACCATCGCCATCCACTCTGACAACAGCACCGTCGTTGATATCCTCAACAAAGGCCGGTCACACAATCTGGACATCATGCAGTTCGTGCGCAAGCTCACATTGGTTTCAGCCCAGCACCAGTTCATCATCCGAGCACTCCACATTCCAGGCCACAAAAACGCAATCGCTGATTCACTCTCTTGTTTCCTGTTTCAGAAATTCAGACAACTAGCTCCAGCCTCTAACCCTCTTCCAACTCCAGTCCCACCGTTTTCAGCCACAATCTACAACTGAACCCGTAACTGGAACAACTGGTCACCACTTCACGGGACAACATCATCAACAGCGTCGCCCCTCGAACACTATCTTCATACCTGGCCGGCTGGAATTCCTTTAAAACCTTTCACGTCTCCCACGGACTCCCATTCCCTTCACTGGACATTCTTACCCTCTCCTGCTCCATTACATTCTCCCACACTCAACTCAAGATCAAGTCTTCCACCATACAGACCTACCTCAGTGGAATCAATTTCTTTGTTAAATTGATTTCCGGAGCACCATGCCCAGCCTTGTCCCACTCTCATATTAATATGCTAATTAAAGGTCTCCGCAAGGTGGAACCGCACCCCGCACCAAAACGTTCACCCCTCACGTCGGACCTTCTGGCCCGATGCATTCACACACTCCGCACAGGCTACTTGTCTCCCCACATAGACAAAACCCTGGAGTCCATGTTTTTACTAGCCTTTTTTGGCTTCCTACGCTGCTCAGAAATCACAGCTCCTTCCTACTCCTTTGATCCATCACTACATGCCACATTGTCCGACATCTCCTTCCACTCTTCAGACACACTCATCTACCACCTCAAACGCAGCAAGACCAACCAGTCGGGTCAACCTCAACCCATCTACCTTTTCCGCCTAGATTCATACATAAGTCCTTACGAACCCATCCACGAGTACATCAACACAAGACTAGCCAACCGAGCTTCCCCTCAAGACCCTCTGTTCATCAAGGAAACGGGAAGGGTAGCAACACGTTTCTGGTTCCATCACACATGCGCTCAGTACTTGCCAGATCCGGAATACCCCTAGACCAGTTCTCAGGACACTCATTCCGCATTGGAGCCGCCTCCACTGCCTCTAGACAAGGCATTCCCGACAACGTCATCAAAATCCTCGGCCGTTGGTCATCCCCCGCCTATCATACCTACATCCATCACGACCTGGATAACATTAAGAAATCCCATTCTCGCCTCTCTGGTTGAAGTGGGGGCCTCGTACAGATGCCAGATCATCAAGACAGCACCCCCACCCTGAGTCTCAACCCCCTGTTCCCACTTACCTCCCCGACGTCGACGCCTCTCCTCCTTTCATCTATCACTCTCCTATCCACTCCCTCCTTCCCCTCTTTCCCGCCTGCTCTTCTTTCTCCCCATCCCTCGACCCTCATCCCCTTGACCCCTACCCCCTCATCCCGCATCCCACGACCTCGACCCTCACCCCCACATCCTCACACCCCCGACCCTCTCCCTTCCCTCTCCAACCATCCCTCTAACTATCCTTCCTCCTTTTCACCCTGCTCTTCCATCACACTCCCAATAAACCATTAAATCCATATTCTAGAAGGAGTGGTCTTGGTTAGTGAAATTTATATTCAGTACCTGCCTGTGTGTGTGCATGTGCATGTGTGTGTCTGTCTTTGTGTGTGTGTGTGTGTGTGTGTGTGTGTGTGTGTGTGTCTAGTATGTTGAACTCTGCTGTCACCTGCTGATTAACAAAAAAAATTACTTGAATATCAGATTTTACTTTGTGCATGCTTTGTATTTTTACTACTCTCTGAGCAGTGATGGAAGAAGTACTCAGATCCTTTACTGCAGTAAAAGTACCAACACAGCAATGTAAAAATACTCCATTACAAGTAAAGTAAAGACAGACTCTTAAATGGACACAGACGATCTACAAACCACCGAAATTGAGGTTAGTGTGCTAGCAAGCATAAACAAAAAAACTGGACTTATTAGTATCACTACACAAAGAGATTAAAGACATATGCAATAGCCTGGAGTTTGCCCACCACAACATCGTCACACTACAAAAAACCAACCAGGACTTACAAACTACCGTTAAAACCCTCGACGAACAAATACATGCCATCTCCAAGGAAAACAAGACTCTGAAAGAAACTATGTTGGATTTACAAACCCGTTCTATGCGCGACAATCTCATCCTCTCTGGCATCTCCGAACAAACACCCAACAACCCAGAAAACCTCATAAAAAACTTCATGAAAACTCAACTGAAAATCCCCCCCGACACTGTACAAAACATCACTTTCCACAGAGTACACCGCCTCGGAAAACCATCAACCAAAGGACCCCGGCCCAACACTTCAAACAAAAAGAACTGGTCAGAGGCAGAGGAAGGGAACTCAAAGGAACATCATTTAGACTCAATGAGCAATATCCACATGAAATAAACGAACGTCGGAAAGTACTGTACCCCATTCTCAAAGAAAACAGACAAAACAACAGACGTGCATCAATCATAGTGGACAAACTGTTTATCGACAGACAATTATTTCGCAACTCCAAAATCATGCCATGGCTCTTCTGAACAAACCGTAATAGACTCATACATCTAACTGTAACAACCCTGATTATCTGACCGAAAGCCTCACTCCCGACATCGCTCCTCTGTAATGAGGAAACCGCCAGCGTTACCCTACAGAGGAGTAAAAAATCTACCTCTCTGTCGTAATTTTCATTTGTGTGTGTGTGTGTGTGTGTGTGTGTGTGTTAATGTTTACATGTTATGTTGTTGTCACCATTCACCATTATGTCTAGTTCTGTGTCTAGTCACATGTACAGACAGTCTAAGGCAGTTATAGCAACCAGCTCGAAACTCAACTCCCCCCACCCTGCTCCTCCTCCCTTCTCCAACGGCTTCTTCTTTATGTTTCATTCAAAACAAGATAAGCCAAACACATAACCATGCAGACACTCAACCTGGTAACGTGGAATGTACGTGGCTTTCGTACACAGACTAAAAGAATCAAAATCATCAATCATCTCATAAAATTAAAGGCTGATATATGTTTTATGCAAGAAACCCACCTTAGAAACTCTGAATTAGAATATATTAGACTCAAACAATTTGATAAAATATTCTCATCCACACTCAACACAAAACAAAGAGGAGTTTCGATCTTAGTCAATAAAAACATCCCATTCATCCATAACTCATCCATTATTGACCCACAAGGAAGATTTATCATTGTTGATGCATCTATTAATCAGACAACATTCACATTTGCAAACATTTACGGCCCTAACAATGATGACCTATCCTTTTTCCATAATTTGTTCTCCTTATTATACAATTCAGCAAACATCATAATAGCCGGAGATTTCAACACTGTTATCAATCCTACAACCGACGGCTCTAGCACACCCGGTAACACAAGAAGCTGGCACTCAACTGAAGTAATTAAACAATACATGAAGGAACTTGGACTTGGCGATAGTTGGAGAATGAAAAATCCATCATCCAGACAATATTCATATTTTTCCTCTCTCCATCAATCTTTCTCCAGAATTGACTTCTTTCTTGTAAGTAATTCACTCTCCTAGCACATCCTAGGAAACACAATCCATCCAATCATAATCAGTGATCACGCTCCAGTTTCCTTATTAATAAAAACTCAAACACATATCAAGTCTCCCACAAGATGGCGCTTCAATACATCACTCTTGGAGGATCCAGATTTCATCAAATTAATCCAGAGAGAGTGGGCATCCTTTCTGGAGATGAATGACTCTCCAGAGATCTCAGCATCACTCTTCTCAGTCATCAGAGGAATAATAATTTCATATTCATCACATAAGAAACGACAGCAACAGGAACAAGAAACTAGCTTAGAAACAAAAATCAAACACCTAACACACCAACTAATCAGCAATCCCTGTGAACAAAAACAAAATGAATTAGCTCAACTTAAAACCCAATTGGAAAGCATCATATACAAGAAAACACAATTCATTATCCAACAGCTCAAATATGAAAACTTTCAGTACAGTAATAAATCAATTCCACAGGTACAGTCACACATAATCCACAAGAAATCAATAATATATTTCATAAATTTTATAGCAACCTTTATTCCTCAAATTACAAACCCAGTCAAACAGAAATAGACACTTTTTTAAGTAAACTGGACCTACCAACAATACCATCAGATTCAGCCCGCCCTTTAGATTCACCACTAAGCCTGGAAGAATTACATAAAGCTCTGCTCAAACAATAAATCACCCGGACCAGACGGTTTTTCTGCAGAATTCTATAAACATTTCTGGAACATATTATCACCACTATTCTTCAGAGTAACTACAGAAAAATCCATTATACCCACCCATATGAACACCGCCGTGATGACATCACTCTTGAAACCCAATAAGGACCCAACTCACCCCTCCAGTCATCATTATACAGACCTCAAAATTGTTTTTAAAAACATTGGCAACCAGAATGGAAAGTCTTTACCAACTCAATTCTACTGGAAAAATAAAAAAACAAGAATCTCACTTTCAACATTACAGAGCACAAAATCACAGGGTGGCCTAGAAGCACCAAACTTCCTTCATTACTTCTTGTCAAATCAGCTACAATATTTACTCAAATCGATCCATAAAGATAATTACAGTACACTATGGTTACAGATAGAACAAAATCAATGCAAAACCACTTCACTCACAGACCTCCCATTCCTACCACAATCAATCAAGAAACAAGACTACTACAAGAACATCACAATCTCCTCAACTCTGACAGCCTGGTGGAAAGCCCACAAAATCACCAAATCATCACTAGCACCATGTAGGTTCACCCCGATTTGGCACAATCCGGATTTCCAGCTGTACAACACTTCTGTTCACTTTCCATCATGGCACCAAAAAGGAATCACTCACCTCCACCACTTATTTGAAAACAACCAGTTCATATCATTCAATACACTTATCCAGAGGTTTGGGGTTGGGAGAGACCAATTCCTCCAATACCAACAACTAAAATCCATAATTAAATCTAAAATCAACATATCCAATAACACATTACAGCCTTCTAAATTAAGCAAAGAAATCTTTAAAATTACAAACCCCAAAAGAATAATTTCAAAAATGTATGAACTTCTTTCATTGTCAGACACCTCCATAACACTCCCAACCTCAAAATGGGAAAAACCCCAATTTCTGGATACAGATCAATAAAAACATCTTCTCCATCACTACCAATACAAATTTACAACTAATACAACATAAAACCATCCACAGAATACACATCACTCAAGGGAAAATGTTTAAAATGGGATTGATTAATACAGATATCTGTTCACAATACATGTTCTGCTCCATTTGGCTTCTTATCCTCATTATCAAAGATCTTTTAATCCATTAATCCGTCACGGCACCAACAAATATTGCAGACATGTGCTCATCATAATGATGTATATATGTACAAGAATGTGAAATAACCTAAATAAATAAGGAATGATGATAATAACTTTAAAGGAACATAAATAAAAACTGAGTTGGAATTGAAAAATTAAAAAACGTCCAAAAATTAGGACGAAAAAAACCAAATGAGGCAAAAACAACTTCAAAGATAAGAACGTTGTTCTTCTGTGGTTCAAAGCTGTATCATCTGCTATAGTTTAGTCATTCTAATTTCCCTCTGAAATATAGTCAGACCATTTATACTGGTGACTGTTCAAAACCTTTGATGAAAGTAACTCTGCAACAATTATAAACAGGGAGAAACTGGACAGCCTTGAAGCACTGATCTGTTAACAGAGGATCTTTTGGAAGTACTGGGATAAATCATTAAGTTACTATTGATGTTGGAAAAATATTTTTTCCCCCAAACCCAACTAAATCTAAAGCCCTATATATAAAATGATGTACAACAGTGGCTTTTCACATTGATTCATGAATGACACATTTACACCTGCTTGTTCTCTTGGTTAAGGTATAATCAGTGATTCTAACCTAATACACTTTTTGTCAAATTCAGTGATGATCTCCTCACAGTCCTCTAGCTGTCTGTTCTGTGTGTGTACGGTGTTCATACACAGCCCCAGCTCTGTAAATAGGTATATGAATGGAACCCACCAGGACACACACAGCAGCAGGGTACATTGTGATGGTGCACAGGATAAGGGGAACTCAACGCAGGTCGAGTGCGACATGAGGAGACCGCAGAGAGGCGGAGAGTGTGGATGGACTGTTGCGTTCACATTAGATTATTTTTTTTTTGCCGTTCGTGATACGAGTGTGAGAGGAACCTAAGAGGCTCTACAGCTGACATATTGCTTTCTCCAGAATGGCTGACTATACCTTTAACAATAGTCATGGATCATACCGCCCACACATGGAAAGACTGAGAATGACAATGATAGGAGTGTAATGTTTCTTTTACTTTTCTCCCTCAAAGTTTAAGTTTTCTGGGTTCTGCCTGTTGCTGGCACCTTGTTCTCTTTTCCTGTCTGCACCCTGTAGGTCAGAGGTTTTCTAAGTGGGAGGTGGGCCTCCAAACAATTTCAGAGGAGGCTCAGTAAATGGAAGTGAAAAAATATTACATTAGTTATCAAAAGCAGATCACGTAGAGTAGCCTAAATGTGTGATTTGGTTAAAGAGATAGTTAAGTAGTTTTGGGGAATTTTATTGTTTTTCTTTCTTTCCTAGAGTCAGAAACTAATAAATACCTTTAGACAAACATTTTTTATGTATTTGGTGTAGTATGAAGTTATGTCAAACAGCAATATCAGGCTGTCTTGGCTCAACAGGTGAGAGTTTATGGGATCAATTAACATAATCATGATCCCAAAGGCGCCTTTTTCCCAAGCTTTGTCTGAGGAGAGGTCCACAGTCAGACTTTAAGAACCCCTGCTGGAGGGGTATGTAGTTTTAATTAATGATTGTCTTTTTCAGTTGTATGAAGCAGATAATCTGCAGAATATAACTGTGCATGAAATACTTGCTGTGTGTTTCATCAGGCTGCACGTTCCTCAGTGGTGGAGTCTCCTCCCTGCAGAAAGGAGGAGTTTCAGGACATTTAAGACACATAAAAAAAATTGTGAATCTGTCCATTAAGTAAATAAAATTTATTGATATAGTGCTTTTCATAGACATTAATTACAAAGTGTTTTACATGAGCATGATGCAACATACAAAAGAAAGAAATCCTAACAAATGAGGTGACCTACAAGTAACTTGATTAAAAAGTGCAAAAGTAAAAAACACAATAGTAAAAAAACAAACTACATATAGCTAGCTCCCACTAACCGTTGATAAAGGCTCCTGTGTAGTTGGTGTACATGCAAAAGGAAAATCATCATTCCAAAGAAAAGAGAATAAACATTTTCAGGTGTTATGAGCTTCAGTAGATCTGTAAAATATCACACTAGCTGAATGAATATCCAGCATTTCACTGCACTGATAAAAAGAGCAGTGAAATGCTGGGTATTCCTTCAGCTTGTGTGAATCACTGAATCACTGCTGTTTGCACAATAATTTATTGCACAACATTTGCACACATGCAGCAGTCAAACAGACAAAGAAAAGTGAGAGATACAGTGTAGATTAGTTAGAAAAGTTATTTATTAGCATTAACCCTGATAACAACTCAGGTAAAGTAATATTTTAGTGGTTTTCGGGAATGTACTGATATAACACATATTCTTTGTAGTGTCCATTTTGTTTCCACATTACAACTTTAAAGCTCATGAAAGCACCAAAGTGAGCATATAAGAATGGCAGTGCTGCAGTCAATTTAAAATTTGGTACATCCCCTAGATTCAGTGTGTCGTGCGGAATCAAACAAGGTTGCCCAATCTCACCCTATTTGTTCTCAATCGCCTTTCAATTTCTAGCTCTTCATATCTCTAATAGTGCTTTAGAAGGGATATCAAAAACTGACATATTATCATTAGTCAACTGGCTGATGATACCACACTTTTCCTGAGAAATGCCTCCGACGTTAGAATTGATTAAAGGGTTTTTCGGAAGCTAAAACATACCCGGGAGCAATTAGACCAAAATACAAGATGTCCAATAAATTTTAACCCAATCATTGAAAAAACAAAAGAAATTAAATTCTTGGCTACAAAGAGAATTATCTTTGGGGGGGGGGGGGGGGGGGGGGGGGGAATATTACTCTCAAAAGCAGAGGGCATATCCAGACTCACTTATATGGCTCTCTCTTTGTATGTTGATGTTGTTAAAAGAATTAATGATATGTTGTTTAATTTTGTCTGGAAAAACAAATCTCATTTAATATAAAAATCACTAATCATGAACTTAAATCAATGTTGGGGTTTGAATTTTCTGGACTTCACAACTTTAAACAATACTTTCAAAATTAATTGGCTTACACAATTCATTAATAACCCATCATCGTTATGGAATTTTATCCCAAACTATACTTTTTCCAAAGCTGGTGGGTTGGAATTTCTTTTATAATGCAATTATAATCTTAAAATCCCGATCAAATTGTCAAACTTTCATACGCAGATGCTTTTGTCTTGGTCTCTCACATTTAAACATAACTTCTCATTCTCACCGCATAGATATTACATTTAGAACAATAAGGACATTCTCTACAAAAAACAAGTCTTTACTTTTTAAAAACTAGTTTAAAAATAATATTTTACTTGTTGGCCAACTATTTGATACGAATGGTAGACTGTACAAATACTAAGATTTTTTAAGGATATATCAAATTGGAAATTGACTGGAAACTTATCTAGACAGGAAGAAACACTGTTTCTGTAACAATAAATAATTATGACGTAGTAAGAAACCATCAAGGTGAAGATAAACAAAAAAATATTATTTATTAAGAGTTTACAGTCAAAAAAAGTGGTCTGGAAATGTAAGCACACAAACAATCTTCAGATTATGAGCCAAATATTGTGTGTCATCACCTTTTTGCACAGTTTAAAAAGATGATCGAGAAGAGTTTCCACCAATATACGAAGAAGATCAATGAAAGGTTGCACTATGTCTAAGAAATATCTTTATCCATCTGCTTGCAAGCATGGACTCATCACAACATGATGAGAACCCCTAAAGTCAAGGAGTGCTCTCCCTTTATACTCTTACAGTGGCTATAGACACACACACACACACACACACAACACAATAACAGTAACTGTCACGATGAGTGGCAGGAATGGACACAAATGCAGAGACCGGCATGCAGAGATTGCAGGGTAGACGAAAACCTTGTTTAATCTTGCGGTGGTCAGGACAGAACAGGGCAAGACAGAACCAAATAGAACAGAGCAAACCAGAACAAATGATCCAAACAAGACTGAACAAAAAGCCAGGACTTAAATAGTAACTGAACTAACAAGAGGATGAGGTGCAGGTGGGGAGATGGGTGGAGAACTCAGGAGAAGGGAGTGAACGGACGGAGTCGATTGGCTGGGGAAACACTAGGAGCAGGGCAGGGCTGATGAGGCTAACAGAGCAGGTGTGGGGAAAACAGAGCAGGGCAGGGCTAATGAGTCCAAATGCAGGTCAGGTGCAAGGAGGAGCACATGAACACACAAGGGAAACACAGTAACAAAACCAAAACCCAGAAAACACAATACTCTAAATACAACCCACACCAACCTGTCCAAGAACCACCATGAACCTAAACTTAAGTATACAACACACCAGGCTAAACAGCAAAAGGCAGTCCAAACCCACCACCCAAATATAACAAGAAAACCCATATGACCAGAAGGACTAAACAGAAGTGCAAACCAGGAGACCCCAAAGAACACAAGAACACAAAGAGACCAAAAAAGACACAAAGTCCAGGCAGGGTGTGACAGTAACTGCTTATTTGGTTTACCACATCTACAGTAGAGATAAGTTCATTTCCCCTTCTCTTCTTAAAAGAAGTTACACAACATAACAACTTAACCAAAGGAAATTAACACATACACACCCATTGTTAAATAAAGGCACAAGCTTTTACAAGTATTTGAAAAGAAACAAATAAAAATGTACAAGAGAGATTGGATTTGAGCTAATTTGTGCAAAAATGTAGTCCATATGAATCCAAATATATCAAGATTCTAGTCAAGATACTTTAAATTTCAAAATTTGTCGGTTGCCCTGTCATTTTGTGGGATGGGATGCTGCGGTTATGAATAAAATAATTACTTAGCAAGCTGAAACATTCAATGTTTGTTTGATTGATTGTTTGTTCCAAGGAATCTCACTGTGTAACTGAGTGAGAAGATGATAGATGTATTTGGCTTATTCACACACATTACACAGCTACTTTTACTATTTTGTTAGTTTCTCTTTGTTCTAATAGATGATAAGAGTAATGAGTCCAAACAGCAAAGGGATCACATTCAGTTTGACAGACTAGCCTAAGTTACAGAGGCTGCTTCCACAACATTTTGGTTCACTGATGAATTTTAAAGACGAATCATGCCGAGGCATCAAACGAGGAGCAGTTTCACAGATGTTGGCAGAGACACAGCCAAAGGTACGAATTGTTTTTCCATCCTTATCTGCCACTGTGGATGACAAGATCACTGTTAGACCACAGTGTTTGAAAGTTTTTTCAAATTAAAGCAGCAGGAAAAGGCCACTTTGAAGTCAGCAATAATGTGTTTTGAGGCACAAAATGATCATGAGGGCTCACCAGTCCAACTAAAGCAGCGGTCCTGCTCTCCCACACACTGAACTGTCTTGTTACACACAGCAGAATACGGATCATCACAGGTGAAACACTGCAGGTTGTTTTTCTTCAGAACACCAGGGTCTGAAACAGAACAGGAGACATGGCAGAAACTGAACAAGACACAAAGTGACTTATTGTTCTTCACTGTGATCAACATTAGACTGATACTACATGTGAATGTGATTTTGTGTCTTTAAAAAGGGAAACTTTTCTCTTTACTTACGAGGAATGACTTGACTGTTGCAGCCATCTGTGTTGCACAAATGAACAGATGCAGCCATACTTGCTAAACCAACACTGGATGAAAATGTGTGCTTTCCTTCACTGAAAATGGAGGATGGCAAACACGACCTGATGGTGTCCTGAGTGAAAGTCCCATTATCATTCTCTGTAAAGTGAAACACAGACCAAACACTGTAATGCAGAAATCCCATTTAAAACTGAATAAGTGAATGACATTAAGGAAAAATCTGATTTCTTTTTATACTTTTTACAGATACCTTGTAAGGCAACAGTTGCACACAACTCAGTAGAGTAACATGGAAGTAATTCATTTCTTCCTATGTCAGTCCCTTCACTATGCCAACACTCAAGAGCTTCAGCTGCAATTTATGAAATAAAAGATGGTGAGATGAACAATTAGCATAAATCCTGTTTGTACACAGATACAGTATGCAAAGTTAATCTGATGAGAGACAATCCCAAATTACAACACACAATGACAGAATGATATTTAAACCAAAATAAATCCAATAAATTCTTCTTAACAAATATATTAAATATCAGAAATCAGTCATCAAATTAAATGACTGCAGCCTTTAGATGTACAGTTTTCTGTCATGGTGACGCCTGCATTATCTCTCTTTCTAAAAATGTTTAAAGAATGAAACGGCACTATGTAAAATGATGTTAACTGGGACATTTCTGTGACCAATAAAGAAAAACTTATGTTTGGGGAAAGATTGTGGTTTTGTTTCAGTATTGAAAAAGTAAACATGTCCTGTTCTTCAAGTCTGTGTTGATGTTTTTATTATTTAACCAAGACCATCATCTTTCCTTTATCTTAACAATGTGCTTTGAGTCCCTAAACATAACTATAAGTATGTTACTATAAAAATATTAATCATGCTTTAGTTGACATGAGTGAATATTGTAGGAAAAACACATTAAATATGTTGACAGGGAACTTTTTGTAACTTGATAGCTCCATAAAAGATGTTTCTTCATTATGCTGATAAAAAAATTTATTCTGTGCAGCATGAAGTTTCTTTCTAAACATATTTTCTGCTGCAAATTTGTCATTTTAGTGTTTTTATATTCGTTTGTAGATTTCTGTGGTTGCTATACAGATGATATAACAAACAAAACATAAATGATGATGATGATGAACTTGAACTTGAACAAAAGTAAGCACCTGGCAGACACACTAAAAAAATAGTAGAATTATGAACTACCTGACATGACAGGTACCTGCAGAAATGCTGTTTTAAGAGTGAGTGAGGTTACCTGTGCTGGAGAGTGTCCAGATGAGAGTCAGAGACAGGATCAGCTTCATCATGATGAGTAAATCTGCAGATTACAGGAAATATTTTATATAGTGAACCTGTATTTAAAAAGAAGCTAAAAAGCAGCTAAAATACCACCTATTCAGACAGGCATTTGGGTAGTTTGTGGTATTTTATATTTTAATTTGTCTATATTGTTTGCTCTCCTTGTATATTTTATCTGAGTCAAGATGGCTGCCAATGAGTCAAGATGGCTGCCGAGGATATGGGTGGTTTCTTAGGCTCCACTCTTGTCCTTTTTTCCTGCTCCTCCCTGCTACTACTCACTGTTTTGGCCACTGTTTTCAGAACAAGGACAGGCCTATAGCAGAGAGGTAATTTGGACAATAAGCACAGAGATAATGGAAATGTTTGCTCACTGCTGCTTTGCTGTTGTGTTTTGCTGGTGGTTTTGACCACACATCAAGGAATGCAGTCATTCCCCCAAACAAAATGAAACTATTTGAAAATGAACTAAATAATACTGACTGAAATAACGTTTTACAAACCAGTGATTTAGACAACTGCTATAACATTTTGATGAAAAATACTCACAGAACTGATTGAGAAATATACACAAATCTTTAAATGCAAGCAAAGAAGAGTCTCTTTACCCTGGCTGAATAATGATATTGAGGTTAACACAGTTAAGAGGTTTAAAACCTCGCTTTGCAAACTTTGGTTCAGAACACCACATGGTCAGGTGACTTCAGCTATCTTACCATTGTCGTCATCCCCTCCCCACACACACACACATATATGTGTATAGGTACACTTAGCTAGATTAATATTGTGTGTTTTGCTCTTTTACCTTTTTGGTAAATAAATGTTTTTGGATATACCTGTTGTCTATTTTGATGTTGCACAAGAATGAGTTTTGCCAACCCCTGTTCGGCAAAGAACTCCAAAATCCTTCAACCTTAACTAGCTATTGATATGGTGATTTTTTTATAGTTATTAAGTTAAATATTAATCAAAGTTCCAAATTGAAAGATTAGTACACTTTGAGACTGAGTTGGTTATCTTTTTCCCTGAGTTCAGGGTGGTGCCCAGTTATCATTAATTCTTATTAATAATTTTATTGAGTTTAATAATTAATAATTATCTTTGATGATCATTAATTATTGCTGATAGCCAAACTTGCAGCCAAGGCCCAACAACTGTACAATTCTGAAAAAGCACAAGTTGCTTAGTTATGACAGCTTTATCAAGTTTTCTTTTTTCAAACTGATTTTTAAATGTGTGAATAATCTTGCCCCAGCTGTACTTTGTCCATATGTAACAAAAACAAACACCAATAGAATCACCACAAGGGGATCAGCAAATGGCAACTGCAGGATGGTACAACGCAAAACTTTTTTCGCTCAGTCATCTTTCTCAGTAAGAAGGATACATCTTTGGGATGCCCTACCAACAGAAATAAAAATACAAACTGATCTGAAAACATTCAATGAAAAGGTGGAACACTGGCTGAAACAAAACCAAATCTGCAATCATTAATCTATGATCATGCACATGTGCATGTGTGCATGACTTGTACAAACAGATAGAGGAATAGATACATACAGATAAACATACATGCACACACTGATATAGACTATGCATGTACATACACAGACACATACACCTATAAATATTATGCACAGAAATACATCATTGCCATGAATTAGGGAACATACACATGTGCACACATGTGCAACACATGTAAATTGATTGTTATGTGATATAAATACTGTTGTTATTGAGAATTTAATTAATGTATTTTTGGTAACGATATGCTATGACTATTTTTAAGTAGAAAAGACTGACCAGTCACAAATTAGCCTTGGCTAGAAAATCCTATATGCAATACATCTGTTTCATGTTACTTTAACCTGTTACAATATGTTTTTGCATCTACCCTGACAAATAAAATAATAAATAAATCTGGTGTCTGTGTTTTTATTGATTTTGATTGTATTTGATTTTATTTTCTTTGACTGCAAAGCACTTTGTGACTGGTGTCTGTGAAAGGTGCTATATAAATAAACTTTGCCGGCTCGCTCGCTTGCTATTCATTTACTTTCAAAGCAGCAAAATTAATGAATTTTCTTGCTGTACACAGCTGCAATACACAGTTCAACAAGCCATCAACTCCTCGTCTTTTTCACTTGCAGTAATGTCTAGATGAATACTGATAACAGCTACACCCCAGTGCAGAAATGAGACGACGTGATACACGTCAGAAGTTGAGTTAAATAGAATCAAATGTAACTATAATATTATCAAATAACAATCATAAATGATTATAATGAAAACATCAATTCCTTCCAGGCATCAAAATGAACCTCAGCCTTGAGCATCATATCAATAAAATTTCAGAATTATGTTAATGAAACTCACCCAGTCAAAATTCAACACATCCAGTTTGTCAACAGAAAAAAGGAAAACTTATAAAAATGTGTTGAATTTGTTGTGAAATGTCTCTAAGATAATCGTTCCTCTCTGCTTCTAAACCCACTTACACCTCCACCACTGATGTGTCAACCTCTTCACTGTTCTTTCACAGCCTAAGGACACAGTTTCACTTCTCTACATGATGACAACATAATATCAGTGTTTCTGGTCAAACACAACTTACTATGCAAAATGTGTTATAAAAAGTAACACTGCAAGTTCCCACCCTGCATGCTTTTGTGGCATGTTGACACTGGCAAAAGATGAAGATATTGTAGTAACAGCAAGTTGGATCACTCACAACTTAAGTTTACAGTTTCAGCACTCAGAAGTATATCTCAAACTTACATGTCCGCTGGTATTGTGAGTCCACGCACAAAATGTACCATGAAGAGTGATGTTCATATGAGCAGTTGTTACACTATGTCAAGTTACACAATCTTTCATTGATCTTAACTCTCTGCTCCACCACTTCCTGAACTGTCATTGAGGTTTGTTTCTTGTGAGCACACAGTAATAATGGAAAGTAATCGATACAGATGAACATATTAACATTTTAATCAGCTCAGATCCTCTTTCATCTGGATTTTGCTGTCTGGACTGTGGGACAACGATGTTACAACAAAACTATAAAAGTGAAATTTTTAAAAGAGGAAATTACACTCTTGATCTTATCAGTGTTGCCATAGCAGCTGATGTCTGTTAACCAACAGAGTGATCTTACACACTGCTCCTAGGATCAGAAACTGCATTAGTATGAAGTGACCAGTCAGTAACTGCTTGTAATTATTAACTATACATTTATCCATATTACGTTTCTATGGAAACAGCTTGGGGTCAAGTTTACTGGCTGTCAGCTGCTGTCAGCACTGACAACAAGATGTGCTTTGAGATGTCTGAGTAACCTGATCATCAGACTGAAATGCTGTTTTATTATTCAAATGTTGACATACACATTATTTGGGTTTTTTGTTTATTTTCACAATATTGAAATAGAAAAATAGAAAATGTCAAAAACATGATAAGAGGTTAAAACAAAAGGAAATATTCATAGAATCACAAGAGATGTGCAGGCAGAGCCAATAAAGCTCCCTTAGAATAGAATCAAATCTCATCAGGAGCAAAATATATAAATAAAATCAACATTCATGCGCTCACCTGTGCAAACCAGAATCTATAATATTGTTAAAAATAGAAAGATACTAAAAGTTAATTCTGAGGAAGAACATGTGGGGTTAAGTTTACAAAATTACTAAGAATTGAATTCCAGGTATTAGGACTCCTATTAAAAAATGTAAATTGGCTACAAATACGAGCCGAACTCGAAGAGATCCAAGTCTTTTTATTGTTAGATAGTTTCTCTGCCTGGAATAAAATGTTGTTTTAATTCAAAATTTTAGCTAAAACAGCTTTGTTCTTTGAAAAATGGTCAGTGTAAAGAAAAGTAGAAACAGCCTAAACATCCCAAATTTTCCAAATGTTTTCCACATCTGTTGGTACAATGTTGGTACATTGTTCAGTTGAAGTGCAGTAAATGTTTCCTCTTTATTATCGGTTCTTTGTCTTGCAGGTTAGCCAGAAATTCCTCTACTTCTCCACACATTCGGTTTCTGTTTCTTTCTCTAATCTTTTTCAGAGTTCTGATGCTGTTCTCACGATAGGGAGATTGTTGTGGTATCGCTGCTGCCATCATGTGATATTCTATTGACTTGTAGCTCTCCTTTTGAATGAAGTGTAAATATTTGGCATAGAAGTTGTAAAGTATCTGTCTGTCTGCAGGTTCCAGATCATTTCCTAGTTGTTCCTGGTAAATCTGCTCAGCTTCAGCCTAGCTATGGTTTGATTTTGTGTATGTGTTTGCAAGAAATATTTTTATTTTAAGTGAAGAATGAGGCTAAAGAGAGGTCACCTCTTTCACTGAGACTGATTGTTCTGTCTATCATGCTTTTCTGCAGGGGATTGTCCTTGTGAGAAAAAATCATCCATTCGTAGCAGATTGCAGCACACCACTTCAGATGACGTTCATCTGGATGTCTTTCCAGAGCCTCCTCTGCCAAATCAATAGCCTCATCCATAGATACATACATTGTGTACAGCCTTAGTAATGGTGTCATACCACTGTAGTTGGCGATTTTCATTTTCTCCAAGATGTCTTCCTCCAGTGGTTTGTTGTAGTCCTTATAAATATTCACTAATGCTATGACATGACTGGTGTGCCACTCTACCACATCAGGCTGCATCCTGATGGCTCTCTGGAAGTAATCTGCAGCCAGCAGCTTTTTGTCTCTGCCGAACTTCATCAGGGTCCAGGCTTTTTCAGCGTAGATCTCCGGATGGAGCTCGTCCTGGGATGGAGATGGGTATTCGTTCAGCAGGGCTTCTACCTTTGACAGGTATGTCTGACTCTCTGCTTGTTCTCCCAGGTGGTGGTGCAGCCAAGCCAGGTTTCCATAGTTCACCGCCAATCAGGGACCTTCATCTGAGATGGTGTTTCTCGACCGGCAGAAGGCCTCTGTGGCAATGCTGAAGAAACGCCAGGCGTCTTCAGTGAAGCCCAGCTGGTAGTGAATGTGCCCCTGCAGGTTGTAAATGTGACCCAGCCAGCTGTATCCCTCCTCTGTGCCGATGTCCTCCAGCTTGTCCCTGAGACGGAACAGTTTGGAACTGCTGGACTCCAGGTCCCTGGTGAAGTGGCACTGCAGGGCCCATAGTTTGGCCTCCATTGTCGTCTGACTCTGAGCAGCACTGATGGAAAAGAAAAATCACTAATATCAAAGCACATATGCAGTATGGTAATATGCTGAGCTGGTAAGGAGATTAGTAGAGATTTATTGATTATAAATATGAAATGCAGAAGCAGCCACTCACCTCATCATGCAGCTGTTAACTGGACTCAGTAGTTTTCTAACTAAGTTTTTTCTCTTTATGTGCACTTCTGCTTTGGGTGCAGCACCATAAAATCAGTAATGTATAACTTCTACAGCGTTGTGAATGATGCCATGTGGAGAACTGACTTTGGACTTTGAACACTTCATTTTCCCACTAATAGAAACATGCAGCCACATGTCTGTCATACTGAAAAGGGGGGAAAAAGTATGGTGCTCAGACGATGTTGCTTTCATTTGTCAAGAAATGTTTTTGAAAAAAATCTCTGCAGACTAGAAGATGTGGCAGGTGCATCAGAGGAAGGTGCAACTTGAAAACTTTCATTTGTAAAGAAATAAAATGGAATTTTGTCCCCTCCAAGTTCATATAATCATCATCAGATTTCTGTAAGTCTCATGATGTTTTCTGACTCACACCAGAGCTGAAATGATTAGTTCATTAGTCGACTGACAGTAAAACTAGTTAAGATAATTGATCAATAGTTTAAGTAACATTTTAAGGAAAAATCTCAACTCAAAAAAAATGGGTTTTTGATTTTTGGCCAGGCAAAACTAATGAATATGTTCACTTGGGCTTCAGGGAATAATGATTGTCATTTGTCACTTTTTCTTGACATTTTATACACTGTACAGTCATTTGATTATTAAAAAAATTGTCAAGCCTATTGATAACGAACTGTTGCTTGCAGCCTTACAGTACTCCTATGCCCAGGTTACTCCATGGGTTTTCTGTGCAATTCAATAAAACACAGCTTTACAATAAACAAGCAAAACATAAGCTAAAAAAATGAAAATCTTAGAACCAGATTTTGACACAGTACTTCAACTAATGATGATGTATGTCCAAATGATATGCAGTAAATCTGTGGCTTTCGGGGCTCCTGGGCAGTTGTCTGCTTTGTCTGGTTGGTACAACTACCTTTTAAAATTAAAAGTACAGTACTTGAGTACATTTACTTTATTTACATTCCACCACTGTCCTCAACTTGAATCATATGCTGTAGTAGTTTGTGAATTAAAAATGAAATGACAAGCAATGATCTACTCCATGAACTGAAAAAGAAAGTGGTGTCCCGTAACTTGGGAAACAGCTGGGAAATATTTATTGACTTAAAAAAAAACAAAAAAAACAGATTTGGGGTCTTTGTGGATTCTAACAATGCAACAGCATGTAAGTGTTTAAGTAAAGGTAACAATATCACAATGAAAAAATAATCCATTACAAGTAAAAGTCCTGCATTAAAAATTCTACTCAAGCAAAAGTGCAAAATTTGCAAAGCAAGCAAAATGTACTTAAAGTATCAAAAGTAGCTACTCATTGTGCAAATTGGGTCAATTTAGAATGATATATTTATCATATACAGTATATTATATATATATATTAGAATAATAATACTGATTAATTGAATCTATAATAATGCATATTTCATAAAGTGATTCCATGTTTTATGTAGAAAATATTGATCTGATATCAGTCAGAAAAATTTAGTGCAGTAAGATATATAATATTTCTCTCTGAAAGTAGTGGAATAGTTCCTCAAAATTGTACTTAAGGTCAGTACTTGAGTAAGTGTACTTAAGTACTTTCCACCACTGTTATTTATTTATTTATTTTTAATGGATATCAAGGATGTATCTTTTAAACAAACAATCAAACGAAAATAGGTGATTAAGTCTTCTGAGCTGGTTTTGCTCTTATTGGTGACAATCACAGAGTCATCAGCATACTTAAGTACAAATCTTGATACATGATTGCTTTGACACTCATTTGTATATAAAACAAATAAAAGTGGTGAAAGCACACAGCCCTGAGGGTATCAAGTAGATGATGAGAATTTACTGGACGGGGTTCCATTGACCTGGACCCTCTGAGATCTATTCGTTAAAAAGTCAGTGAGCCAACATACTGTGCTAAAATCCATTTTAAAATTAGATAAGAGCCTGTGTGCAAGAACATGTGGCTGAATACAGTTAAAAGCAGAAGAAAAGCTAATAAAAAGCAAATGTGCATGGTTCTTATTTAACTCCTGGTGCTTCAGTGCAAGATTTAACAGAGTAGCTGTGATGTCTACCACTCATTCAAAGGAATCTTAACTTTCGTTTCTCAGCGACAGAAACTTAGTGCCTGACTGCCCAATTTAAGGATTCACAATTTGTCAAGCGAGTCTTAAAACAACAGTCAGGAGCCCAAATGAACATTAAACCATTCCTCCTGTTCATACTGACCATTAGAAGATCCCTTCATAATGACCTTACAATGTCAGTAATGGGGGACAAAAATCCACAGTCTTTCTGTGCAAAAATGTATTTAAAAGTTTATCTGAAGCTAATATGAAGCTTCAGCGTCCAAATGAGTCAAATCAAGTAGATATCTTTCAACGTTACAGTCTTTTAAGTGCCAAAGTCCCTCTTTTTGTTACTATACTTCCACCGCAGCTCAACAGGGAAGCACTGTCCGAGGAAACACAAAGAGGGAATTTGATGCTAAAAAGACTGTAAATGTGTCAGATATCCACTTGATATGACTAACTCAGACTGGGAGGAATGATTACAGCAAGAAAAACATGTTTCAATGTTCATTTGGGTTCCTGATTGTTTTTGTGAATATGATTTGACACTGACCAACCATCTGTCGGTGTTTTTGAGGGGCAGGTAGCAGACCTCCTAGTTCGAGAGAGCAGCAGTTTGTTCAGTCTTGTTCAATTTAACCTGCCGTCTGTCTCAACTCAAGTTCAATTAAATCACTTCTCGTTCACTCGTACATCCTAGTTCGAGAGAATGGTTCATTTGATCTCGTTCAGTGAGTCTAGCTGCCAGGCTGTCTCGACTCAAGGCACTCACTGATGTTCTTGTTCGAGACAATGATTCCCGCTCATTCATTGGTGCTCACTCATGTTTTGAGCAACTGAACCACCGTAGCAGGCAGACAGACAGTGTGAGCAGTACCCTACGATAAAAGTGAGTGGGTGATGGGTGGTATGAGTGGGAAAAGTCCAGGATTTATGAGCACTGGGTACGTTCGACAGGCTGACCGGACATACCGGTCATTAAAAAGATTTGTTCAAAAAAATGTGTTCGTTCATTTCTGCCCATCACTACCCTCCAATGGGCTTCTCTATTGGTTAACACCTGAGGCGAAGGCTGTCAGGGATGAGATATACTCCCAGCTGGGCCTGAACCGACACTAGTCCAAACCCAGCCACAACCAAGAAACATCAGCAGTCCAGTGGTCGAGCACCGCCTGTCTGGGGGGCGGAGCACTGTGCGGCAAAAGCCAGCAACAAGTCTGATGTACCAACACCACCAAAGTGCCAACCCAGCAACCTGCTACCATGGGCTGGGACAGAGGTATTTGCAGTAAGCAGCATATGTGCGGTGCTGCTAGCTTGCATACACCTGACTGGTCTGCCAATGAGACATGCAAAGTTTATTGGCGGCTGACGAAGAGGAAACTTTCACTTTATTGGGCTGTGGGCTGGTTTGCCTTGAACACTGCCCGGTTGATGTAGTATTTTGTTTGCCATCTTTTCCCTGACCCGCAATACGTCGGGCTGGCCTGCACATGGTTCTCATCTCCGACGTCACATGTAGTCAAGGAAGTAGCTGTGCTGTAATGGTGGTGGTTAATAGTGGGTTCTGGAGGGGTTAGTGGCTCAACCTTGAGCCACTTATTCACTGGGGTGACATGAGGGGGAACCAGAGGGTGGGCAATATGCTTCTGTAACAATGGTTACGGTTATGGGGGAGTGTCAAATCTATGCCAGGAGAGGCTGGATACAGGCTGTTTAAAATGGTCTGGGACCAAATCAGATAGGAGAGACTCTTTCATAATGCTGAGAGGCAAAGGGGCAATGACTCCAACAACCTCTCTGAATAATTTGGAAGGAAGAATTTAAATATAGTTGATGAATAAGTTGACAGATTAATACTGGACACAACATCGACCAAATCCCTAAGAGACATGGAGGCAAACTCCTTTAACAGCGTGGGAGAGGCCTCAGGGGAAGGTTGAGGTGAGGCAGCAGGAGTAACTGATGCTTTGATGTTTTCTGTCTTTTCATCAAAATACAGGACCAAACCCTGACAGGGGCTATTGGGTCAAGAGCTGTCAAACACATGGCATTCAATTGATTAACCATATCATTTCCATTGTTACACCGTGTAATACAACCACGAGTACTGAATGAAGCAGCAAAATCTGCAGCAAAATTGTCATTAAAACACATGACTTTGCATAGAGCATTGAACAGCAGCATGGCAGTCAATATCAAATAAAACCATGTTATGATCTGAAAAGAAATCCTTCAAGAAAAGGGAGAACATGCCTCTACTCAATAGAAACTTACAGCAAAAGAAACTTACAGCAAAAGAAACTTACAGTAAAAGAAACTTACAGCAAAAGAAACTTGCAGCAGGTTTCTACAACAAAAGTAAAGGTATGCAGTAGAACTTGATCTGTTGCATTCCTACAGCTTTTGCGTCACACCTCTATAATTGCTTTCTGCATCACTATGAACATATAAAAACCTGAGCTCAACATCAAATTATTCACAGCGAAACAGAAGTTGGACAACAGCTACTGATTTTATGTCAGTGAACCCAAACGCTGCTTCAGACTAATATTTAGAGAAATACTGAGTCGAGGAAACTGCAGGATAATGAGGTGAGTAGCTGCCTCTGAATTTCATATAATAGCATGAACAAACATTATTATTATTATTATTATTATTATTAATATTTATTTATTTATTTATTTATTTATTTATTTTTATTAATATTATAGTATAACCAATTGTTTTCTGTAAATTTTATCCCATGCTTCTTTTTTGCCTGAAAACAATCAAAGATGAGTGTAAAAAGTGAACTAAAAGTTTTAATAAAACTGTCCTCAGTTGTTGCTAAAGCTCTACTTTCTTCAGTTCTTCCCTCATTTCCAACTCTTTCCTCCCTGCTTTATCTCTTCTGATATTTCTTTACTCATCCATTTACTTCATCTTTCTCTCCCTATAAACTAATTTTCTTCCTCTAGTTCATCCCTCCTGTCTTCCTTGTTAACTTCCATGTCTCGCTTCATTTCTTTCCTTCTTCCCTGCCTGTTTCAGCTCACTTTTTGATTTCTTAACCTCATTCCCTTTTGCTTTTTCCTTTCCTTTCTGTCCACTCAATGCTCCTTAGTCCGTTTCTTCTATCCCTCCCTCCACATGAGATGAACACTGGTTACCCAAACATATCAAGCTTCAGAGCATATTATATTAACATGTTTTAATATTAGTTATTTTTATTCTCCATCAGTGCTGCTCAGAGTCAGTCAACACTGGAGTCCAAATTGAAGGCCCTGCAGTGTCACTTCACCTGGGACATCGACTCCAGCAGGTCCAAACTTTTCCGTTTTAGTGACAAGCTGGAGGACATCGGCACCGAGGAGGGAAACAGCTGGCTGGGTCACATTTACAACCTGCAGGGGTACATTCACTACCAGCTGGGCTTCACTGAAGACGCCCGGCGTTTCTTCAGCAGGGCCACAGAGGCCTTCCGCCGGTTGAGAAACACCATCTCAGATGAAGGTCCCTGGTTGGTGGTGAACTACGGGAACCTGGCTTGGCTACACCACCACCTGGGAGAACAAGCAGAGTGTCAGACTTACCTGTCAAAGGTCGACGCCCTGCTGAAAGAATACCCATCTCCATCCCAGGACAAGCTCCATCCAGAGATCTACGCTGAAAAAGCCTGGACCCTGATGAAATTCGGCAAAGATAAAAAGCCTCTGGTGGCAGATTACTTCCAGAGAGCCATCAGGATGCAGCCGGACATGGTGGAGTGGAACACCAGCCGTATCATAGCGTTAGTGAGTGCTCATAAGTATCGCAAAATACCAGTGAAGGAAGGCATCCTGGAGGAAATAAGAATGGCCAAGGAACAGGATCCAGAGAACTTGTACCTTGCTGTTCTTGACCTTGAGCAGCGTGCTATGAAAGGAGAAAGAATTGAAGATGAAGCACGTGAGTTATCCAGAAAGGTTTTGAGAAATCCTGTCAGCAGCTACAGTGGGATCAAAGCATTATTATGGGTTTACAATAAATATGTATCTGTTGATGAGGCTATTGCTCTGGCAGAGGAGGCTCTGGAAAAACATCCAGATGAACGTTACCTGAAGACATGTGCTGCACTCTGCTACGAATGGAGGATCGTTTTTCACAGCAACTGTCACCCAAAGCAAAGTACAATAGACAGAGCAATCAGTCTACATAGAGAAGTGATTTCTCTTTACCCTTATTCAAGACTTCTGAAGAAAATATCCCTGGCAAATATATACGCAAAGTCAAATCACAGCCTGGCTGAAGCTGAGCAGATTTACCAGGAACTGCTAGGAATGGACCTGGAACCTGAAGACAAACAGATGCTTTACAACTACTACGCAAAACACTTAAACTTTGATCGACGAGATTACAACAGGTCGATAGAATATCACATGAAGGCAGCAGAGATACCGCGACATGGCTTCTTACGAAAGAACAGCATCCGAGCTCTGGAGAAGATTAAAGAAAGAAACAGAAGCCCAATGTGTAGAGAAATAGAGGAGTTCCTGGCCAAGCTGGAAGACTAGAAAATCCCAACTGTTGTAGAAACTGTAGGTACTCCATTATCTAAAAAATCTGTACCTATCCGATTATATATCTGATTATATACACATCAGAAAAACTTGCAGAAAAGATTTGTGGAGGTTACATAAACAAATACTTCAAATAATTTTACAGATACTTATGAGACAAATGTCAATGGTTTACATATGTCTTGTGAATAAACGTATTGTCTTGTTAGTGATGAAGCTAGATCATTAGCTGAAAGAGTTTTTTCCTGTCTTCAATAATACTTTTATTGAATGAAATGATGAGGATAAAATAACACGGAGAAGCAAACACCTGAGTACGGAGAAAATAGAAAGTTTAGAAACATGTCATGTATAATTAATTCATTGTTGATTTCAAAGTTGTAGCGGGTTTATTTTTACACTATAGTAGAACTAATGGGAGACAAAAGCTGCTGGAAAGAAGAAAAAAAATATGTGAAAAACTATAAATTTGCACTGACAATGGTCAGCAGTAATAATGTATATCTGGTTACATTACTGATAGAGTTTGATCAGATGTTGTATTTTAACATCTGGACTCATATAGAACCATGGCGCTCACTATATTCCTAGGTTGCTGTTGTTTTTTTCTTATATAAGAACACAATGCGCTTCACATGACATTTGCTTTGCTGTAAGCTTTGTAGTAGTGAAACAGAAAAGTGATTAGCAATGATTAATATGTTGTATAACCTGAATATAATCACAAAGTGTAACTGATTGTGTGGTTAAAAACTTGTACAATATACAAATACTATTAAGTAAACACTATAAAATCTTCTGTAAGTTTGTTTTGGTGGTTAATTTACAAGAGATTCATGTTCTCTACACAGTTTTGCAGCACTGCACACAAAACACTGATAGACGTCAAACTACAACTTTGGAAAACTGCTGCCAACATTAAAGGACGAGTTTACAGGTTAAGATATAGGGTATAAAATCCTCTCCATCTGTGTAAATATGTATTTAAAAGTTTATCTGAAGCTAATATGAAGCTTCAGCATCCAAAGGAGTCAAATCAAGTAGATATCTTTCAATGTTACAGTCTTTTTAGTGTCAAAGTCCCTCTTTTTGTTACTATACTTCCACCGCAACTCAACAGGGAAACACTGTCCGAGGAAACACAAAGAGGGAATTTGATGCTAAAAAGACTGTAAATGTGTCAGACACCCACTTGTAATGACTAACTGCTGACTGCTGAAGCCTCATATAAGCTTCACATCAACTTAAATTAAGTGACTGTGTGTATAAAGTGACCAAACCAGTACTTTTACTTATATACTTTAAGTACATTTTGCTGCTAGTACTTTTTGCATGCAGGACTTTTACTTGTAATAAAGTATTTTTACATTGTTGTATTGGTACTTTTACTTAAGTAAAAGATCTAAATATGCATTTACACACAGCAGCAGCATATCTTCATTTATTATTCATTCATTCATTATTTATTTACCTCCTGACACGCCAACTAGATGGTTCAGGATCTATTAGTATTGAATGTTCTGTGTGGTCGGCTGTTATACACAGATTCCAAGTTTATACAGTGAAATTATTAGTAATAAAACTGTCTGGCAGGATGAATTTTGAGCTCCATCACAGTTGTCAGGACATTTTTTATTTTTAAGTATCTAAAAGTCCAAACTCTGTTTCCTCTGCAGAGTTTCCTTTGACTTGTCAAGTTCATAATTTCAGTTTTCATTTTTGCTGTTTAAATGCAAAGTCTCACAATATTTCCTGTATTGACATTATTGTGTCCATGGAAGCCTTTACTGACCTAATCATTAAAGTAAATCATTAATCAAATATCATTTTATTGAATAATAATTAACAGTGGTGGTTGCCTCATTGGGCAGATGGGTGTATCATTACACACAGCCAGAAATGTCAGTGTTATTACCAACAAAGATGAAGCTCTGGATGACCTTGGCTTAACCTCAGATCTTTTCAAGTCCTAGAAATGATCCTGATCCAATATTTGTTTTTGTGGACTTTTTCCTTCGTATTACAGCTAGACTTCATACTGAGCTACAGTAACAGTTCAACAAATAGCAGCAGCTGAGAGTTCTGGTTCACCTGCAAAATGTCACAGAAAGAGAAACAGAAATATGTTGTATGTTGTTGTATTGCTCCTATTGTAGCTACACTGGTCCAATGCAATAATGGCCACGCATCATACAGGTGTCTTTTGAAGATTTCTCTCTTTGATCAGTAGACACTATGAAAACTACAAGAAAATAAAAGACATAAAAAGTTTAAAATATACATCTCTCAGTCATTCATAGAGAACATGAATATCTTATCTTATCTTATATCGTAAATGAACCACCAAAACAAAGATATTAGATTTTATATTGTTTATTTAATAGTATTAGTATAGTGTACAAGTGACATACAAGTTTCTACCAACACAATCAGTTCCACTTTGTGATTATATTCAGGTTATACATCATATTAATCTTTACATTTCTCATCAGACAGTTTTATTTTTCATGACCACAAAGCTTACAGCAAAGCATATTTCATGCAAAGTGCATTATGTTCTTATTTAAACTTCAAAAACAGTGCTAAGAAAAAAACAAAATCAACACACCAGTTATATAGAAAACACCATGGTTATATATGAATCCAAAAACATATCGTGCCTTCACTTTCTTCTAGATATAGGATTTTCTAGACTTCCAGTTTGGCCAGTAACTCCTCTATTTCTCCACACATTGGACTCCTGTTTCTTTCTTTAATCTTCCTCAGAACTTTGATGCTGTACTCTCGATAGTAAGATTGGTGCGGTATCTCTGCTGCCTTCATGTGATATTCTATCGACCTGTTGTAATCTCGTCGATCAAAGTTTAAATGTTTTGCGTAGTAGTTGTAAATCATCTGTTTCTCTACAGGGCCCAGATCCATTTCTAGCAGTTCCTGGTAAATCTTCTCAGCTTCATACTGGCTGTGATTTGACTTTGCGTATATATTTGCGAGGGATATTTTCTTCAGAAGTGACGGATGATTGTAAAGAGAAATCATTTCTTTATGGAGACTGATTCCTCTATCTATCATGCTTTGCCTTAGGTGACTGTCGTTGTGAAAAACGATCCTCCATCTGTAGCAGAGTGCAGCACACTTCTTCAGGTAACGTTCATCTGGATGTTCTTCCAGAGCCTCCTCTGCCAGAGCAACAGCTTCATCAACAGATACATGTTTTCTGTAAACCCTTAATAATGCTTTCATACCACTGTAGCTGCTCACAGGATTTTTCAAAACCTTTCTTGCTAACTCACGTGCTTCATCTTCAATTTTTTCTCCTTTCCTACCACGCTGATCAAGGTCGTGAGCAGCAAGGTACAAGTTCTCTGGATCCTGTTCCTTGGCCATTCTCAATTTCTCCAGGACGTCGTCCTCCACTGGTGTGTCGTCGAACTTATAAGCCTTCACTAATGCTAAGACACAGCTGGTGTTCCACTCCACCATGTCTGGTTGCATCCTGATGGCTCTCTGGAAGTAATCTGCAGCCAGAAGGTATTGGTCTTTGTCAAACTTCATCAGGGTCCAGGCTTTTTCAGCGTAGATCTCTGGATGGAGCTCGTCCTGGGATGGAGATGGATATTCTTTCAGCAGGGCGTCGACCTTTGACAGGTAAGTCTGACACTCTGCTTGTTCTCCCAGGTGGTGGTGCAGCCAAGCCAGGTTCCCGTAGTTCACCAACAACCAGGGACCTTCATTTGAGATGGTGTTTCTTGACCGGCGGAAGGCCTCTGTGGCCTTGCTGAAGAAACACCGGGCGTCTTCAGTGGAGCTCTGCTGGTACTGAATGCTCAGCTGGTAGTGAATGTACCCCTGCAGGTTGTAAATGTGACCCAGCCAGCTGTTTCCCTCCTCGGTGCCGATGTCCTCCAGCTTGCCTCTGAGATATAAAAGTCTGGACCTGCTGGAGTCGATGTCCCAGGTGAAGTGGCATTGCAGGGCCTTCAGTTTGGCCTCCATTGTTGACTGACTCTGAGCAGCACTGATGGAGAATAAAAACAACACACATTAAAATAGATCTAAATATAATATTCGTTAACCAGTGTTCATCTCATGTTATTCATCTCATGTTATCAGAAAGGCTAAACAGGTCAGAATAGGTTGATTTATGGTCATTTGCACGAATGCACCACCTGCTGGCACACTGATTAATACCCCTCATTGGCAACAGAGAGGTATCAGGCTTGATGAGTGGAGTGTGGCTGCATTAGACCAAACAAATCCAGGTGGTGGTGTGCATTTTTGACATACTGTAAGTAGTTTTCTGTTTGTTATTCTTTGCAGTGTTTATCTGCCATGTGTACAGAATATCATTGTACTAAGTATGGCGTTATGTAAATACAGTAATTATCATGCCACATGGTAGATTCCTCTTGTGCATTAACATTGTCTTTACATAGTAGATGTTTAATTCATATTGCTATTTACTGTTCTTAGGATGACAGAAGGGTACAATTTCTTTGTTTAGTTAATGATAGGTATGGTATTTTAATTAACTGAGTGTTACTAATTAAGTGTCATGTCATCAGTGATCAGCTGCCATGTCCAGCTAAAGGCCACCAGGTGTCACTGTTGGTTTCCTCAGCGAGATTACCCTGAGAGAAAGTAGTACTGAAACTGAGGTTTTAGGTCATTGTAGTCAGGTTTTGGTGGATAAAATTATTGAAATGTTTATTTGATAGTTATTCTACGATGCTGATATTACTTTCATCTCCATAGCCATAGCTGTGGTATTTTGCTGTTAATATTTGGATAAGTTGCCAGTCATTACTAGGCAAGGCAAGTTTATTTGTATAGCATTACATAAAGCATAAAAGGCACTACTCACTAATTAATTTTCATATCGCTTCTCCTTTATTAGTTTGTGTTGAAGCACACTCACACATCAATAAAGAAGACAAACTCATCAGAGTCTCCAGCCTTGTGTCCTGACCGTCACTCAGTGGCGAGCATCAAACATCCATCAGCTTGCAACTGAACTTTGAGATCCCTTATCTGCACATGTGCAGGGAGGGAAGAAATGGAGCACAAAGGAGCATTGAGTGGACAGGAAGGTAATAAGGAAGGAGTGAATGAGGGGAGGAATGGATGGCGAAATAAGTTTTAGAGTAGAGACAGCAATAAAAAAGCATGAAGGAAACTACAGAGGGAAAGAAATAAAGAAGGAATAAAGGTAGGAAAGTTAAGGTAAAAAAGGAAGAAAAAGAATTGAAGAGGGAAACAATGGAGGACAAAAGAAGGAAGCAACAAGCAAAGGAACAATAAATAGATGATGATGGAAGCAAGCGATGAGCAAATAAGAATTTGAAAGAAAAAGAAATGAAGGCAGGGAGGACATAAGGAAACGACAAAAGCAAATGCAGTTAAGAAATGGAGAAGTGAACTGAAAGACAAGAAAGATGAAATAAAGAAACAAAGACATGAGACAGAATGAGGGAAGGAAAGGAGGAAAGATGGATGAAAGCAGAACTGTAGCTACTGAAGAAGAACTTAAGACATTATTACACTTAAATGCTCCTGGAGGGTTTTAATGGCTGATTCCGATACTTTTTGCAATTTTTTTTTTACATTTTTAGGCAAAAACGGGGAAAAAAAAGTGGGATAAATTTAACAGAAAATAACTGATAAGTTATAATAACAATAAGAAAAAGAATGATAATTATATTAAATAGACAGAAAATAACATTTTATAGACTTATGAGAAATGTCTTTGGGTGTGGTGGATTTACATCAGGTGATTCGTGATCTCATCCTTGTTGAAAGGTAATATGGAAAAAGCAAGAATCATAAAATATAGTAAAAGGGAGCAAACTGAAGGCAAAAGAAGGAATTTTTCTTGGAACAAGAAAAATAAAATAAGAGAGAACTCAGCAGCACTGACTGATAATAAAAACATCATCATTAACTGGCAAGATCCATAATGTTGATATTTTGGGCTCTGATACCCTAAAATAAGACATTGTTATACATTTTGAATTGCAGAAGCAGCGACTCACCTCATTATTCTGCTGTTTCCTTCACTCAGTATTTCTCTAAATATTATTCTGAAGCAGCTTTTGGGTCCGCTGGCATAAAGTCAGTAGCTGTTGTCCAACTTCTGCTTTGCTGTGAATGCTGTTATGTTGAGCATGATATTTATAATGATGCAGAAAGGACTTTGGACTTTTAGAGGTGGGACGAAGCGAACAGACGGGAGTTCGCTGCAGCGAATTACAAACTTGCAGAAACTCCGCTTCATCAATGAAGAGAGAGACGAGAGAAAACATGGAGTCTTATGAAAGAAACTGATAAAACAATAGGAAAAAACTCGAGCCCTTAGTGAGTTTTAAGGTCAGCAAATTCGCTCATTCGAAGGAATCTTAACTTTCGTTTCCCAGCAGCAGAAATTTACTGCCTGGCTACCCAATTAAAAGATTCACAATCTGTCACGTGAGTCTTAAAACAAACAGTCAGGTGTCTAGGCTACTTTTACTTAAGTAAAGGATCTAAATACTTCTTCCATCACTTGTGCATTTACACACATAGCAGCATATCATCACTCATTATTTATTTACCTCCTGACACACCAACCAGATCGTTCAGGATCTATCAATAATTAATGTTCTGTGTGGTCAGCTGTTATACACAGATTCCAAGTTTATACAGTGAAATTATCAGTAATAAAGCTGGCTGGCAGGATGAATCTTGAGCTCCATCACAGCTGTCGGGATATTTTTTTATTTTTAAGTATCTAAAAGTCCAAACTCTGTTTCCTCTGCAGAGTTTCCTCTGACTTGTCAAGTTCATAATTTCAGTTTTCAGTTTTGCTGCTTAAAAGCAAAGTCTCACAATATTTCCTGTATTGACATTACCGTGTCCATGGAAGCGTTTACTGACCAAATCATTAAAGTAAATCATCAATCAAATATCATTTTAGTGAATAATAATTAACAGTGGTTGTTGCCTCATTGGGTAGATGGGTGTATCACTACACACAGCCAGAAATGTCAGTGTTATTACCAACAAAGATGAAGCTCTGGATGACCTTGGCTTAACCTCAGATCTTTTCAAGTCCTAGAAACAATCCTGATCCAATATTTGTTTTTGTGGACTTTTTCCTTCGTATTACAGCTAGACTTCATACTGAGCTACAGTAACAGTTCAACCAACAGCAGCAGCTTAGAGTCCTGGTTCACCTGCAAAATGTCACAGAAAGAGAAACAGAAATATGTTGTTTGTTTTGTTGTATTGCTCCTATTGTAGCTATGCAATAATGGCCACGCATCATACGGATGTCTTTTGAAGATTTCTCTCTTTGATCAGTAGACACTATGAAAACTACAAGAAAATAAAAGACATAAAAAGTTTCAAATATACGTCTCTCAGTCAAGTTTAAAGATCTTTGCCGAACTTCATCAGGGTCCAGGCATTTTCAGCGTAGATCTCTGGATGGAGCTCGTCCTGGGATGGAGATGGATATTCTTTCAGCAGGGCGTCGACCTTTGACAGGTAAGTCTGACTCTCTTCTTCCTCTCCCAGGTGGTGGTGCAGCCAAGCCAGGTTCCTGTAGTTCACCACCAACCAGGGACCTTCATCTGAGACGGTGTTTCTTGACCAGCGGAAGGCCTCTGTGGCCCTGCTGAAGAAACGCCAGGCGTCTTCAGTGAAGCCCAGCTGACAGTGAATGTACCCCTGCAAGTTGTAAATATGACCCAGCCAGCTGTTTCCCTCCTCGGTGCTGATGTCCTCCAGCTTGTCACTAAAACGGAAAAGTTTGGACCTGCTGGGGTCGATGTCCCAGGTGAAGTGACACTGCAGGGCCTCCAGTTTGGCCTCCAGTGTTGACTGACTCTGAGCAGCACTGATGGAGAATAAAAATAACATCAACAGCATGTCAATATAATATGCTCTGAAGCTTGATACGTTTGGGTAACCAGTGTTCATCTCATGGAAGGAGGGATGGAAGAAATGAATTGAGTGGACAGGCAGGAGCGAATGAAGGAAGAAGAAAAAAGCAAAAGGGAATGAGGTTAAGAAATGGAAAAGTGAGCTGAAACAGGCAGAGAGGAAGGAAAGAAATTCATCAAGACATGGAAGTGAACAAGGAAGACAAGAAGGATGAACTAGAAGAAGAAAATGATTATATATAGAGAGAAAGATGAAGTAAATGGATGATTAAAGAAATATCAGAAGAGATAAAGGAGGGAGGAAAGAGTTGGGAATGAAGGAAGAACCGAAGAAAGCAGAGCTGGAACAACCGCTGAGGACAGTCTTATTAAAACCTTCACTTTTTACACACTGTTTACACTCATCTTTGATTGTTTTCAGGCAAAAAAGATTAATTAACAAAATTTGTTCAATTAAAAGAAGATGGATGGATTTAACATTATATTCCTGGCTGTGTGAGATAAAGTTTACAGAAAACTATTGGTTTTAATACTACTACTAATAATGATGTTTGTTCATGCAATTATATGAAATTCAGAAGCAGCTCCTCACCTCATTATCCTGCGGTTTCTTTGACTCATTATTTCTCTAAATATTAGTGTGAAGCAGCATTTGGGTTCACTGACATAAAATCAGTAGCTATTGTCCAACTTCTGTTTTGCTGTTTGTTTTTATATATTCATATTGATGCTGAAGGGAATTAAAGAGGTGGGGTACAAATTTAAATGCTTTAGGAAAGCAACAGATCAAGTAACTGCATGCCTTTAGTTTTGTTGTAGGAACCCGCTGACTCTAAGTTTCTATTTCTTTAAGTTACTGTAAGTTTCAATTGAGTAGAGGCATCTTTTTTTATATTAACTGCCACGTCACTGTTCAATGCTCTAAGCACAGTCATGTGTTCTTAATAACATTGCTGCTGCAGATTTTGCTGCTTCATTCAGTGCTCGTGGTTGTATTACACAGTGTAATAATGTAAATGATATGGTTAATCAATTTAATGTGTTTGACAGCTCTTGACCAAATAGCCCCTGTGAGGGTTTGGTCCCAAGGTCCTGGATGAATAAAGATATTCAAAAACTGAAAAGAAAATGTAGAAGAGCTGAACATAAATGGAAAGAGTCTCAAGTTCATTGGCTCCACATGAGGAAGTTATTATCTTTATATAAATCACAGATAAAGAGTAAGAGACTGTCTTACTTTTCTAATCTAGCAAAACTCAAGATTTCTCTTTCATACCATCAACAGTCTAGTGAACCCTCCCCCCAGCCACTTGTGCCACCTCTGTAGAGAACTGAATCCAACGAGCCCCCAGCCCTCATTTATGCTACAACCCTGCAGGTGTCTAGAGATGAGGAAAGCAACATAATACTGATGTAGACAGGCAAGCACATCAGCATCTGTTGTTTGGTGTCATGACAACAGAGTTTACAAGATTACAGCTCAAATATCAACATCAAATAATCAACAGTAATTGAGTGTGATTAAATAACTGAGGTGAGCAACAAAAGGAAAAGGACTGCAGGTGGAGCTAGATCAAAAAAACAAATCAAACAAATTCTGCTTCTTAACTCCTCAGATCCCAACTGAAGCCTGCTGCTGAAACCAGATAAATGAAACAAAACAAAAACCTGGACAGAGGTTTTTGTCCCTGTAGAAAAACAAAAGTACACACAAACAACTAAACTTTAGGCCTACACTGTGAAAAAAAAGAAGTTATTTCACAGAAATTTACTGTATTATTTTACAGTTTTTTTTAATCTAAATCTGTTGCTATTCTTTACAAAACAAGGGATCTGTTGAATAAAAAAATGTTTGTATATATTGTATTGTTCACTTATAATGCCATATATGTCATATTGTGTTGAGGTCTAGTGTAAATAAAACAAATATAGACCCTATAATTAAACTCCAGAAAAGAGCTATTAGAATAATAAATAAAGCTTTCTGCTGTGAATCCACTAATCCATTATTCATAGGGTCCTGCACATTAAAATTTTTGGATTTTGTGTATTTAAAAACATTGGAATTACTTTTTCGAGTTAGGAATAAAAGTCTTCCTATTTGTATTCAACAATTTTTTAAGTTAAGAGAAGGAAATTATAATCTAAGAGGATTGTGTATCTTTGACATATGTAAAGTGAGAACCAATGTAAAATACAGATATGTTTTAGTTTTGGGAGTCAAACTATGGTATGGTCTTAGTGATGACTTAAAATTGTGTATCTCTCTGTTGAGTTTCAAAAAAGCCTTAAAATGTAAAATAATAAAGGATTATGACATAAAATGATAAAGATGTAAAATAATAATTTTGAGTAAATTATTTCATACTGCTGATATTCTGGGTTATTTTATGGATTGTATAGGATAGGAAAAAATAAGCCTTGGACTTCAGCCTATTCCTTTTTCGGTCATTGATTGCGTGGTTTTTTTATTGTGTGAAATGGATCGGTATAAACATGTATGATGTTTTTGTCAGTTTCACACCCACACAATTTTTTTGTTTTGTTCCTTATTATGTATGACTGAAATAAACTATTCATTCATTCATTCACATGCATCATAGTCAGATAACCTGATGATTCTTGCATCATAGCTGCATTTCCACTCTTTCTTTCATACTAGCTCATGATTAGTGAACTAGTAGAACTATTGTGAGCACTCATGTGAAATCTGTATTCAGTGTCTGCAGTTGTGTTAAATGTTTTGCAAACCAGAATTCAGATGGCAGAAGTGCATCTGGACAATAGAGAGACATACACACACATACACATAATCTAGATAAATTTAAACTATAACCCACAACCGTACACAATGTGTCAATTAAACTTGTCACTTTAGTTCTAGTAACACATTTTGCAGACTGTTGTTATAATTGTTCTGTCAGGATCTTGTAGAAAAGTGAAGCAATGCCTTTGGACTTTAAATAAAACAGTGAAGAGGTGGAGACATCATTGGTGGAGGTATAAGCGGAACAGTTTTAAAGCGTAAGTGTCATTCTGACCAGAGAAGAAGAATAACAGTTATCTGGGAGACATTTTCCTTTTTCTGTTGACAAACTTGGTGTGTTGAATTTTGATTGGATAACATTCTAAAGTTACATATTTTGAACCAACTGGCATGAAGCAAGGAGATTCCCATGGGGAAATCCTGCATTGTCCACACACTTCATACATACAGAGGAAAAGGGAATCTCCAAATCAACCTGTTAGCAGTTAAAGTAAACAAAGCCTCTCACAGTTTGAACTCAAATAAGGACAACATTGGGCATGGTTAAATAAATATGAAACAACTGAAGCGGGTTGATTTCACACGACTTCATGCTGCCACTTCCCTGCTCATAAAATCAATATAACAATCGCTCATATAAACATCATTTATTAAACCACTTATTAAATAGCCTAGTTCTCTTTACCTTTCACACAATGGTCACAGTATAACCACAGTTTCTATGCTTTTGTGTCAGCTCATTCAGTCTGTGAGAAAGTGCAACTTTCCATAGCCATGCTAAGAAAACGTTTTACTTTCATTAAGCAGTGGTTTGTATGCACCATAGTTGGATGTAAACTGATTAAGCCTTGCATCACAGCAGAATATCCACCAGAAAAGTGAAGCAATGCCTTTTGGACTTTGAAACAAACAGTGAAGAGGTTGAGCCATCATTGGTGGAGGTATAAGTGGAACAGTTTTAGAAGCGTTAGTGTCATTCTGACCAGAGAAGAAGAGTAACAGTTATCTGGGAGACCTTTTCCCTTTTCTGTTGACGAACTGGGTGTGTTGAATTTTGACTGGGTGAGTTTTATTGAAATAATTCTGAAAATCTATTGATAATGATGCTGAAGGCTGATGTTCAATCTGATGCCTTGAAGGCCATGATATTTTCATTATAATTTATGATAGCTACTAAATAATATTTTGCTTGCATTTGCATTTCTATACAGGTTAACTTCTGATCTGTATCATGTCGTCTAATTTCTGTACTGAGGTGTAGGTGTTATCAGACTTTCACTTATGAATGTCCACCACATTTTATGATCCAATATTAAACTTTTCATGGAACTGGAATTTCTTCAAAGATTTTGTCATATTTTTTTCCAGCATTATACAACGTACTGTACAAACTTACAGTAGCCTGAAGTACGTTGGTCTATATTAAAATGAATAAATTAATTTGGACATATTTTACTGTTGAATAGCTCTGAATACAAAATCTAACCTGTTTGTTTGTTTGTTTGTTTGTTTGTTTGTTTGTTTTTACAGTGTCATTTATTTAACCAATCCTCATTTTCCAATTTTTCAAAATATATTTTTTTACACAATGATAGTGATATAATTAACAATATATTATAAATGATAATAATTTATATGTATATTCATCCTGACATTACTGCAGGTGAAAAAGATGAGGAGTTGATGGCTTGTTGAACTGTGTATTGCAGGTGTTTACAGCAAAACAGTTGTCATTTCCCATAACTTCCTCTTTTTAAATACAGGTTCACTATAATAATACTATAAAATATTTCCTGTAATCTGCAGATTTACTCATCATGATGAAGCTGATCCTGTCTCTGACTCTCATCTGGACACTCTCCAGCACAGGTAACCTCACTCACTCTTAAAACAGCATTCCTGCAGGTACCTGTCATGTCAGGTAGTTCATAACTCTACTAATTTTTTTATCTCTGCTGTTTGTCTGCCAGGTACTGACTTATGTTCATGTTTATCATCATCATCGTCATCATCATCATTTATGTTTTATTTATTTTATCATCTGTATAGCAAGTTCAGGTTCATCATCATCATCGTCATCATTTATGTTTTGTTTTATACCATCTAGTAACCACAGAAATATACAAAATAATATAAAAACACTAAAAAGACTAATTTGCAACAGCAAATATGTTTATAAAGAAACTTCATGCTGTACAGATTTCATTTTTCATCAACATAATGAAGAAACATCTTTTAAGGAGCTATCAAGTTACAAAAAGTTCACTGTCAACATATTAATGTGTTTTCCACTCATGTCAACTAAGTTTTTCTTTATTGGCCACAGAAATGTCCCATGTAACATCATTTTACATAGTGCCGTTCTGTTCTTCTAGAAAGAGAGATAATGCAGGCGTCACCATGACAGAAAACTGTACACCTAAAGGCTGGCATAAATATCATTCTGTCATTGTGTGTTGTAATTTGGGGTTGTCTCTCATCAGATTAACTTTGCATACTGTATCTGTGTTTATATGACAAACAGGATTCATGTTGATTGTTCAACTCACCTTGATTTATTTCATAAATTGCAGCTGAAGCTCTTGAGTGTTGGGTTGGTCATGGGACTGACATAAAGCAACAGACCTTAACTCCATGTAACTCTACTGACCTGTGTGCAACTGTTGCCTATCAAGGTATCTGTACAAAGTACAAAAAGAAATCAGATTTTCCTTAATGTCATTCACTTTTTCAGTTTTAAATGGGATTTCTGCATTACAGTGTTTGGTCTGTGTTTCACTTTACAGAAAATGAGATTAGGAACGTCACTAAGGACACCACCAGGTTGTGTGTGCCATCCTCCCTTTTCAGTGAAGGAAAGCACACATATTCATTCAATGTTGGTTTTGATGCTATATCTGCAACTGTTCATGTGTGCAACACAGATGGCTGCAACAATCAAAACATTTCTTGTAAGTAAAGTCTAATGTTGGTCACAGTGAAGAACAATAAGTCACTTTGTGTCTTGTACAGTGTCTACCATGTCTCCTGTTCTGTTTCAGACCCTGGTGTTCAGAAGGAAAACAACCTGCAGTGTTTCACCTGTGATGATCAATCTTTTTCTGTGTGTAACAAGACATTACAGTGTGTGGGAGCGCAGGACCGCTGCATGAATGGGACTGGTGAGCCCTCATGATTATTTTTTGTCTCAAAACATATTATTGCTGCCTTCAAAGTGGCCATTTCCTGCTGATTAAATTTGAAAAACATTTAAAAACTGTGGTCTAACAATGATTTTCTCATCCACAGTGGTAGATAGTGAAAACAGGGGCGCAGTATTTCGTTCCTTTGGATGTGTCTCTGCAAACCTCTGTAAAGTTGCTTCTCACTTGGAACTCCTGCCTGTTCCTATTCTTGTTAAATTCAGTGTTGCACCAAAATGCTGTGAAAGCAGCTTCTGTAACTCAGGCTAGTATGTCAAACTGAATGTGATCCTTTTGTTTTGTTTGGACTCATTACTCTTATCATCTATTAGAACAAAGAGTAACTAACAAAGTAGATGTCGTTGGCTTACTCAGACATTACTTTTGCTATCATCCTCTCATTCATTTACACAGTGAGATTTCTTTAACATTTTGAATGTTTCAGCTCGCTAAATAATTATTTTAATCATAACAGCAGCATCCCATCCCACAAAATGACTGGGCAATCAACAAATTTTGAACTTTAAGTATTTTGACTGGAATTTTGCTGTATTTGGATTCATATGGACTACATTTTTGCACAAATTACCTCAAACACAATCTCTGTTGTACATTTTTATTTCATTTTTACTTTTCTTGAAACAAGGCACAAATACTTGTGAAAACTAAAGATGCAATACCAGGAAAAGAAAAATAAAGAACTGTGGATGAAACTGTGATTTTAAACAACAAGTGATCTTCTGCTTAGCTTGCGCCTTTATGCAACAATAGGTGTGTGTGTATTAATTTCCTAGTAAGTAAGTCGTTATGTTGTGTAACTTGTTTTTTTAAGAGGAGAGGTGGAAATGAACTTATCTATACTGTGCATGTGGGAAACCAAATAAAGAGTTACTTTGCACTGTCTTGTGTGTGTGTCTATAGCCACTGTAAGAGTATAAAGGGAGAGCACTCCTTGACTTTGGGGGTTCTCATCATGTTGTGATGAGTCCATTATTGCAAGCATTAAAGATATTTCCTTGAAAGACTGCAACCTCTCAATGATCTTCATCATATATTGATGGAAACCCTTCTCAATCATTTTTTAAACTGTGCAAAAAGGTGATGACACACAATATTTGGCTTGTTTGTAGATTAGATTGTTTGTGTGCTTACATTGCCAGAGTAGTTTTTAGAAGTTTTTGACTGTAAACTCTTAATAAATAGCATCTTTTTGTATGTCATCTTCATGGTTTATTGTTAAGTGATAATGATTTATTGTTATAGAGAAGTACTTAAAGAGTAGCTTGATACCAGGCTGGAAAACAGTGTTTCTGCCTGTCTAGATAAAAGTTTCCAGTCTGCAGTGGTGGAGGAAGCAAAGCTTTCTGAAGCACTGAAGCAATTGTGTTGAAAATGATTCACTGTTCATAAGCATTGATACAGTCAAAATAGTGACATCTGCTGGACAATTGTTGGCATTTCATTTGTATGGATGGATTAAATCTGAGACCGTGATGAAACAGTTTGTCCAACTTCAAGTGGTCCAACTTTATAATTCTTAGTTTGTTCAATAAAGTCAATATTATAAAAAAAACCCTTTTAAACAGAGTCTGTGGCTCTGCTTTTAAATATTGTGGCAGACTGAGAAGCACATCCCACATTTAAAACCAGTTCGACATGCACCTCTGAGGAGTTTCTGGTTAACCTGCAATACTAAGAGCCTGTATTAAAGAGGATAATTTTACTGAACAAAACTTTCTGTGTTTGTGAAGACTGGAGAAAAATTGTGTGGAGCAAGCTGCTGAATATTTAACAGTTCTTCCTTCGTAAAAGTTATCTTTTTAGATTGGCAAAAGGCAGAACAAATATAACAAAAACAGTGAAAACACAAGAGAGAGAACAACAGAGGCAGCCATCTGTGCTTGAAACACAACAAATAATGCCCTGAAAAAATCTGTACATTCTCATTAATCTGCATACATACAAATATGGAAAATTTGGGACTGACTAATTTTTTAAGTACAATGATGTTTTAGTCAAAAATTTGAATTAAAATAACATTTTATTGCAGGCAGAGAAACTATCTAATAATGAAAAGATTCGGATCTCTTGTTCATCAGCTTCAACCCAAATCTTCAAGGACTTCAAACAGCCAATTTATATTTTTTTAAAGGAGTCCTACAAACTGGAATTCTATCTAAATTTTATTTATATATTTTGCTCCTGATGAGATTTTATTGTCTTCTAAGGGAGCTTTATTGGCTCTGCCTACACATCTCTTGTGATTCTATGAATGAACAAAGAAACAAACAGTGTGTATGTCAACATTTTGAATAATGAAGTGAAAACGAACCTCACATTTCAGTCTGATGATCGGGTTATTCATACATCTTAAATCACTGGGAATCTTCAGGCTAACACACACAAACAAAGCACATCTTGTTGCCTTTGTTACCAGTGTTCTCAGCAGTTGGCAGCCAGTAAACTTGACCCAAAGCAATGACAACATTTTACTGTTGCTAAGCTGTAGTCAACTGAGTTGCAGTTCCATTTCATAGACATTCGCTAAATTTGTTAGATTAAATAAGAGACATAGGCTACCAAACAGGTGATCTTTTATTGTTGTGTTAATTCATCAATTTCACAGGTTCATTTTTATTTCAATTAAACTATAGCAGATAACAAAATAGTCTATATTAACAATGTACAGGTCTAGCCTTAACTATAGCAAAAAATAAACCAGGCTACATTTCTATTTTTCTTGCAATGCTATGCGAGAATGCTATGTTAATAGTGATATTAATGAGCTTACTATTAACAATCAATGATTTGTCAAGCCTTCAACTAGCGAAAATTAAACTCGATGTTTCCATTAATGGTGCAACTTGTCATTGAAATAGGCAAGTCTGGCTTATTGGAAGGTGGATGAATTGGGGATTGACGATGGGCAGAGGTGCTTGTGGATTTATGTCAAGACCAGATCTGGCTCCATGTCATCTTCTCCAATACGGACAGGATCAACTGAGATTTGAAAAAATAATTAAAGCATATAAAAATCATATAATTTGTGTTTTTATCAGCTTTAGCGAAGGCATAAATATCTCACCTGTTCACAGATTATTTTCAGCATATTTCCGGGTGTAGCCTACCACACTAGAGTGGAATTAAGAGTCCGGGATGCACTTTGGGTGAAGATAGAAGACTTTGGCAATGTCTGGACACTTGGAAACGCAGCTCTTAAAACTTTGAACCGGACACAAGGGATTCCCAGACATGGCTAACATAAAACCTTTCAGGATCTTTATGGTTTGTGCGCCAGGCTCGAACCGCATCTTTCTGACCAGACAGTATATCTGAATTTCTAATTATTTCCAGGTCAGACTCGGTTATATGAGGATGATGGACACCCGTATCTTTGCCGCTTTTCCAGGAGCATTTCAACATGGCTTTAAAGGCAGCATTGCTTGACTTGAACTCCTTATCACTTATTATATTGAATTGTGATATATGGTGGTTGATACCATCTCTAATGCTCATATAACTTGAACCCAGGCATAAAATTCACAGGTGTCGTTAAGCATGACCGCAGAGTAGCTATGTATCTAAATCAGTGTTCTTTTGTTTTTGGTATAAAAAGTCTCTCAGTATATTAACTGCCCATTTTGTTGCCTTTTTTGTATTAATCTCATCCTTCTCTTCCTCTATCATTTTAAGCTCTTCAGGTGTTGGTTCCTTTTTCGCTTGGTTTCTTTCTTTTCTTCTCCATCTCTTTTTCCTCTGCTGCGTCCCATTCTACAAAACTTCATAACAAATAAACTTTGACAGCTGTGCTCTTAAATGTTATTATAGTTACAGGTTGGGTAGCGGATGAATTCAGGACGGTGATTAAATTTGAGCCAAACTACGGCTAGTAGAGAGCTCGTAGAGAGCTTCAAATAACTCGGACTCACTCTGGACAATAAACTGAGCTTTGAACAAGACATCACTGACATCCACAAAAGCTACCAACAAAGATTCTCTGCCTTCCACAAACTCAATACCAGCATTTTCTGTTGCCCCACACCTCCTCTTGCTGCTGCTCTATCAAAGTACAATTCAACCCCTTCTCCTCTATTGTTCCCCCTGTTTCTTCACCATGTTAACTGCCTCCAATAGGAAGAAATTCATGTGCATCACACAAAAACCCTCCAAAATTATTGGCCTCCCCAACCCCAGCCTCTCAGACCTTCCCATTGATTATTTCATTAATTTCAGATATTACTTTTTTTTTCTAAAATTGAGTATTACTATAAAAGAATGTAATAAAATAATAATGCATTCAATCCACTTACAATACACAGAGGTTTGAGAGAAAATTCCCAGGAAATATTTAATAAAGTTAAAGCTGTGAAAAGGTAGTTTTCCCTCTGTTGTATGTACATGTATGTGTGTCCGTTGCATTACTGCTTACTTCTCCCAGACCCTTTCTCCTAAATTTCTGCCAACTAAAGATAAGCAGTAAACACAAGTCAACACTTCAAAAGATCCTGTCAGAGTCCTTTGGGTGGCTTCATAGAGGCTCTGTCCATATTTGTGTTTATGTTCTGTGTTCTAATAGAAGGTATAAATTAGAAGTCCAAGCAGCAGATGGATCATACCCAGTCTGATACAGCAGGCATCATTTGCAGCATTTGTAGTGTTGGCTGGCTGTGTTGCTGCAGTTGCTGCAGTTGTCATTGGGGTGCTGGTCACTTTTGACGGGCTGGTGGCGATTGTCATTGGGGTGGTGGTCACTGTTGACGGGCCAGTGGTCATTGTCATTGGGGTGCTCGTCACTGTTGACGGGCCAGTGGTCATTGTCATTGGGGTGTTGGTCGCTGTTGATGGGCCGGTGGTCATTGTCATTGGGGTACTGGTCACTGTTGATGGGCCGGTGGTGATTGTCATTGGGGTGGTGGTAACTGTTGACGGGCCAGTGGTCATTGTCATTGGGGTGGTGGTCACTGTTGACGGGCCGGTGGTGATTGTCATTGGGGTGTTGGTCGCTGTTGATGGGCCGGTGGTCATTGTTATTGGGGTGCTGGTCACTGTTGACGGGCCGGTGGCGATTGTCATTGGGGTGGTGGTCACTGTTGACGGGCCAGTGGTCATTGTCATTGGGGTGCTGGTCACTGTTGACGGGCCAGTGGTCATTGTCATTGGGGTGTTGGCCGCTGTTGATGGGCCGGTGGTCATTGTCATTGGGGTGTTGGCCGCTGTTGATGGGCCAGTGGTCATTGTCATTGGGGTGCTGGTCACTGTTGATGGGCCGGTGGCGATTGTCATTGGGGTGCTGGCCACTGTTGACGGGCCGGTGGCGATTGTCATTGGGGTGCTGGTCACTGTTGACGGGCCGGTGGCGATTGTCATTGGGGTGGTGGTCACTGTTGACGGGCCGGTGGCGATTGTCATTGGGGTGGTGGTCACTGTTGACGGGCCAGTGGTCATTGTCATTGGGGTGCTGGTCGCTGTTGATGGGCCGGTGGCGATTGTCATTGGGGTGGTGGTCACTGTTGACGGGCCGGTGGCGATTGTCATTGGGGTGGTGGTCACTGTTGACGGGCCAGTGGTCATTGTCATTGGGGTGCTGGTCGCTGTTGATGGGCCGGTGGTCATTGTCATTGGGGTGCTGGTCACTGTTGATGGGCCGGTGGCGATTGTCATTGGAGTGGTGGTCACTGGGAAAAGATAATATAGGAAAAGATAGGGTAGGCAAGAAAATCACCATCCCACATGTTTGATTTTAATTGTGTGACACTGGAATATTATAATTATAATTATTATAATCATATTATAAAAATATGTTGTACTGTTTGTCATTATGTATACATATAGCATGTCAATATACAATATATGTCTTTATAATAAGTTATATAATTCTTTTCTGTTTCAGTCCCAAATGTTCAGGCGAGTAACAGCCTACAGTGTTTCTCTTGTAACCCCATCACCGGTCAATGCAACTCTCCATTACAATGCAGAGGAGAAGAGGACCGCTGCTTTCAAGCCAGTTGTGAGTCTTTTTTGTACAAAATGAATGAAAACTGTCTCCAAATGTGTTTCACTACCTCAAAGTATTCCACACATTCCTACGTGGGAGTGATCTTATGGGCGTTCCCCATACCAGAACTAAGATCTCACCTATGGATTAGCATCCCAGAGGTCAGGGTGGATATTCAAACAGAACCTTAAAACATATTTTTAGGCATGCTTTTATGTAGTTTTGGTGGCCTGATAACTATTTATAGGCTTTTTGTGTTTTACTATGATTTAGGGTGTTTTCTGTTTTTACTAAATTTTATTTTTGTCTCTTGTGTTTTATCCTTTGGATTTTTATTGATGTACAGTAAAGCACTTTGATTTGCACTCGTTGACCTGTGCTATACAAATAAACGTTATTATTGTTATTATTCCTGAAATTAGCTCACTAACGACAATATAATTTGAATAGTAAAACTGTGATATTTCATCTGCAGTGACAAGTAGAAAAGGCACTTTCTCAGCCTTTGGCTGTGCATCGACAAACCTGTGTGCAGCTGCTGCCCGCCTGGGTAATCTACCTTTCCTGCGAAGTGTTGGTTACATCAGCAGTGGACCAACCTATTGTGGGACCAGTTTATGTAATACTGTCCCACCACCTGCTCCCCCAACAATGACCACCACCCCAATGACAATGACCACCAGCCCATCAACAGTGACCACCACCCCAATGACAATGACCACCGGCCCTTCAACAGTGACCACCACCCCAATGACAATCACCACCAGCCCGTCAACAGTGATCACCATCCCAATGACAATCACCACCGGCTCATTAACAGTGACCACCACCCCAATGACAATCGCCACCGGCCCATCAACAGTGACCAGCACCCCAATGACAATGACCACCGGTCCATCAACAGTAACCAGCACTCCAATGACAATGACCACTGGTCCGTCAACAGTGACCACCACCCCAATGACAATCACCACCGGCCCGTCAACAGTGACCAGCACCCCGATGACAATCGCCACCGTCCCATCAACAGTGACCACCACCCCAATGACAATGACCACCAGCCCGTCAACAGTGACCACCACCCCAATGACAATCACCGCTGGCCCATCAATATATATATACATATATATATATATATATATATATATAGTTAAGTTCTGAAAGGTTTTAAATTTGTCTTTCTAGAACCTGCAGAAACTCCAATGTAAGAATAAGTAGAGTTACCTGTGCTGAAGAGCGCCCAGATTACAGTTAGTGAGAGGTTCAGCTTCATCATGATGAACATATAAGTACTGTAGATTAGTTTTCCTGGACAGTGATACTACACCTTATCAACCCTGCTGCACCTTTTTATATTGTACAGGTGTTGAATAAATTTATGACATATGCATTCTTAAAAAACAGAGGAACTGGATTCTCACAGTATGACCTTTCAGACACTTCCTCTTTTGCTACTTGGGGAATCAGCACATCATTGTGTCACACCCACTTCGGTTGTTATGACTTGATTGAACGGGTGTTATCAGTGGTTATCAGCTTCATAGATATGGGTTAGAAGTAGTCTGCTACACCTGCTAGTTGGTTCAGAAGGCTGTTATCACTTATTATCATCTCTGCAGGTACACCCCCTATTTTGGTCTGCGTCCACATCAAATCAGTCATGTTTCCTTCAGCTCTTGACCTCAGCTATTATGTGAGTATAGTCAATAACTGGGAGCACTGTCAAATATGGGTAAAATATGGTTAAAATTAATTTTCACCCATTTAACAATTAGATATAGGTTTACCATCCCATTAAACACCTAAATGTACTCTCAATGTCAACATACCTTCCCACATCCTTTTAAAATTTCATCCATATTGTTGCTGTCATTGTGCACAAAAAATGCAATGTAATAAAAATGCATTTATAATATTTAAATGAGAATGTATTTAAATTAACTGACTGGCGACCTGTCCAGGGTGGACCCCGCCTCTTACCCAATGTCAGCTGAGACTGGCTCCAGCTCCCACAAGACCCTCTAGAGGATAAGTGGTAAAGAAAATGGATGGATGGAGAAAAAAATAGTCAATGTTTGAAGATGTTATATTAAACTGAACCATACACCAATCAGCCAGAACATTAAAACCACATGCCTAATATTATATAGGTCCCCCTTGAGAGTAAACAGTCTTACATACTGTAAACTAATTTCCTTACTCATACGTGTTTCATTGTTTGGAATGTTGTGAAACTCACAACCTGTCTGTACACGCTGTTCAATGATGGTGTTCATTACGTAGAATATATTACAGGTATACAGCTGTCTCACCTCACTTTAAGTGTCAGGTCAGTACTCAAATCTACTGCAGTACAATTTGAGATACTTGTACTTTACATGAGCTTGTCTATTTAATGTTTTATCCCTCTTTCTCCATACTTTACATGTTTACTCCGCTACATTTCAGATGGTATATTTTACTTTGCTGGGATGAAGTAGTATGAGATTACTAAAGATGTCAGGACATTTGAGATGGCCAGAAAGATGTGTCAGCATTGATTAATTGTCTCAGGTCTCTTACCTGTGTGGGGTAATTGATGAGATGTACAGTAGGCTCATCTCAATGAACCACTAGCTGGCTTGTTACTGTGAGGAGCAGGGATTTGGATTTGTTAAATGGCCTTGTTTTGTTGTATCAAATTGTTGCAGAAAAATGTACCAGAGCAAAAAACCCTCTTTTGAAAATAAAAAGGGAGTCAGAGGTCCAAGCAGCAAAGTGTTCTTTAATGTTGGCAAAAAAGGGGAGCAATCAGCACTTTTACAACGAACCAAATCGCTCTGAAGGTTTTTTCTTTGGGGCATTGTTTTTATTCCCTTGGGTCGGCATAGGTCACACCTTATCATCCACCCTCCCTAATTTTTGACCAATTATTATGTTACTTTCATCTCCGTCACTTGTTGTTGGTCAAAACTCTTCAAAACAGGTTTTGAGCTGTTTGAGGATATTTTACACCCTTATTTCTTGATCTCTTTCTCTTTCTTTCTCTCCTCAGAGAGTATTTTTTAAAAGGTGAAGACTTTAATGCAGACCCAAGCAAAGTGACATGTAATACAAACACACTCAAATTTCTCCAGTGTATGATTATGACTCTTCTACCGTGCCTCTATACGTACATTGTGATTAACTATGGTTCATGAGATTATAACTACACCAATACAAATTGTATCACACTAGCCCTTATTGCTTATAAACTTATAAAATCAATCTGCGTAGCTTAATATTGTCTTTAAGCACACCAATGTCATTTAATGAAAATACACCACAGTTTCCTTACCTACTGAAAGTGGACGGCCTTCACCTTACTGGGAATAGTGCTGCTCTTTTATCTAGAAATATAGACAGGTTTCTACATTAAGTTTGACACATAGAACAGTCTAGACCTGCTCTATGTGAAAAGTGCCCTGAGATGACTTTTGTTGTGGTTTGGTGCTGTATAAATAAAATTGAATTGAATTGAACTGTCTAACTCCCCCACTTGCTCACAAACTCTTTTTCCCTAAATATGTTAATCTAATAATCATCCCTGCAACCAGTGTTGGTGAAGTGTGCAGCAAAGCACCTAAAAATGTACAGAACCAAACATCTTATGTAATTAAAAGTGTGACCTCATACCATCCCAAGTGCAGGCCTTCAAAACTGTCAACTAATAATACAAAGTGTCTAATTCCAATTGATATTTCATCTAGTGGTAGCTCTATAGTTCTGTCTACTACTGATCACTGCAACACAATGCTTAAATTTGGTTTTCTAAATATCAGATCATTGTCTACCAAAGCTTTACCAAAGCTGATAAACTGACTTTTTAAAAGGGATTTAGTCACTAAGATTTAACTCCTAAAGTTGACACTGTTAAAGACTTTTTTTACTATTTTATTACGGACTGGAGAGTCTTTCTGAGTGCTGCCATCTCTCTGTGTCTGCAGCATTCAGTGGATGAAACAGACTGTTGCTGTCCAGTATAATACCAGTCATGTAGCATTAGTGAAATGTGGTACACACAATTGTTATTTGTGCAAAGTTTGGCTGCTTTCCAACACGTTCTTCCTAGTATTTTTTATAGGTAAAGCTGTTCTCTGGAGGCTACTTGTTAGATAAGAAAGAGGATATAATGTGAGAACAGGAAGTTTATGTACATCCCCCATTTGTTCAATCCAAATTATTGTTTTATTTGGAACAAATATTTATAACACATAATGATAATCATCCTGATAATCTAACTTGCATTATTATAAACATTAGTGAAATTTGTTTTTTTAACTTCAGCATCAAAACCTGAAAGTTCTGGTTTCACTTCAGATCTCTTGACTGATCAAGACCTTAACAAGAGGAGTGTGATTATATACTGATCTGTGCATTTAGAATTATGAAACTTGGGTTTGTTTTGTACTTGAATAGAAACATAAGCATGTGTTAGTATAAAATCAAAACTAATCAAAGGTAATCTAATGACGGGGGTTAACTAAAAGTGATAATCCAACTACGGTAAGTACGATCGACCAAAGTTGAAGCAGGAAGTTTGTCTGTAAACTGTGATGGATGTTTACAACAGCCCTTTCTTGCAACAAACATTGTCTGATTGCCTGACTGTTCGTGTTTTTTTTGACATGTCTGACTTCTTAATAGCTGAGATCAACTATATTAATATATTGGTGAGTACAATGTATTTATCACCCATAGAAGTTATGGACAAAACTGTTAAAATAAGTTGTAGTAGACTGGATGAGGCTTAGAACTTTTACAGCTTTCAGAGACTTGACAGTAGAGGAGGAAATGACAAGAATAATCTAGGGACTGTCTTGAAAGTTCAGGCCTCCTATCATGTGCACAACCTCCAACGGTAAGTACAGCAGGACAGAATTGAAGCACAAAGTAGTTGGCCTTTTCTCGATTGTACTTTGTCTCCTCATCTGAATGCTGATGTTTCTTTAGCCATAGTAATTCTTTTAGCTGAAATCTCGTCTCAGCTATTCACCTGGTGGGTACACAGTTTTTAATAGGAATAGAAAGAGACTTGATACCTTCAACGTTGCACAAACAAGGCAATTCAAACTGCTTTACATGAGACATAAAAGGCAAGAAATAAACGAAACACACCATGACAATATAAAATGACATTAAAAGGATTTAAAAAGAGTAAAATAAAATAGAAGATAAAATAAAACAGGAGAATAATGACTAATGACGGTTATGGTGCATGACATGAATAAATAGTCCCAAATTTACTTTAATAAGAGGCAAACAGAGCCTTGACTGAAAAGAACTGAGAGTTGGAGCAGAGATGCAGTTTTCTGTGAGTCTGCCAAGTGAAAGTAATGCAATAAAACAAGGATGAAAGTCCTTGGTTCAGAAGGCTGTTATCACTTATTTATATGGTTGATCACTGATCATCTCTTGGTAAGCTGGATCGCTGCAGGTACACCCCCTATTTTGGTCTGCGTCCACATCAAATCAGTCATGTTTCCTTCAGCTCTTGACCTCAGCTATTATGTGAGTATAGTCAATAACTGGGAGCACTGTCAAATATGGGTAAAATATGGTTAAAATTAATTTTCACCCATTTAACAATTAGATATAGGTTTACCATCCCATTAAACACCTAAATGTACTCTCAATGTCAACATACCTTCCCACATCCTTTTAAAATTTCATCCATATTGTTGCTGTCATTGTGCACAAAAAATGCAATGTAATAAAAATGCATTTATAATATTTAAATGAGAATGTATTTAAATTAACTGACTGGCGACCTGTCCAGGGTGGACCCCGCCTCTTACCCAATGTCAGCTGAGACTGGCTCCAGCTCCCACAAGACCCTCTAGAGGATAAGTGGTAAAGAAAATGGATGGATGGAGAAAAAAATAGTCAATGTTTGAAGATGTTATATTAAACTGAACCATACACCAATCAGCCAGAACATTAAAACCACATGCCTAATATTATATAGGTCCCCCTTGAGAGTAAACAGTCTTACATACTGTAAACTAATTTCCTTACTCATACGTGTTTCATTGTTTGGAATGTTGTGAAACTCACAACCTGTCTGTACACGCTGTTCAATGATGGTGTTCATTACGTAGAATATATTACAGGTATACAGCTGTCTCACCTCACTTTAAGTGTCAGGTCAGTACTCAAATCTACTGCAGTACAATTTGAGATACTTGTACTTTACATGAGCTTGTCTATTTAATGTTTTATCCCTCTTTCTCCATACTTTACATGTTTACTCCGCTACATTTCAGATGGTATATTTTACTTTGCTGGGATGAAGTAGTATGAGATTACTAAAGATGTCAGGACATTTGAGATGGCCAGAAAGATGTGTCAGCATTGATTAATTGTCTCAGGTCTCTTACCTGTGTGGGGTAATTGATGAGATGTACAGTAGGCTCATCTCAATGAACCACTAGCTGGCTTGTTACTGTGAGGAGCAGGGATTTGGATTTGTTAAATGGCCTTGTTTTGTTGTATCAAATTGTTGCAGAAAAATGTACCAGAGCAAAAAACCCTCTTTTGAAAATAAAAAGGGAGTCAGAGGTCCAAGCAGCAAAGTGTTCTTTAATGTCGGCAAAAAAGGGGAGCAATCAGCACTTTTACAACGAACCAAATCGCTCTGAAGGTTTTTTCTTTGGGGCATTGTTTTTATTCCCTTGGGTCGGCATAGGTCACACCTTATCATCCACCCTCCCTAATTTTTGACCAATTATTATGTTACTTATATCTCCGTCACTTGTTGTTGGTCAAAACTCTTCAAAACAGGTTTTGAGCTGTCTGAGGATATGTACTGACATATTCAATTCTACCTGATTATATCCAATTTCCAAGTATTGGGAATCATTTTAAACCATTATTGCCAAGTTGTCTTCTGGCCTTTTATTTTTTTATAAGTTATTCTAGTCATTTTACACCCTTATTTCTTGATCTCCTCCAGAGAGTATTTTTTTAAAAGGTGAAGACTTTAATGCAGACCCAAGCAAAGTGACATGTAATACAAACACACTCAAATTTCTCCAGTGTATGATTATGACTCTTCTACCGTGCCTCTATACGTACATTGTGATTAACTATGGTTCATGAGATTATAACTACACCAATACAAATTGTATCACACTAGCCCTTATTGCTTATAAACTTATAAAATCAATCTGCATAGCTTAATATTGTCTTTAAGCACACCAATGACATTTAATGAAAATACACCACAGTTTCCTTACCTACTGAAAGTGGACGGCCTTCACCTTACTGGGAATAGTGCTGCTCTTTTATCTAGAAATATAGACAGGTTTCTACATTAAGTTTGACACATAGAACAGTCTAGACCTGCTCTATGTGAAAAGTGCCCTGAGATGACTTTTGTTGTGGTTTGGTGCTGTATAAATAAAATTGAATTGAATTGAACTGTCTAACTCCCCCACTATATTGCTCACAAACTCTTTTTCCCTAAATATGTTAATCTAATAATCATCCCTGCAACCAGTGTTGGTGAAGTGTGCAGCAAAGCACCTAAAAATGTACAGAACCAAACATCTTATGTAATTAAAAGTGTGACCTCATACCATCCCAAGCGCAGGCCTTTAAAACTGTCAACTAATAATACAAAGTGTCTAATTCCAATTGATATTTCATCTAGTGGTAGCTCTATAGTTCTGTCTACTACTGATCACTGCAACACAATGCTTAAATTTGGTTTTCTAAATATCAGATCATTGTCTACCAAAGCTTTACCAAAGCTGATAAACTGACTTTTTAAAAGGGATTTAGTCACTAAGATTTAACTCCTAAAGTTGACACTGCTAAAGACTTTTTTACTATTTTATTACGGACTGGAGAGTCTTTCTGAGTGCTGCCATTTCTCTGTGTCTGCAGCATTCAGTGGATGAAACAGACTGTTTCATCCACTGAATGCTGCTGTCCAGTATAATACCAGTCATGTAGCATTAGTGAAATGTGGTACACTCAATTGTTATTTGTGCAAAGTTTGGCTGCTTTCCAACACGTTCTTCCTAGTATTTTTATAGGTAAAGCTGTTCTCTGGAGGCTACTTGTTAGATAAGAAAGAGGATATAATGTGAGAACAGGAAGTTTATGTACATCCCCCATTTGTTCAATCCAAATTATTGTTTTATTTGGAACAAATATTTATAACACATAATGATAATCATCCTGATAATCTAACTTGCATTATTATAAACATTAGTGAAATTTGTTTTTTTAACTTCAGCATCAAAACCTGAAAGTTCTGGTTTCACTTCAGATCTCTTGACTGATCAAGACCTTAACAAGAGGAGTGTGAATATATACTGATCTGTGCATTTAGAATTATGAAACTTGGGTTTGTTTTGTACTTGAATAGAAACATAAGCATGTGTTAGTATAAAATCAAAACTAATCATGGGTAATCTAATGACGGGGGTTAACTAAAAGTGATAATCCAACTACGGCAAGTACGATCGACCAAAGTTGAAGCAGGAAGTTTGTCTGTAAACTGTGATGGATGTTTACAACAGCCCTTTCTTGCAACAAACATTGTCTGATTGCCTGACTGTTCGTGTTTTTTTTGACATGTCTGACTTCTTAATAGCTGAGATCAACTATATTAATATATTGGTGAGTACAATGTATTTATCACCCATAGAAGTTATGGACAAAACTGTTAAAATAAGTTGTAGTAGACTGGATGAGGCTTAGAACTTTTACAGCTTTCAGAGACTTGACAGTAGAGGAGGAAATGACAAGAATAATCTAGGGACTGTCTTGAAAGTTCAGGCCTCCTATCATGTGCACAACCTCCAACGGTAAGTACAGCAGGACAGAATTGAAGCACAAAGTAGTTGGCCTTTTCTCGATTGTACTTTGTCTCCTCATCTGAATGCTGATGTTTCTTTAGCCATAGTAATTCTTTTAGCTGAAATCTCGTCTCAGCTATTCACCTGGTGGGTACACAGTTTTTAATAGGAATAGAAAGAGACTTGATACCTTCAACGTTGCACAAACAAGGCAATTCAAACTGCTTTACATGAGACATAAAAGGCAAGAAATAAATGAAACACACCAAGACAATATAAAATGACATTAAAAGGATTTAAAAAGAGTAAAATAAAATAGAAGATAAAATAAAACAGGAGAATAATGACTAATGACGGTTATGGTGCATGACATGAATAAATAGTCCCAAATTTACTTTAATAAGAGGCAAACAGAGCCTTGACTGAAAAGAACTGAGAGTTGGAGCAGAGATGCAGTTTTCTGTGAGTCTGCCAAGTGAAAGTAATGCAATAAAACAAGGATGAAAGTCAAGAGATAAAGATCACAGATGCATAAATAAACTGAAAGATCCTCATTTCAGTCACAGTGAAAGGTTTAACACACCTTTGTTGTCTTCCACTAAGAAGTTTCTCTTATATTTTACAGGCCAGGCTGTTGAAACTAAACAACAACATCATATAAAAATGAGGAAATTATGTGAAATCAGTCACTTGATACACATCCTCTTTGTTCAATCCAAATTATTTTTACTTTTTTTTATTAAAACATCTTTTTATTAATACCAATGAGCCGGTGCAAGTGTTATGATTGCATACAATATGTTCTGCTGACAGATACCCTAGAATTTTAGTTTTCAACAGTTTCTTAATAGTGATGTTTTTAAGGTTATTCAGGTAATATTGACACTTTTGTCTAGTTTCATGCAATCAGTCACATGTGACTTTGTTATTTTATGATTCACTTTCTTCAGTAATGTTGTGATTAAGCATGTATTGTACACATCTTTTTTATTATAAAATTTAAAGTTTTTGGATGAAAAATACCTTTCCTTGCTTAGCTGGTTCTGTTCTGCTGCATATACTGCAAGTCTGACTTTTTTAAAGGAATTTAGTCACTCAGATTAAACTCCCAAAGTTGATACTGTTAAAGATTTCTTTTTTTTATTTCATTACATGCTGGAGAGTCTTTCTGAGTGCTGCCATTTCTCTGTGTCTGCAGCATTCAGTGGATGAAGCAGACACTGACCTTAGTGCATGTTGGTATAAACACTGAAACTAACGTTCTGTCAGATTCAATCAAGTGACTTCATTGAGTTTTTGAAATGTACCTACAAGTCAACAAATAAGTCTAACCAGCCAAACATATCACCTGCCTTCTGTTTTTTGAAATCGGTACATTTTTTGTCTCTCATATAATGGAAGTATTGAAGTTTAGGGGCGAAAAATTTTGTATGCTTTGCATGGCTTTAAAGATATCAAGCCAACAAGGAGACTTGATGTTGACAAGACTGAACTTAATAGAACTGAGACAATAAAGTGACACGTAGTATTACTGAGTAGATTTAAAGACATGTGATACTGATTTAAAGTTAAGTAGATCAAAATGAATCATCATAGTCAATCTAAATAAATTTTTGCCAGTAATTAAGTTAACATGAATCAAATTTCCATGTAAAATTAATTGGGGTTTGTTAAATATTTAGGTTGTATTAACATATATTTTGTTTTATATTTGTGGAATATTCAATGCATTTTAATCTATTCTTACTTTAAATCTACTCAATAAGTCACTTTATTGCCATTATTATTTTTAATAATGACCATTGATCACATTTTTGATCTAATCTCTGAAAATATTTTAAATAGCGTACCCTACTTTATTGTCTATTTTACTCTAAATGGGACCATCATTTTTCAAAAATGAACATCATGCTGTGTTGAAGAAGACTTGAAACTAGCGACTGAGACCATAAACTTGTTAGGAAAATGTCTACTGAGATAATAAATCAAGTGAGAAGTAGGGTCATTTTCTCATAGACTTCATACAATCTGACTTCTTTTTGGAGCCAGTGGAGTCGCCCCCTGCTGGCGACTAGAGAGAATGCAGGTTTCAGGCACTTCTGCATTGGCTTCCCTTCTCAGACCCAGAGTTATCCACTTGCATGAGTATAAATTGTGATCTAAACAGGTTGGGGTCAAGTTTACTGGCTGCCAACTGCTGACAGAACTGGAGACAAGACGTGCTTTGCTTGTGTGTGTTAGGGAAACACTTCCAGACTGAAATCGGACTGAAAAGCTTCATTACTCAAATGTTGACACACCGTTTTTCGTTTGTTTGTTTGTTTGTTTGTTTGTTTGTTTGCACAATTTATCTTTGTATTTGTCAGATGAAGGAATGATAACAGATTAAAACAAAAGCCAATAAAGCTCCCTCAGAAGAGAATCAGATTTCATCAGGAGCAAAACGTCTAAATAAAATCAACATTCATGCGCTGATCTGTGCAAAGCAGAACCTACCATTTTGTTAAAATAGAAAGATACTAAAATTTAACAACGAGGAAAACATGTGGGTACAAATTTACTGAGAATTAAATTCTAGATTGTAGGACTCCTATTAGAAATCGTAAATTGGCCGTTAGTCAACCTAGTTATTGAAAATATGAGCTGAAGCTGATGAACAAAAGATCCAAATCATTTCATTATTAGACACTTTCTCTGCATGCAATAAAATATTATTTTAATTCAAATTTTTAGCTAAAACAGCATTGTCCTTTGAAAAATGGTCAGTGTAAACATCACAAAATTTCTACAAATTTTCCTCATCTGTATTCAGTCTAATAAATATGTACAGATTTTTTCACAACATCAACATCTACATTTTTCTGCATTTTTGACATAATGTTGTCACAATAAATGTTCAGTTGAAGTGCAGTAAATGTTTCCTCTTTATTATCGGTTCTTAGCCTTGCAGGTTAGCCAGAAATTTGTCTACTTCTCCACACATCTGTTGTCTGTTTCTTTCTCTAATCCTCTCCAGAGTTCTGATACTGTTCTCACGATACGGCGATTGTTGCGGTATCGCTGCTGCCATCATGTGATATTTTATTGACTTGTTGCTATCATTTTGAATGAAGTGTAAATGTCTGGCAAAGGAGTTGTAAAGTATCTGTCTGTCTGCAGGTTCCAGATCACTTTCTAGCAGCTTCTTGAAAATCTGCTCAGCTTCAGCCTGGCTGTGATTTGATTTCGCGTATATGTTTGCGAGAGATATTTTTACTTTAAATGAAGACTGAGGGTAAAGAGAGATCACCTCTTTATGGAGACTGATTGCTCTGTCTATCATGCTTTGCTCTGGGAGATTGCCCTTGTGTGAATAAATCATCCATTTGTAGCAGACTGCAGCACACCACTTCAGATGACGTTCATCTTTATGTCTTTCCAGAGCCTTCTCTGCCAAATCAATAGTCTCATCCAAAGGTACATACCTTGTGTACAGCCTTAGTAATGGTGTCATACCACTGTAGCTGCTTGTGAGCCTTGTCAAAACCCTTTCGGCCAACTCACGTGCTTTATCTTCAATTTTTCCTCCTCTCTTTGCACATTCCTCAAGGTATAAAGCAGCAAGGTACAAGTTCTCTGGATCGTGTTCTTTGTCAATTTCCATTTTCCCCATGATGTTTTCCTCCAGTGGTTTGTTGTGGTCCTTATAAGCATTCACTAATGCTATGACACGGCTGGTGTGCCACTCCACCACATCTGGCTGCATGCTGTCTGGAAGTAATCTACAGCCATCAGCTTTTTGGCTTTGCCAAATTTCATCAGGGTCCAGGCTTTTTCAGCGTAGATCTCTGGATGGAGCTCGTCCTGGGATGGAGATGGGTATTCTTTTAGCAGAGTGTCGACTTTTGACAGGTAAGTCTGACTCTCTTCTTCCTCTCCCAGGTGGTGGTGCAGCCAAGCCAGGTTCCCGTAGTTCACCACCAACCAGGGGCCTTCATCTGAGACGGTGTTTCTCATCTGGAAGAACTCTGTGGCCCTGCTGAAGAAACTCTGGGCGTCTTCAGTGAAGCCCAGCTGGTAGTGAATGTACCCCTGCAGGTTGTAAATGTGACCCAGCCAGCTGTTTCCCTCCTCTGTGCCGATGTCCTCCAGCGTGTCCCTGAGACGGAACCCTTTGGACCTGCTGGACTCCAAGTCCCAGGTGAAGTGGCACTGCAGGTCCTTCAGTTTAGCCACCAGTGTTGTCTGACTCTGAGCAGCACTGACGGAGAAGAAAAATCACTAATATAATAACACATATGCAGTATGGTAATATGCTGAGCTGGTAAGGAGAGTGGGAGAGAAGAAATAAGAGCAAAGGAAGGAAGGAAGGAGGCTATGGAGCAAAAGAGGAGAAAAGAAGAAGCAGCAGCAGCCACTCACCTCATCATGCAGCTGTTACCTGGACTCAGTAGTTTTCTAACAATGTTTTTGCTCTTTATGTAGTCTTTATCACAACCGTGCACCCGATAAAATCTCAAGATTTCGTCATGACTCAACTTGGAGCTTAGATGATGTCACTTTCATTTGTCAAGAAATTAAATCTCTGCAGACCTGAATATGTGGCAGGTGTGTCCGAGGAAGGTGTAACTTGAAAACATTCATTTGTAAAGAAAGAAAATGGAACTTTGTCCCCTCCGAGTTTTCATACTAGTTATATCATCATCGTCGTCATCACCATCATATTTCTGTAAATCTCATGATGTTCTCTGACTCATACCAGAGACGAGCAGAGTTAAGTAAATTTACTTAGTTAAATTCTATCACTGTACTCAACTTGAATAATGTGCTGTAGAAACTTGTGTGTTCAAGGTGTAATGTTTAACAATGATCTACTCCATGAAATGAAAAAGAAAAGTGTCCAATAACTTGGGAAACAGGTGGGAAATATTCGTTGACTATAAAAAATAAACAGATAAGGGGTTTTGTGGATTCTAGCAATACATTTAAAACAGCATGTAAGTGTTTAAGTAAAGGTAACTATATGATAATGAAAAAAATGCTCCATTACAAGTAAAAGCCCTGCATTAAAAATTATACTTAAGCACAACTACAAAATTTGCAAAGCAAGCAAAATGTACTTAAAGTATCAAAAGTAGCTACTCATTATGCAAATTTGCTCAATTTACAGTGATATATTTATCGTATACAGTGTATATGATTAGTAATACTGATTCATTGATGTTTACATGTAAACAGCATTTTAATGTTGTCAAGGTAAAGCTAATTTTAACAAACTATATTGTTGGATAAATCTATTATAATGCATATTTCATACAGTAATCATATGTTTTATGTGGAAAATATTGATCTGATATCAGTCAGATAAATGTAGTGCAGTTAAAAGTATAATATTTCCCTCTGAAAGCAGTGGAATAGTCCCTCAAAATTGTACTTAAGTACAGTACTTCAGTAAGTGTACTTAGGTACCTTCCACCACTGTTTTTATTAAGATTATTAAGGATTTATCTTTTAAACAAACCTAAAAAATAGGTGATTAACTGTTCTTAGCTGGTTGTGCTCTTATTGGTAGGAAATCCTTTGTTTGTCTGGCTGATTCTACATCAGATATGACATATCTTCGGGTGTTGCACAAGGGAGTTGCCTTGGACCGCTGCTCTTCTCATTAAACATGCTTCCTACAGGTGATGTCATCAGAGAACATATTGTCAAGGTCTATAGCTATGCTGATGACACACAGCTGTCAGGGAGAAATACACCTGATGCGCGTATAACCCAGAGTGAAGAGAGTGCACGTGTGTCTTGTTCTTCCTAATTAATCTCCACACGAGAGACGAGAAGGATTTGACACAATGACATGAAATCTGCTGCTGCAATGTTTACAGGGCAGCCGACAGGGCTGCGTTCATGAACCTCCTTGCCGGCTCGGCCCTTTCCATACCAGCTTCCCCTATAGTGATGTCCAGTGGCATCACACTGCTGTGCCGGTTCATGAATGCTATTTTCGGCATGATGCTGTCAGAAAGTACACCTCACCCAATGTAGTGGCACTGAATAACATGTTTGCCGAAGGTTTTTTAATCCAGAGCTATTCAGCAGTAAAATATGTCTTAATAATTACTTCACAATTTATAAGCTACTGTAAGTTAGCACAGTAAGATGTATAATGTTGGGGAAAAAAGTATTATGACAAAATATTTTTTAAAAATCCAGCTCCATAAAAAATTACAATAAATTATGGACTTTAAAACGTCATCAACATTCAGTAGTGAAAGTCTGATACCGATAACAGCTGCAAACCAGCACAGATATGAAATGACATGATTCACATCAGAAGTTAAGTTGAATAGAATTGAATGCAACTATAATATTATTAAATAACTATCATAAATTATTACAATGAAAACATCAAGGCCTTCAAGGCATCAAAATGAATATCAGCCTTGAGCGTCATATCAATAAAATTTCATAATTATTTTAATAAAACTCAGCCCATCAAAATTCAACACACCCAGTTCGACAACAGAAAAAGGAACACTTATAAAAATGTGTTCAATTTGTTCTGAAATGTCTCCAAGATAATCGTTACTCTAAACTAAAAAAACAGTCCCAGTTCTTCTTCTCTGCTTCTGAACCCATTTATACCTCCACCAATGACGTCTCAACCTCTTCACTGTTATTTTACAGCCTAAGGGCACATTTTCACTTCTCTACATGATACTGACACCATAATATCAGTGTGTCTGGCCACACACATCTTACTGTGCAAAATGTGTTACAAAAAATGTAGTTTCCTCCCCTGCATGCTTTTGTTGCGTGTGGGAGTTGCAGCTTGAAGTGTGCATGTTGACGCTGGGAAAAGCTGCATTTATTGTACTAAAAGCAAGTTGGATCACTCACACAACTTTAGTCTATAGCTTCGACACTCAAAACTATATCTCAGACTTACATGTCTGCAGGTACTGCGAGTACTCTAACCTGCAATGCTCGATCATCATACTGCACGTCCCAGTCTGTCCTCCAGAGGCCCTCAGACTTTTCTCCCTTCTTTCTTTGGACTGGACTGAGTGGGAGAAAACTGGTTTGAGTTGTGTCTTTAAAAGACTATCTCTCATGATTATAATTATTTTTGTTGGTCTGTCTTTGTTTTCACTCTGGTTTGAACTCACACAGCATATACACTGTCTCAGTGATAAAAAAGATTGTGTGTGAATGTGCTTTGCGTCACAGATAGTTTGTGATACTATTTGTGTCATTTATGATGCTTTGTGTAGTGCTTGAGCTCGATGTTGTTTTTTCCTCTGAGTCCAGTTTTCTTTAGTTTTATCTCTGCATTGCTTTGGTTTTATTCTTGTCAGTTGGTAACCTCTTGTTCCTCATGTATCCCTGGTCAGCCTGCTCACTTGTCCTGTGTGAACCTCATCAGCCTTTCCCTGTGTTTTGCCTGCCAAACCTGCCCTGCATCAGTCTTGTTAGCCCTGCCCTGCTCCCGGTTTTTCCCCAGCCTATCAGCTCCCAGCCTGCCCTTGTGTCTTGCCACCTGTTCATTGTTGTTTGATTAGTTCAGTTTGTATTTAAGTTCTGAGATCAGACACTACATCAGCATGAAGTGATTAGTCAATAACTGCTTGTAATTATTAGCTATACATATTTATTCATATTACGTTGCTATGGAAACAGCTTGGGGTCAAGTTTACAGGCTGTCAACTGCTGACAGCACTGACAACAAGATGTGCTTTGCTTATTTGTGTTTGCCAGAACATTCCCAGTGATTTAAGATGTCTGAGTAACCCGATCATCAGACTGAAATGTGAGGTTTGTTTTCACTTCATTATTCAAATGTTGACATACACACTGTTTGGTTTTTGGTCTTTTATTTGCACAATATTGAAATAGAAGATAGAATATAAAATGTCAGATTAAAAAAAATGATAAGAGGTTAAAACAAAAGGAAATATTCATACTATCACAAGAGATGTGCAGGCAGAGCCAATAAAGCTTATAATAAACCTTAGAAGAAACTCAAATTTCATCAGGAGCAAAATATATAGTTTTGCTCCTGTAGTGTATAGTTAGTGAACCTAGTTATTGAAATTATGAGCTGAAGCTGATGAACAAAAGATCCAAATCTTTTCATTATAAGAAAGTTTCTCTGCCTTCAATAAAATGTTATTTTAACTCAAAATTGTATCTAAAACAGCATTGCTCTTTGAAAAGTGGTCAGTGTAAAGAAAAGAAAAACATTTTAAACATCCCAAATTTTCTACAAATTTTCCTCATCTGTATTCAGACTAATACATAAGTACAGATTTTTCCACAACATGAATATCTACATTTTTCTGCATTTTGACATAATGTTGTTACAATAAATGTTCAGTTGAAGTGCAGTAAATGTTTCCTCTTTATTATCGGCTCTTAGTCTTACAGGTTAGCCAGAAACTCCTCTATTTCTCCACACATCTGTTGTCTGTTTCTTTCTCTAATCTTCCTCAGACTTTGGATGCTTTTCTCACGATACGGAGATTGTTGTGGTATCGCTGCTGCCATCATGAGATATTTTATTGACTTGTTGCTATCATTTTGAATGAAGTGTAAATGATTGGCGTAGAAGTTGTAAACCATCTGTCTGTCTGCAGGTTCCAGATCACTTTCTACCAGTTCCTGGTAAATCTGCTCAGCTTCAGCCTGGCTGTGATTTGATTTCGCGTATATGTTTGCAAGAGATATTTTTATTTTAATCGAAGAATGAGGGTAGAGAGAGATCACTTCGTTATGGAGACTGATTGCTCTGTCTATCACGCTTTGCTCCGGGAGATTGTCCTTGTGTGAATAAATCATCCATTTGTAGCAGATTGCAGCACACCACTTCAGATAACGTTCATCTGGATGTCTTTCCAGAGCCTTCTCTGCCAACTCAATAGCCTCATCTATAGATACATACATTCTGTACAGCCTTAGTAATAGTGTCATACCACTGTATCTGTTTTTGAGCTTTGTCAAAACCCCTCTGGCCAACTCACGTGCTTCATCTTCAATTTTTCCTCCTCTCTTTGCACATTCCTCAAGGTATAAAGCAGCAAGGTACAAGTTCTCTGGATCATGTTCTTTGGCGATTTTCATTTTTTCCAAGATGTCTTCCTCCAGTGGTTTGTTTTGGTCCTTATAAGCATTCACTAACGCTATGACACGGCTGGTGTGCCACTCCACCACGTCTGGCTGCATCCTGATGGCTCTCTGGAAGTAATCTGCAGCCAGCAGCTTTTGGTCTGTGCTGAACTTCATCAGGGTCCAGGCTTTTTCAGCATAGATCTCTGGATGGAGCTCGTCCTGGGATGGAGATGGGTATCCTTTCAGCAGGGCGTCGACCTTTGACAGGTAAGTCTGACTCTCTTCTTCCTCTCCCAGGTGGTGGTGCAGCCAAGCCAGGTTCCCGTAGTGCACCACCAACCAGGGACCTTCATCTGAGACGGTGTTTCTCATCTGGCGCAAGGCCTCTGCGGCCCTGCTGAAGAAACGCCGGGCGTCTTCAGTGAAGCCCAGCTGGTAGTGAATGTACCCCTGCAGGTTGTAAATGTGACCCAGCCACCTGTATTCCTCCTTGGTATCGATGTCTTCCAGCACGTCTCTGAGACGGAACAGTTTGCACCTGCTGGAGTCCAGGTTCCAGGTGAAGTGGCACTGCAGGGCCCCCAGTTTAGCCTTCAGTGTCGTTTGACTCTGAGCAGCACTGACAGAGAGGAAAAATCACCAATATCACAACACATGTGCAGTGTGTTAATATGCTGAGCGGGTAAGGAGAGTGGGAGAGAGGAAAGAAAGAAAAGGGGAGAAATCAAGAAATAAAAGCGAAGGAAGGAGGGAATGGAGCAAAAGAGGAGAAAAGAAGGAATTGAGAGCTGATAGATAAAACAAATGACAATAGATTATTTATATTTAACTTTTAACTATTTAACTTATTTAAGACTTATTGATTATAAATGTGAAATACAGTAGCAGGCACTCACCTCATCATGCAGCTGTTAACTTGACTCAGTAGTTTTCTAACTATGTTTTGCTCTTTATGTACACTTCAGCTTTGGTTGCAGCACCATAAAATCAGTAATGTATAACTTTATGGCGCTATAAATGATGCTACGTGGAGGACCAACTTTGGTATTGGTGCATGTCATTTTACGGGTAATAGAAACCTACAGCCACATGTCCATCATACTGATACAAAAAAAAACAATCAAAAAAACCATCATGACTCAACATGGAGCTCAGATGATGACGCTTTCATTTGTCAAGAAATGTTTTTGAAAAAAATCTCTGCAGACCTGAATACGTGGCAGGTGAGTCGGAGCAAGGTGCAAAAAAAAAATCTACTCCATGAACTGATAACGAAATTGGTGTCCCATTACTTGGGAAACAGGTGGGAAATATTGTTTGACTGTTAAAAAAAACAAAAAAACATCAGAAGTTTTTGTGTATTCTAGCAATACATTTAAAACAGTATGTAAGTGTTTAAAGATAATAATATCATAATGAAAATAATACTTCATTAAAAGTAAAAGTGCTGCATTTAAAATCTAACTTACTACAAAACTACTACAAAAGTATTTAATTTGCAAAGCAAGCAAAATGTGCTTAAAGTAAAATTTAGAGTGATATATATATCATATACACGATATATTAATTGAATACTAATACTGATTCATTGATGGGTGCATGTAAACAGCATTTTAATGTCATGGTAAAGCTTATTTTAACAACCTATATTGTTGGATAAATCTATAATAATGAATATTTCATAAAGTGATCATATGTTTTAAATAGAAAATATTGATCTGATATCAGCCAGATGAATGTAATGCAGTAAAATGTATAATGTTTCCCCAATTTCCTCGCATTACTTGTTTTATTTCATTGATCTCCACACAAAAAATGAGAAGGACTGAACACCATGACATGAAGACTGCTGCTGCAATGCCTGTCAGGCTGATGTGGATTAGACTGTCTGTACAGGTCGTACAGACCATCCAGATGGCGAGGGCAGCATCCACCATTACCTGTTATAGGGCAAATTTGTTGGGGTTCCAACAGTGATGTGAGGAAAGGAGGTTAGATCCCCTGACATGTGCAGTTGATTCTATTCACTCCTTTTTTTCAGTGTTTGCTGGATAGAGGGCTGTCTCACGCCACTATTAAAGTGTATGCAGCAGCATACATCCTGTCACAAGGGTTTTGGCAACAGACCTGGTGATTACTAAGTAAACAGAGACATGTGAGATGTGTAAAAAAAGAGAAAGAGGTCAATGTCCTGTAATCTGCTGCATTTTAAAAGGTAATGGAATTGCAAGTGCAAGTATTTAAATCTCCATCACAGATCTGTAGATAAAGTGGGATGCACTGTAGTTCATTTTCAGTTGGATTTATTTGCACAAAAAAGTTCACTCCTGGTCCTGTAACTTGGTGCACTTTTTGATTTTGCTTAATTTGTTTAAGAAGAATGTAAGTTATTTAAATATCAATTCAATTGAATTTCAATTTTCCATTAAAAGAAAGTTGCAAAAAATGTTTGTGTATGCTGTCAATTATAGTTTTTAGAAAGAAAGAAAATCTTTCTTTCTTATTAAATTCTTACAAAGAAAGAAATCAGAATCAGTCAAAAATCTGAATCGACAGGTCAGACTTTTAAAAAATCAGAATTGGCCAAGAAAATTGCAATCGGTGCATCTGTAATCAAAATGATGGAAAGAGGAAAGTGTGGATAAAAAAAGGAACAGCTCATGACCCAAACACCCCATCTGTCAAATATGGCGGGGCCTCCATTATGGGTTAGGGTTAGGGTTAGGGTTAGGTAGGGTTAGCGTTAGGGTTAGGTAGGGTTAGGGTTAGGGTTAGGGTTAGGGTTAGGGTTAGGGTTAGAGTTGTATATCATTTCTGTTTCGTGATTTAGAGATATTATTGTGAAATTTTCAGTACTGACCTTTGCAAGTTGCAAGTGACCAGAATATTAATTAAGGGTATCCAGACATTCAGCAGGTACAGGGTCAGAATATATGCTGCTGCTAAAAAAAAACACCACTGGTTTTCTATGTTTGACCCCATTAAATACAAATTTTTATAAACTTCTCATTATTCATTTTCCATATTAGACAATGAAGTCATAAAGATTGATTACCTTCTTTCAGGAGGGTATCAGTTTCGGTTCATGTTACTGCAGTATGGAAATCATCAGGATTAATCATTAAAGGTCTTTAATGCCATGTATCCAGCTGATAACCAAACAGCCTTGTTCATCCAATCCACATCGACTTCCATTATGTCAACATCAAAGTCTGAACTTATGCAAAAGGATAAGGAACTTGACACAAGCCAGTAAAATGAGTTTCGAAGAACCTGGTTGATACTGAGTGTGTGCTATGTTTCATGAGAGAGTTTTGTTTGGGGATTTTTTTTTTTTTTATTAGTGACTTGTAGTTTTTCTGAATTTATTCTGGAACAGCTGTGACCTGATCAATCTGCACTGTGTCTCATTGCAGGTTTAAAACCACATTCCAGGAATAACTAATGCACTGTAGGAAACTGTGTGTTAAACAACAACTATGATGGTGCAGATAATTATTATCTCATTTCCTGAACAATAAATCTTTAGAGTTTCGATTAATAAGCAGTTTTTGGTGTTGGCTTTAACATGTAAACTATAAATGTAACAAAGCAAAGACATTTCTCATTAAATTAATGTTTTGTAATTTTAAGATTAAATGCAGGTCTCTTCCTGTCATCATGCACTGACAGTTTTAGAATCCCGTGGAGAGTTTTATTAACACAATATATACACAGGCTGTGTAGTGAAAGCAGCACATTAGCACATTAGAGCCACACAATACAATACACAATCACTGTAGTTACGTTCATCAAACACAGGAAAGTACTTGAAAGTTTAAAGGATGTATTTTGCAAAGTGAATCATCATGTGAATCAAAATATACAATAATTAATATGAATAGATTATATAACAAGAATGAATGATGTAATGTAGAATTAATAAAATAATGTAATAATGTGATGAATGTAGTGTAGTGATGAGATAAATGTAATCTCAAATATCTAACCCTTAGACATGTTAACATCAATCCGTACACATCCAATCAGAGACATGAAGATATTTTCTCAATTCAATAAATCAGGACAGAAGAAAAATGAGTCTTAATAAAAAACCATAGATATAAAATTATACATCTCAACTCACCCATTTTGCATGACTCTGAGAATAGCCAATTAAAGCTAAAATAATTCACATAAATCAAATATGTGGCAGTGACTGATCAATCAAAGTAACCATATGGAACCATATGGAATCTTATACGCTTACTTAGCGTATAATATTCAAAAGAACTTAATTATTCTAGTGATTGGAATATGTAGTGATCATCTGAAATATGTACTAAGGCACAAAACATATCAATCAATGTTCAATGAAAGTTACGCACCTCCATATATGAGTACATACTACTATTAAAATAAATTGACAATGTATCACAATTACCTGATTGAATTGCATTGAATGGAATATATAGTAAAGACTAAAAATAAAAACAAACAATATGCATTCCTTGGACTACCTGCAGACTAAAACATATGATTGATTAAATGATCATTGCATTAGCGAGCAAATTTAACTATAAGAATAATTCATTAACAAACCCAATAAAAAATGGAAAATCCAAAATTCTGTTCTGGGATTGGAGTATGATGTTGTTTACCTCTTAGTTCACATACACGAGGATATACTTATGAATCACCATTTGTCTATTAGGGTTTTTTTCCAATATGTCATGTTTTTTTTAACATTTTCACCTTCATTCATCATTTCATCAAAGATGTTATCCAGTGGAACCCATTCTTCAAACCCTCGGAGGTCATCATACATCAAATCCAAACCATTGTCACCAGTGCTTACCAATCTGCTGAGTGGCTCGAATAGCAGTGGTGGTACTCTTAAGGTGTGTACTATTTTCTGGCTCCTGGGGTTATTCTCCAAACAGCAAAGGCATCACATTCAGTTTGACAGACTAGGCTGAGTTACAGAAGCTGCTTCCACAACATTTTGGTTCACTGATGAATTTTAAAGTTGGAAGACCCATGAGCTTCGAGCGAGGAGCATAATCACAGAATTTTGCAGTGACACATCCAAAGGTATGAAGTGTTTTGTCATCATCTGTGACTGTAGATGACAAAATCATTGTTAGACCACAGTTTTTTAAAATTTTCAAATTAAAGCAGCAGGAAAAGGCCACTTTGAAGTCAGCAATGATGTGTTTTGAGGCACAAAATGATCATGAGGGCTCACCAGTCCCATTAATGCAGCGGTCCTCTGGTCCTACACACTGAACTGTCTTGTTACACACAGGAGAAGACGGATCATCACAGGTGAAACACTGCAGGTTGTTTTTTGTCAGATTAAGAGAGTCTGAAACAGAACAGGAGATATGGCAGAAACTGTACAAGACACAGAGTGACTCTTCACTGTGATCAACATTAGACTGATACTACATGTGAATATGATTTTGTGTGTTTAAAAAGGGAAATGTTTTTCTTACTTACGAGGGATGACTTGACCGTTGCAGCCATCGGTTTCACACACATGAATAAATTCAGCCTTAGGTCCAAAACCAAGGCTGAACGAAAATGTGTAGTTTCCTTCAGTGAGAGCGGAGGATGGCAAACATGACCAGGTGATTATCGGTGGGATATACCCGCTATCACTTACTGTAAAGTGAAACACAGACCGAACACTGTAAGGCAGAAATCCCATGAATGGCAAAACTAATTAAGTGAATGACATTGAGGAAAAATCAGACTTAATACTTTTTACAACTACTTTCTGCAACAACAGTTGCACACACCTCAGTAGCATTACATGGACGTAAGGTTGGTTGCTCTGTGCTAAAAAAGTGTTGACCATCCCAACACTCAAGAGCTTCAGCTGCAATTTATGAAATAAATCAGAGTGAGTTGAACAATCAACATGAATCCTGTTTGTCATATTAACACAGATACAGTATTCAAAGTTAATCTGATAAGAGACAACCCTAAAAACACACAATGACAGAATGGTATATAAGCCAAAGTAAATCCAATAAATTCTTCTTAACAAATATATAAAATATCAGAAATCAGGCATCAAATTAAATGGCTGCAGCCTTTAGATGTACAGTTTTCTGTCATGGTGACATCTGCATTATCTCTCTTTCTAAAAATGTTATATGTAAAATGATGTTAACTGGGACATTTCTGTGACCAATAAAGAAAAACTTATGTTTGGGGAAAGATTGTGGTTTTATTTCAGTATTGAAAAAGTGAACATGTCCTGTTCTTCAAGTCTGTGTTGATGACCAAAACATAACTATAACTATGTTACTATAAAAATATTAATCATGCTTTAGTTGACATGAGTGAATATTGTAGGAAACACAAATTAAATATGTTGACAGTGAACTTTTTGTAACTTGATAGCTCCATAAAAGATGTTTCTTCATTATGCTGATGAAAAATGAATTCTGTGCAGCATGAAGTTTCTTTCTAAACATATTTTCTGCTGCAAATTTGTCATTTTAGTGTTTTTATATTTGTTTGTAGATTTCTGTGGTTGCTATACAGATGATATAACAAACAAAACATAAATGATGATGATGAACTTGAACTTGAACAAAAGTCAGCACCTGGCAGACACACTAAAAAAATAGTAGAATTATGAACTACCTGACATGACAGGTACCTGCAGAAATGCTGTTTTAAGAGTGAGTGAGGTTACCTGTGCTGGAGAGTGTCCAGATGAGAGTCAGAGACAGGATCAGCTTCATCATGATGAGTAAATCTGCAGATTACAGGAAATATTTTATATAGAGAACTTACTGGACACACTTTTTTTCACTTTCAAAGCAGCAAAATTAACTTTCTTGCTGTATATATATATATATATATATATATATATATATATATATAAAATCAAGATAATTGATAAAAGGATATTTTGGAAAATTAAAAATGGTAAAATAAAACAACAGATTATTATTACAAATTATATTATTACGAAATATTTTTGAAATAATCCAGTTCCATTAAAATATTGGATCATAAAACATCAACATTCAGAAGTGAAAGTCTGATACTGATAACACCTACACCTCAGTACAGAAATGAGACAAAATGAAGTTAAATATGAATAGAATCAAATGTAACTTTAATATTATTAAATAATTAATAAATAAATTGTTAAAATGAAAACATCAAGGCCTTCAAGGTATCGAAATGAACTTCAGCCCTGAGCATCATATCAATAAAATTTCAGAATTATTTTAATAAAACTCACCTAGTCAGATGTGTTGGATTTGTTGTGAAATGTCTCCAAAATAATTGTCACTCTAAACTGAAAACTGTCTCAGAAGAAAAGTTTGATCTTCTTCTTTGGTCAGAATGCCAATGTGTAGTTTTAAAGTGGTGGCTGTGGTGGCCAGTGCCACCCCTACAATCTGATTGGCTACCCAGATGCCCCCCAAAATCTCTGTTTTTTGTTTGTTTCTACGGAGACACGTGCCTGTATAGTTGACAGAGGCATGAGGAGGCCCCTAAGGACTGACTCACACTGTCTCAATATGTGGGAACACCTTTTAACTGCAGTACCTTTACAGCGACATCCAGGACTAGGAACCCCCCCCTAAGGGGCCCCATCTCATTTTCGTCTGTGTGACCTGTGTCACATCCAGGTCACTACTGTTTTCAAAATAGAGAGGAGTTATCTGTCTGGGAGCAAAGAAGGAAAGAGAGAGAAAGAGGGGGAGGAGAAAAGAAAGCAGGACAGTGGTAAGTACAGCAGATAATGACGAATGATGATAAATCATAAATGATGATAGTAAATGGTATAAGCCAAAAAGTTAGTTTGCAAAGATACATGGTGTCATGTAACAAGTAGCCTAGAACGGTGGTTCTAGGCTATTCTGGGTTGAACATAGATAACGTCAGTGGTTAACATGGTGTTATTATGGGAAAACATCCAATGTATTAAATAAATTATTATTAACCGATGATCAATTGTTAACACGACTGACTATCGATTAAAGAAACTGCTTACTTACATCACAGCTAAGTTTTCCTGTATCAGATAGAGAATTGACAGAGTTGTTCTTAATCTATTAAGATGAAAATTGTTTATATGTTTGGTGTTATATGTGCTGATTACATAATCTATGAAAAAAATCTATGAAATGTTATTGGTACCAAATCCAGCTCATAAACACAAAACACACTTGTAGATAAAAACACATGTGAAATACTTATTTATATCGGAATTAGAAAGGACATTTAAATCACAGAGAAGCGGGTCTAAGTGTTAAATCTGACTTCTCAATGTAGTTGGATTGTATCAACTTTGTGGGACAGGATGGAAAAAGCTGATTTCAACAAAACAAAGCTGAATGTGACTAAACAATGTTTATTAAATGAGTCTGAGACAGACTACAGGAAAGACCAGAATGTGCATTTGATCGAAGAAAAATGTATGATTGCTGCAAGCTGCTGCAGTAATGTTATTTTTATTGTAGCGCCACCTATGGGTGAAATTGCATCGGATTATAAATCCTTGTTGAGTGTCCCTGTCTGTGCAGCTTTCCCAAATTAGGTTGGAATTGGATGGTGCATTCAAGTTATTTCAGTTATGCAATCATATATATCAAGTATCTTTGATTATCTTGAAAAGCAATAAAATACAAATAAATGTATTATCATTATTATTATTATTATTATTATTATTATTATTATTATACATGCCTACAAAGCTATGGTAACCAATGGAAGGAGGTATTCAAAAACAAACGCTTGCAGCAATCACACAGATAAACAAAAACTACAATTATTCTAAAATTAAATCATGCAATTATGTTTATGCAATTAATATCTTCAACATCACAAACAGTGAAATAACAAATACAGAGTGGACTAAAAGTTCAATGTGTTCAGCAACTTACAGCTCAGTTTGAAGGGAGGAAGAGTTCTGCTTCAGTTCCCTCTGCTGCTCCTTATTTATGGTGTGTATAGAGTGTGTACACTATGATGATATGTTGAGGAGGCACGTTGGGCAGTGGTTAGATAATTAATTAGATAGCAGAAAGATGCAAAAGCACCAGAGAGCATTGTTTGAGACCACTTCCAGACCACTGTTACACAGAACATTTTTACTGTGGCGTCAAGTTGGGACACTTTTACTGGACATTTTGCACCCGTTTTCCTGGTGACTATACTGGGTATTTTAACAACACATGATCTTTCCCTAAACCTAACCAAGTCAAACACTGGAATAAAGATTACCAGTTAGAGTGGGTTTTCTAAATATACCATTATATTCCCCCCTACTGACAGATCATCTCAGTGTATCCCATCATTTCTCACTCCAAAAAGATCTGGACCAAAATACCATGCACTGTCTACCAAAATGTATAAGTTATCATATTAGATAATTTCCTGATGATTTCTTGATATCCTGTTCTTCCAGTCTGTGTTGAGGTTTTTATTATTTAACCACGACCATCATCTTTCCATCTGAGTCCCTGAACATAACTTTAACTGTGTTACTATAAAAATATTAATCAAGCTTTAGTTGACATGAAATGGTATAACAAACAAAAAATAAATGATGATGATGAACCTGAACTTGAACAAAAGTCAGCACCTGGTGGACAAACAGCAGAGGTAAAACAAATTAGGAGATTTCTGAACTACCTGACATGACATGTACCTGCAGAAATGCTGTTTTAAGAGTGAGTGATGTTACCTGTGCTGGAGAGTGTCCAGATGAGAGTGAGAGACAAGATCAACTTCGTCATGATGAGTAAATCTGCAGATTACAGGAAATAATTTATAGTATTATTATAGTGAACCTGTATTTAAGAGGATGTGACTGGACACTTGAGTACCAAGGGTATTTTTTCATTTTCAAACCAGCAAAATTAATGAACTTTCTTGCTGTAAACAGCTGCAATACACAGTTCAACAAGCCATCAACTCCTTGTCTTTTCCACCTGCAGTAATGTCTGGATGAATACATACAGGTGTATGTAAACACAGCCTCTCTAGGATATGAAAAAAGACAATATTTTCTGCAAACATTAATGCATAGTTACTTTTTGTGACATAAATTGAAAAAAATAAAATAAAATAAAAACATTTGTGGCATTTGCAAAAGTTTGGGCACCATAAGAGCTCTGAATTCTCAGATTATTTTTACAAGGTCTCAGATCTTAATCAGCCCATTAGACCTGAGCCATGTCAACAATTATCATTAGGAGGAAATGTCAGCTGGTGTTTCAAAGCTTAACAAATAATCTGAGTCTTCAAACCTTGTGTGAACACTCAGCAACCATGGGTTCCTCTAAGCAGATGTGTAAGACTGAAAATTAAAGTTATTGATGCCCACAATGCAAAAGAAGGCTACAAAAGATATAATGTTAATTATATCACTATAATTTCTTTAAAAAAACAAAACAATATTTTGAAAAATTGGAAAATTAAAAATGGTCAAATAAATGACACTGTACAAAAAACACAATAAAACAGCTGGTTAGAATTTGTATTCCAGAGCTATTCAATGGTAAAATATGTCTAAATTACTTCACAACTTTTAAGCTACTGTAAATTAGCACAGTAAGTTGTATAATTTTGGGGAAAAAATATTGTGACAATATTTTTTTAAAAATCCAGTTCCATAACAAATTTAAATTAAAGCTGCAAGCAGCGTTGGTCGGGACCTCGCACCCTGGCCCATTGGGATCAGATCATTTTGCTTTTTAAAAATGAGGGATATTTCTTACAAGTGTGGTGTGCTTTTATTTTGAAAGTTTGATTGAAATGTGTACTGTCAGGTGTGTAGAGACAATAAGTAACTGCAGCTGGACACAGAAAAATACTCATATATTTGAATGGAGAGTTTGAACGAACCCACACCTTTTTGATCATTTACTGCTTCCAGATTTACTGCTAGATACAAACTTCATTTGAACTTTAAATGAGTCACAAGACTTTGACCTACAAATCTTGAATGTGTTTCACGTGTTCTATCTTTCATTGTTTCATTGTTTTTGAGATATAGTAGAGTACAAAGTTTTTAACAACTTTTTTTAGTACAGTGTCATAAGTCATGTATTAAAGTTTGAAGCCGATACCATTAACGCCCTCGGAGGAGATAGTGTTTGTTCGGGGGCCACCAATGACGTCTCAACCTCTTCACTGTTGTTTCACAGCCCAAGGACACAGTTTCACTTCTCTACATGATACTGACAACATACTTTAATAAACTTACATGTCCACAGGTACTGCGAGTCCACACATTAGACAGTAATGACTGTAAGTAAAAATGAAATAAAAAAGGTATTAAAAAAAGTTCTGTTTTGAAGTTCTTCAAAATACGGGCCAAAGCTGATGAACAAGACATTCAAATCTTTTCATTGTTGGATAGTTTCTATTCTTGGAATTAAATGTCACTTTAATTTTAAAAATTTTATCTAAAACATCATTGTTCTTTGAAAATTGGTCAGTGTAAAAAAAAGTAAAAACACACAAATTTCCCACAAGCATTCCACATCTGTGTGGATGCAGATTAAAGAATATGTACAGATTTTTTCAGGACATGAATATCAATACAATGTTACAACAAATGCTCAGTTGAAGTGCAGTAAAAGTTTATAATCGGCTCTTAGTCTTGCAGGTTTGCCAGAAACTCCTCTACGTCTCCACACATCTGGTGTCTGTTTCTTTCTCTAATCCTGTCATCCATGTCGGCGGCAACAACTCCCGATTACGCCAATCGGAGATCACCAAAATTAATGTTGAGTCGGTGTGTACATTTGCAAAAACAATAACAACGTAATTTTCTCTGGACCGCTGCCTAATCTGACCAGTGATGACATGTATAGCCGCATGTCACAATTCAACCGCTGGTTGTCGAGCTGGTGTCTACGATGTGGGCTTCATAGATGGCAGACTTTCTGGGGAAGACCTGGTCTGATTAGGAGAGACGGCCTACATCCCACTTTGGATGGAGCTGCTCTCATATCCAGAAATATGGCCAAGTTTATTAGTAGACCAAAACCATGACAACCCAGAGTTGAGACCAGGAGGCAGAGCTGCAGTCCTACACACTTCTCTGCGCTTCCATTAGAACAGTTACCCACCCAAAACTACATAGAGACTGTGTCTAGTAAAAATTAAAACCACTACTGCAATAGTACAACAAAATAAGATAATTAAATGTGGACTCTTGAACATTAGATCTCTATCATCTAAAGCTGTTTTAGTAAACGATTTAATTTCAGATCATCATATTGATTTATTTTGTCTCACTGAAACCTGGCTGTGTCATGAAGAATATGTCAGCCTAAATGAATCCACTCCCCCCAGTCATATTAATACTCATATTCCTCGAGACACTGGCCGAGGAGGAGGAGTTGCAGCCATTTTCAACTCAAGCCTACTCATTAACCCTAGACCTAAATTTAATTATAACTCATTCGAAAGCCTTGTTCTTAGTCTCTCTCAGCCAACCTGGAAAACTTTACAGCCAGTTCTATTTGTTATAGTGTATCGTCCTCCTGGCCCGTACTCTGAATTCCTATCTGAATTCTCAGAGTTTTTGTCGTATTTAGTCCTTAGTACAGATAAAGTAATTATAGTAGGTGATTTTAATATTCATGTGGACATTGATAGTGACAGTCTCAGCACTGCATTTATCTCATTATTAGACTCAATTGGCTTCTCTCAGTGTGTAAATAATCCCACTCACCGTCTTAACCACACCCTAGACCTTGTTCTGGCTTATGGGATTGAAATTGAACATTTAATAATTTTTCCACAAAATCCTATTTTATCAGATCATTTTTTAATAACTTTTGAATTCCTATTACTGGATTACTTTTTTCGCTCAGTCATCTTTCTCAGTAAGAAGGATACATCTTTGGGATGCCCTACCAACAGAAATAAAAATACAAACTGATCTGAAAACATTCAATGGAAAGGTGAAACACTGGCTGAAACAAAACCAAATCTGCAATCATTAATCTATGATCATGCACATGTGCATGCACACATGCACATGGACTTGTACAAACAGATAGAGGAATAGATACATACAGATAAACATACATGCACACACTGATATAGACTATGCATGTACGTACACAGACACATACACCTATAAATATTATGCACAGAAATACATCATTGCCATGAATTAGGGAACATACACATGTGCACACATGTGCAACACATGTAAATTGATTGTTATGTGACATAAATACTGTTGTTATTGAGAATTTAATTAATGTATTTTTGGTAACGATATGTTATGACTATTTTTAAGTAGAAAAGACTGACCAGTCACAAATTAGCCTTGGCTAGAAAATCCTATATGCAATACATCTGTTTCATGTTACTTTAACCTGTTACAATATGTTTTTGCATCTACCCTGACAAATAAAATAATAAATAAATCTGGTGTCTGTGTTTTTATTGATTTTGATTGTATTTGATTTTATTTTCTTTGACTGCAAAGCACTTTGTGACTGGTGTCTGTGAAAGGTGCTATATAAATAAACTTTGCCGGCTCGCTCGCTTGCTATTCATTTACTTTCAAAGCAGCAAAATTAATGAACTTTCTTGCTGTACACAGCTGCAATACACAGTTCAACAAGCCATCAACTCCTCGTCCTTTTCACTTGGAGTAATGTCTGGATGAATACTGATAACAGCTACACCCCAGTGCAGAAATGAGACGACGTGATACACGTCAGAAGTTGAGTTAAATAGAATCAAATGCAACTATAATATTATCAAAAAACAATCATAAATGATTATAATGAAAACATCAATTCCTTCCAGGCATCAAAATGAACCTCAGCCTTGAGCATCATATCAATAAAATTTCAGAATTATGTTAATGAAACTCACCCAGTCAAAATTCAACACATCCAGTTTGTCAACAGAAAAAAGGAAAACTTATAAAAATGTGTTGAATTTGTTGTGAAATGTCTCTAAGATAATCGTTCCTCTCTGCTTCTAAACCCACTTACACCTCCACCACTGATGTGTCAACCTCTTCACTGTTCTTTCACAGCCTAAGGACACAGTTTCACTTCTCTACATGATGACAACATAATATCAGTGTTTCTGGTCAAACACAACTTACTATGCAAAACGTGTTATAAAAAGTAACACTGTAGGTTCCCACCCTGCATGCTTTTGTGGCATGTTGACACTGGCAAAAGATGAAGTTATTGTAGTAAAAGCAAGTTGGATCTCACAACTTAAGTTTACAGTTTCAGCACTCAGAAGTATATCTCAAACTTACATGTCCGCAGGTACTGTGAGTCCACGCACAAAATGTACCAAGAAGAGTGATGTTCATATGAGCAGTTGTTACACTATGTTTAAAGTGGCAGCAGGAAATCATGTGAAATCAATCATCTTCATCAAGTTACACAATCTTTCACCTGAACTGTCATTGAGGTTTGTTTCTTGTGAGCACACAGTAATAATGGAAAGTAATCGATACAGATGAACATATTAACATTTTAATCAGCTCAGATCCTCTTTCATCTGGATTTTGCTGTCTGGACTGTGGGACAACGATGTTACAACAAAACTATAAAAGTGAAATTTTTAAAAGAGGAAATTACACTCTTGATCTTATCAGTGTTGCCATAGCAGCTGATGTCTGTTAACCAACAGAGTGATCTTACACACTGCTCCTAGGATCAGAAACTGCATTAGTATGAAGTGACCAGTCAGTAACTGCTTGTAATTATTAACTTTACATTTATCCATATTACGTTGCTATGGAAACAGCTTGGGGTCAAGTTTACTGGCTGTCAGCTGCTGTCAGCACTGACAACAAGATGTGCTTTGAGATGTCTGAGTAACCTGATCATCAGACTGAAATGCTGTTTCATTATTCAAATGTTGACATACACATCATTTGGGTTTTTTGTTTATTTTCACAATATTGAAACAGAAAAATATAAAATGTCAAAAACATGATAAGAGGTTAAAACAAAAGGAAATATTCATAGAATCACAAGAGATGTGCAGGCAGAGCCAATAAAGCTCCCTTAGAATAGAATCAAATCTCATCAGGAGCAAAATATATAAATAAAATCAACATTCATGCACTCACCTGTGCAAACCAGAATCTATAATATTGTTAAAAATAGAAAGATACTAAAAGTTAATTCTGAGGAAGAACATGTGGGGTTAAGTTTACAAAATTACTAAGAATTGAATTCCAGGTATTAGGACTCCTATTAAAAAATGTAAATTGGCTACAAATACGAGCCGAACTCGAAGAGATCTAAGTCTTTTTATTGTTAGATAGTTTCTCTGCCTGGAATAAAATGTTGTTTTAATTCAAAATTTTAGCTAAAACAGCTTTGTTCTTTGAAAAATGGTCAGTGTAAAGAAAAGTAGAAACAGTCTAAACATCCCAAATTTTCCAAATGTTTTCCACATCTGTATGTGTGCAGATTAATGAGTATGTACAGTTTTAGTCAGGACATCTACATTTTTTGGCATTTTGGCACAATGTTGTTACAACAATTGTTCAGTTGAAGTGCAGTAAATGTTTCCTCTTTATTATCGGTTCTTAGTCTTGCAGGTTAGCCAGAAACTCCTCTACTTCTCCACACATTCGGTTTCTGTTTCTTTCTCTAATCCTCTCCAGAGTTCTGATACTGTTCTCACGATAGGGAGATTGTTGTGGTATCGCTGCTGCCATCATGTGATATTCTATTGACTTGTAGCTCTCCTTTTGAATGAAGTGTAAATATTTTGCATAGTAGTTGTAAAGTATCTGTCTGTCTGCAGGTTCCAGATCTCTTTCTAGTTGTTCCTGGTAAATCTGCTCAGCTTCAGCCTGGCTGTGGTTTGATTTTGTGTATATGTTTGCAAGAAATATTTTTATTTTAAGTGAAGAATGAGGGTAAAGAGAGATCACCTCTTTATGAAGACTGATTGCTCTGTCTATCATGCTTTTCTGCAGGGGATTGTCCTTGTGCGAAAAAATCATCCATTCGTAGCAGATTGCAGCACACCACTTCAGATGACGTTCATCTGGATGTCTTTCCAGAGCCTCCTCTGCCAAATCAATAGCCTCATCCATAGATACATACATTGTGTACAGCCTTAGTAATGGTGTTATACCACTGTAGCTGCTTACAGGATTTCTCAACACCCTTTTGGCCAACTCACGTGCTTCATCTTCAATTTTTCTTCCTTTCTTTGCACATTCTTCAAGGTATAAAGCAGCAAGGTACAGGCTCTCTGGATCGTGTTCTTTGGCGATTTTCATTTTCTCCAAGATGTCTTCCTCCAGTGGTTTGTTGTAGTCCTTATAAACATTCACTAATGCTATGACATGACTGGTGTGCCACTCTACCACATCAGGCTGCATCCTGATGGCTCTCTGGAAGTAATCTGCAGCCAGCTGCTTTTTGTCTCTGCTGAACTTCATCAGGGTCCAGGCTTTTTCAGCGTAGATCTCCGGATGGAGCTCGTCCTGGGATGGAGATGGGTATTCGTTCAGCAGGGCTTCTACCTTTGACAGGTATGTCTGACTCTCTGCTTGCTCTCCCAGGTGGTGGTGCAGCCAAGCCAGGTTCCCATAGTTCACCACCAACCAGGGGCCTTCATCTGAGACAGTGTTTCTCATCTGGCGGAAGGCCTCTGCGGCCCTGCTGAAGAAACGCCGGGCGTCTTCAGTGAAGCCCAGCTGGTAGTGAATGTGCCCCTGCAGGTTGTAAATGTGACCCAGCCAGCTGTATCCCTCCTCTGTGCCGATGTCCTCCAGCGTGTCCCTGAGACGGAACAGTTTGGAACTGCTGGACTCCAGGTCCCAGGTGAAGTGGCACTGCAGGGCCCATAGTTTGGCCTCCATTGTCGTCTGACTCTGAGCAGCACTGATGGAAAAGAAAAATCACTAATATCAAAGCACATATGCAGTATGGTAATATGCTGAGCTGGTAAGGAGATTAGTAGAGATTTATTGATTATAAATATAAAATGCAGAGGCAGCCACTCACCTCATCATGCAGCTGTTACCTGGACTCAGTAGTTTTCTAACTGAGTTTTTTCTCTTTATGTGCACTTCTGCTTTGGGTGCAGCACCATAAAATCAGTAATGTATAACTTGTACAGCGTTATAAATGATGCCATGTGGAGAACTGACTTTGGACTTTGGACTTTGAACACTTCATTTTCCCACTAATAGAAACATGCAGCCACATGTCTGTCATACTGAAAAGGGGGGAAAAAGTATGGTGCTCAGACGATGTTGCTTTCATTTGTCAAGAAATGTTTTTGAAAAAAATCTCTGCAGACTAGAAGATGTGGCAGGTGCATCAGAGGAAGGTGCAACTTGAAAACTTTCATTTGTAAAGTAATAAAATGGAATTTTGTCCCCTCCAAGTTTTTATACCAGTTCATATCATCATCATTAGATTTCTGTATGTCTCATGATGTTTTCTGACTCATACCAGGGCTGAAATGATTAGTTCATTAGTCGATTTACAGAAAAACTAGTTTAGATAATTGATCAATAGTTTAAGTAACTTTTTAAGGAAAAATGCCAACTCAAAAAAATGGGTTTTTGACTGTATTCCAGGCAAAACAAGTCATCTGAATATGTTCACTTGGGCTTCAGGGAATAATGATTGTCATTTGTCACTATTTTCCGACATTTTGTACACTGTACAATCATTTGATTTTTAAAAAAAATTGTCAGGCTTATTGATAATGAACTGTTGCTTGCAGCCTTACAGTACTCCTATGCCCAGGTTGCCCTACAGGTTTTCTGTGCACTTCAATAAAACACAACTTTACAATAAACAAGCACAACATAAGCTAAAAAAAAATGAAAATCTTGGAACCAGATTTTGACACAGTACTTCAACTAATGATGATGTATGTCCAAATGATATGCAGTAAATCTGTGGCTTTCGGGGCTCCTGGGCAGTTGTCCGCTTTGTCTGTTTGGTGCAACTACCTTTTCAAATTAAAAGTACAGTACTTGAGAAAATTTACTTTATTTACATTCCACCACTGTCCTCAACTTGAATCATGTGCTGTAGTATTTTGTGAATTAAAGGTGCAATGACAAACAGTGATCTATCCCATGAACTGAAAAAGAAAGTAGTGTCCCGTAACTTGGGAAACAGCTGGGAAATATTTATTGATTTAAAAAAAAAAGTATCAAAAGCAGCTACTCATTATCCAAATTGGCTCAATTTAGAGTGATATGTTTATCATATACAGTATATTTTACATATTAGAACAGTAATTCTGATTGATTGACATGTACATTTAAACAGCATTTTAATATAAAAACCTATGTTGTTGGATAAATCTATAATAATGCATATTTCATTAAGTGATCATATGTTTTATGTAGAAAATACTGATCTGATATTAGTCAGATAAATTCAGTGCAATTTCCCTCTGAAAGTAGTGGAATAGTTCCTCAAACTTGTACTTAAGTTCAATACTTGAGTAAGTGTACTTAAGTACTTTCCACCACTGTTATTTTTATTTTTTTTAAATGATTATTATGGATTTATATTTTAAACAAACAATCAAACAAAAATAGGTGATTAAGTCTTCTGAGCTGGTTTTGCTCTTATTGGTGATCTTGCCTGCACCTTGCAGAAGACACAATCACAGAGTCATCAGCATAGATAAGAGTCTGTGTGCAGGAACATGTGGCTGAATACGGTTAAAAGCAGAAGAAAGGTCAATAAAAAGCAAATGTGCATTGTTCTTATTTAACTCCAGGTGCCTCAGTGCAAGAGTAGCTGTGATGTCCTCCACTCCCCCCTTGCCCTGTAGGCAAACTGTAAGGGGTTCACCATGTCATGCACTGTGAGTAAAATTTCAGATTTGACAATATGTTCAAATGTCTTCATAACAAAGGACGTAAGAACCACAGAGCGATAATCATTCAGTGCCTTAGGAGACTTAACCTTTGCCACTTGGCACCACAATATATTCCTTCCACATGTTAGGAACTTGCTGTTGTTCCAAGCAGGATTGGAAAATATATGAAAAGATACCACACAACACTTCAATAATTTTCCCCATATGCCATCAGGACCAGGGCTTTCCCTCTCTTTAATACGACCAGAATATTTACACACAACCCCCTCATCAATTTTAATATTACAGCCTTGAAAAGTTGTCAATTCATAAGCTGTCTTGTCTGAATCAGAAACGGTGTGGTAATATTAAGCTTGAGACAAAATCAGTGCAGGTATGGGAAAATGCTTTCAACAAGCTTTGAGCTCAATCCTGTCTTGCATTGTTTTCTAGGTTCTGCTAGACACTGTCTTTAAAGCCTGGGTTGCACACACTTCACTAGAAGCCACCCTGTCATGTCTTAAAACGTTAACTGTTAATGCTCAATATCTACAATAATGCAAATAGGCCATTCAGCTAAATAAAAACTGCCAGAGCAAGCTGTCCTTTAAATTACAATATACGCATTATATATAAAATAACGTGATTAAATCCCTATCATGTGTTGCACATGTCAATATGTATGGTAACAAAAAACACTGTCTTGGCAGCATCTCACAAAAAAAACAAATGAAGTCATCAGCCCTCACAAATAAGTGTATATCACTTTTTTAATGATGTACAGCAGCAAAAAAGGGTTTCAGCCCTAGGCTTTCCTCAGCATTAGGATGGAACATACGATACAACAAACATACATTTTTATCACCATTTGATTTGATATGTAGCCCCAACACCAATATGTTGTGCATCAAGACCTAAATACAATAGCTCTCTTTAGCCTCAAGCACCCTATAAGTGGCAGGTTATGAAGAATGATGGCAGTGTACACACAATATATAAGAAATATCCCTCTGAAGAAGAGTGTCAGATGGATATGTTGGATAGTTGCTTGTAATTACTGTCAAATACTATTTATATACAGTAAATCTCATACATTAATTGGAAAAGTCTGTAGACAGTTGCTTGTAATTACTTTCAAATAATGTTTTATGAAGTAATGATTATTGAAATTATGTTTTCGTATGCCATTTTCACATGATCCTATTTTTTGTACAGTATAACACCAGTATTTACCAGGAATTTCCTGTAAATAGATGAGACAATCGCATAATTAAAGCCTAAAGCTCTCAAGATACCATTGATGGATGTTAAAGGAGGATAATTTGAATATAATTTTACATAATTTTTTTGTGTTTTACATCTGGAAATCTGTGCTTTGATTGGGCAGCCTTAAGGATAAACTGGATAATTCAATGAATTTACAAAAGAATACTGTATAAAACAAGCCATTATTTAAATTAGGTAATTTTAAGGTATTTCTGCAATGTTTTTCATTTTTTTGTGCACATTTATACATTTATTTAGCTTTCTAGCAATATTTTATATTTTTTTTGTTTTTATTTTACAACAGTTGGACTGTAAAAATGCAGATAATGTCTACAGTAAATATGTTTGTTTTTTTTTTTACTTTTTTAAAACTTTTTTTTTACATTAAATTTAAAGTGAAAAAACAGAAAGTTGCCTTAATTTTACATTCAGTAATAGGATATGTATTATTTGTATTTTTACATAGTATTCAATGTAATGTAACATTCAAGACCATTAAGTCTTGACCATCCTGTTAAAAAAACTATAATATTCCAATATATTAATTTACAGATTACAATACAGATTGCCTTTATTTTATGGTGAATATTTTAATAAAAATAATTTGCTGTGTTTTTATGGCATTTACACTTAATGTAGAAAAAACAACAAAAACTGTAAAATAATACAGTACATTTCTGTGAAACTTTTTTTTTTACAGTGTAAAATTTGTTTAGCTTTTCTGCCAATTCCGCATCATCAGTCTTCTCAGAATTAAATATTCTTCTGTCTTTGTTCTGCATCCAAACTATGGACTTGATTCCTTTCCAAACCAGCCTTGAGTGCCCTTTATTTAGTTCACCCTCCACTTTCCTTTTATACCTGGTTTTAGCTAGCTTTATCTCTCTTTTAACAGGTTTATGTGCCTCCCTCTTTTCATTGTTGTCTACCTCATAATAAGACAGTGTCTTCTGATTAAAAGCATATTTAAGTGATTTTTTTTACCTGTCACCTGCAGTAATGTCTGGATGAATATACTGTATAAATTATCATTTATTATATAATTGTTAATTATATCACTGTAATTTCTTTAAAAAAAACAAAACAACAACAACAATATTTTGAAAAACTGGAAAATGAGAAATGTTGAAATAAATGACACTGTACAACCCCTCCACCTCCCCCCACCAAAAAACAACAGGTTAGAATTTGTGATCCAGAGCTGTTCAACAGTAAAATATGTCCAAATTGCTTCACAATTTTGAAGGTACTGTAAGTTAGCACAGTAAGTTGTATAATGTTGGGGAAAAAAGTATTATACATATTTTTTAAAAATCTAGTTCCATAAAAAGTTTAAATAAATATTGGATCATAAAACACTGTCAACATTCAGAAGTGAAAGTCTGATATTGATCACACCTACACCTCAGCACAGAAACTAGATGACATGATTCAGATCAGAAGTTAAGTTGAATAGAGTTGAATGCAACTCTAATATTATTAAATAACTACCATATATATAATTATAATGAAAACATCAGTGCTTTCAAGGCATCAAACCGACTAATTTCTCCATCAATTATGTCTCATCCTCTTCACTGTTCTTTACAGCCTAAGGACACAGTTCTCTACATGATACTGACAACATAATATCAGTGTTTCTGGTCCAACACATCTTTCTAAGCAAAACATGTTGCTAAAAATGCAGCCCCCCCCCCCCCCCCCCCCCCCCCCCCCCCCAATGCAATAAGATGTTATTTTAATTCAAAATTATATCTAATTATATCAAATTATATCTAAAACAGCATTGTCCTTTGAAAAATGGTCAGTGTAAAGAAAAGTAAAAACATCCCAAATCTACATTTTTTCGCATTTAGACATGATGTTGCCCAGTTGAAGTGCAGTAAATGTTTCCTCTTTATTATCTGTTATTAGTCTGTCAGGTTAGCCAGAAACCTCTCTATTTCTCCACACATTCGGTTTTTGTTTCTTTCTCTAATCCTCTCCAGAGTTCTGATACTGTTCTCACGAGAGCGAGATTGTAGTGGTATCTCTGCTGCCATCATGTGATATTCTATTGACTTGTGGATCTCATTTCGAGTGAAGTGTAAATATTTGGCGTAGGAGTTGTAAACCATCTGTCTGTCTGCAGGTTCCAGATCACTTTTTAGCAGCTTCTTGTAAATCTGCTCAGCTTCACCCTGGCTGCGGTTTGATTTTGTGTATATGTTTGCAAGAGCTATTTCCATTTTATATGAAGAATCAGGGTAAAGATGAATCACTTTGTTATGGAGACTGATTGCCCTGTCTATCATGCTTTGCTCCGGGACATTGTCCTTGTCTGAATAAATCTTCCATTTGTAGCAGATTGCAGCACACCTCTGCAGATGACGTTCATCTGGATGTTTTTCCAGAGCCTCCTTTGCCAATTCAATAGCCTCATCAATGGATACATACTCTCTGAATAGCCTAAGTAATGGTGTCATACCACTGTAGCTGCTTACAGGATTTCTCAACACCCTTTCGGCCAAGTCACGTGCTTCATCTTCAATTTTTCTTCCTTTCTTTGCACATTCCTCAAGGTATAAAGCAGCAAGGTACAAGTTCTCTGGATCGTGTTCTTTGGCGATTTTCATTTTCTCCAAGATGTCTTGCTGCTTGCAATCATTCACTAACGCTATGACACGGCTGGTACGCCATTCCACCATGTCTGGCTGCATGCTGATGGCTTTCTTGAAGTAATCTGCAGCCAGCTGCTTTTTGTCTTTGCCAAAGTTCATCAGGGTCCAGGCCTTTTCAGCATAGATCTCTGGATGGAGCTCGTCCTGGGATGGAGATGGGTATTTCTTCAGCAGGGTGTCGACCTTTGACAAGTACTTCTGACTCTTTTCTTCCTCTCCCAGGTAGTGGTGCAGCCAAGCCAGGTTCCCGTAGTTCACCACCAACCAGGGACCCTCATCTGAGACGGTGTTTCTTGACCAGCGGAACGCCTCTGTGGCCCTGCTGAAGAAACACCGGGCGTCTTCAGTGGAGCTCAGCTTGTAGTGAATGTACCCCTGCAGGTTGTAAATGTGACCCAGCCAGCTGTTTCCTTCCTCAGTGCCAATGTCCTTCAGCGTGTCCCTGAGACAGAACAGTTTGGACTTGCTGGAGTCCAGGTCCCAGGTGAAGTGGCACTGCAGGGCCCCAAGTTTGGCCTCCAGTGTCGTCTGACTCTGAGCAGCACTGACAGAGAAGAAAAATCACTCATATCAAACCACATATGCAGTATAGTAATATGCTGAGTGGGTAAGGAGATTGGTAGAGATTTATTGATTATAAGTATGAAATGCAAAAGCAGCCACTCACCTCATCATGCAGCTGTTAACTGGACTCAGTAGTTTTCTAACTAAGTTTTTTCTCTTTATGTGCACTTCTGCTTTGGGTGCAGCACCATAAAATCAGTAATTTATAACTTCTATGGCGTTGTAAATGATGCCATGTGGAGGACCAACTTTGGACTTTGAACACTTTATTTTCCCACTAATAGAAACCTACAGCCACATGTCCATCAGACTGATAAAGGGAAAAACAAACATTATGACACAACAGATGTGTGAGGAGCTCAGATGATGTCACTTTCATTTTTCAAGAAACGTTTTTGAAAAAAATCTCTGCAGGAAAACATTCATTTGTTAAGAAATAAAATGGAACTTTGTCCCTTCTAAGTTTTTGTACTAGTTCATATCATCATCATCATCATCATCATCATCATCATCAGATTTCTGTAAGTCTTATGATGTTTTCTGACTCATTCCGCAGCTGAAATGATTATCAATTTCACAGAAAATCTAATTGGAAATAGTTTTGATAATGTATCAATAGTTTAAGTAATTTTTAAGGAAAAATGCCAAATATTCTCTGCTAGCAGCTTCTCCAATGTGAATATTTGAAACTTTTCCCAGTTTTCCATAACAGTTAACTCAATCTTTGGATTTTTGACTGTATTCCAGGCAAGACAAGTCATCTGAATATGCTCACTTGGGCTTCAGAGAATAATAATTGTCATTTTTTATTATTTTCTGACCTTTTATACACTGCACAGTTGTTTGATTATTAAAACAATATATTGTGAGGCCTATTGATAATGAACTGTTGCTTGCAGGCTTACAGTACTCCTATGCCCAGGCTGCCCTATGGGTTTTTTGTGCAATTCAGTAAAACACAACTTTAAAATAAATAAGCACAACATAAGCTAAAAAATGACAATCTTAGAACCAGATTTACAACTACCTAACTAGATATAAAACTACCATAACATTAAAAGTACAGTACTTGAGTAAATTTACTTAGTTAAATTCCACCACAGTCCTCAACTTGAATCATGTGCTGTAGTAGTTTGAAAGTTAAAGGTATAATGATAAAAAAAAAAAAATCTACTCCATGAACTTAAAAGAAAGTGATGTCCCATAACTTGAGAAACAGGTGGGGAAAAAAACAGATCTGGGTTTATTGTGGATTCTAGCAATACATTTAAAACAGCATGTAAGTGATTAAGTAAAGGTAACAATATCATAATGAAAAAATACTCCATTACAAATAAAAGTCCTGCATTACATCACATTTGCAAAGCAAGCAAAATGTACTTAAAGTACAATTTAGAGTGATATATTTATCATATACAGTATATTATATACATTAGAATAGTAATACTGATTTATTGATGTGTAAATTTAAACAGCATTTTAATAATAACTACCTATATTGTTGGACAAATCTATAATAATGCATATTTCATTTTATCATATGTTTTATGTAGAAAATATTGATCTGATATCAGTCAGATAAATGTAGTGCAGTAAAAAGTATAATGTTTCCCTCCGAAAGTAATGGAATAGTTCCTCAAAATCGTACTTAAGTACAGTACTTGATTAAGTGTACTTAGTTACTTTCCACCACTGTTTTTATTAAGACTTTATTAGTCTGGCTGATTCATATCAGATATGACATATCTTTGGGTGTTGCACAGGGGAGTATAAGTATAAGGCTGGTAACACATTCATCTGCTGAGAGTGGAAAGTTTCTCTGTGTTTACTGCAAATCAAAGTTAAAGGCGTGTACCTACATGCATGATTTGTGACATAGAAACTAATTTGGAGCCAATCCTGGTCCAATATTCAACTTACACAAGTGTGATGTGGAAACTTGAAGCCTCCAGTTCACATACACTGAGACTGGACTTTACAGTGAAGTTGGAGACATCTTGTGTCCAGCAGTTTAACAGGACACAAGAAAAAACTTATGTTTGGGGAAAGAGTGTGGTTGTGATTCAATAATGGAAAAAGTAAACATGTCCAGAAGGGTGTGCTATGAAGAAAGTTCAACATAATAAGATAATAAAATAAATGGTATCACAACGGTGGTTATCAATTTATTACATATCTTTGGGTGTTGCACAGGGGAGTTGCTTTGGACTGCTGCTCTTCTTGTTGCACATGCTTCCTACAAGTGATGTCATCAGAGAACATAATGTAAACATCAATAGCTACGCTGATGACACCCAGCTGCACATCACTATACCCTCAGATGCATGTCATATACCTGATATCATGTCTGCTTGCTATTAATAAACTGAAGAGGTATAACTTCTTGAAGTTAAATGAAAACAAAACAGAAATTTGACTCCTTGGCCCTACATCAAAGAGAAATGGTCAGCAACAAGATGGGGAATCTGGCCCTACAAGTAAATACAGAGGTAAGCAGCATTGGTGTTATTATAGACCCTGAACTGAGTTTTACCTCTCATTGGAAGAAGATTACCAAAACTGCTTTTTATTTAAAAAAAACCCAAAAAACATCCATGTTTTTATAACAGGTAGACTGGATTGTTGCAATGCCCTTTTAACAGGTACAAAATCATTTAATAGGTTCAACTGATTCAGAACTCTGCCACTAGGTTCCTGACTCACAAAAAGAAGAGGAACCACACCACACCAGTCCTGGCTTCATTACATTGGCTCCCTGTAGCTTTTAGAATTGATTTTAAAGTATTCTTATTGATTTCCAATGGGCCATACGGCTTTAAAAGCTAAGCTAAAACATATCTTTTTAGCTTGGCTTTAATTAATACACCAGTTTTTGTTTTCTGTCTAATTGCTTTTTAAATAGTTTTTTTAAATCTAATAATTTAATCAAGTCTTTAGCTTGTTTACATGAATTTTTGTGTTGTTGTTCTCCTTTTTTCCTCCACTCCACTCTCCCTCCACTCAAAAATGTTTCTCTTCTTGTTCCTACAGTTGGATGTTTGAGTTTCACTGTGCAGAATGACATATGTGCAGAGTTCGACACTATAAGGCTGGTTACACATTCATCTGCTGAGAGTGGAAAGTTTCTCTGTGCTTACTGCAAATCAAAGTTAAAGGTGTGTACCTACATGCATGATTTGTGACATAGAAACTAATTTGGAGCCAATCCTGGTCCAATATTCAACTTACACAAGTGTGATGTGGAAACTTGAAGCCTCCAGTTCACATACACTGAGACTGGACTTTACAGTGAAGTAGGAGACATCTTGTGTCCAGCAGTTTAACAGGACACAAGAAAAAGATGGGGCTATTAATAAACTGAAGAGGTATAACTTCTTGAAGTTAAATGAAAACAAAACAGAGATTTGACTCCTTGGCCCTGCATCAAAGAGAAATGGTCAGCAACAAGATGGGGAATCTGGCCTTACAAGTAAATACAGAGGTAAGCAGCATTGGTGTTATTATAGACCCTGAACTGAGTTTTACCTCTCATTGGAAGAAGATCACCAAAACTGCTTTTATCAAAAAAACATCCACTCATCCATGTTTTTATAACAAGTAGACTGGATTGTTGCAATGTTCTTTTAACAGGTACAAAATCAATTAATAGGCTCAACTGGTTCAGAATTCTGCCACTAGGTTCCTAACTCGCAAAAGGAAGAGAAACCACACCACACCAGTCCTGGCTTCATTACATTGGCTCCCTGTAGCTTTTAGAATTGATTTTAGGATCCTCTTATTGATTTCCAATGGCCCAAATGGCTTAGGCTCAGCCTATTATTAAATCCACATATTCCTGCATGAACTCTTAGGTCTTCATTTACCCAGCTGCTCTCTCAACACTTTACTTATAAAAATATTGGAGATGCAGCTTTTTACATATACGCCCCTAAAATGTGGAGCATCCGACCAGCAGAAACCAAACAGGAAACTAAGACACCTCAGAGATGTCCTTTAAACCTTTAAAAGCTAAGCTAAAATGTATCTTTTTAGCTTGGATTTTAATTAATACGTCAGTTTTTGTTTTCTGTCTAATTGCTTTTTAAATAGTTCTTTTAATTTAATAATTTAATCAAGTCTTTAGCTTGTCTTTATTATTAAACATGCATTTCTGTGTTTTTCTTTCTTCTTTTTCCCTCTTGATTCTTGTTTTTATTTTTGTTCTTTCAGTTAGATCTGCTGAGGGTGGAAAGCCTTTACTGAATAATGAAAGTTAAAGGCGTGTACCTACATGCATGATTTGTGACATCGCAACTGTTTGGAGCCAATCCTGGTCCAATATTCAACTTACACAAGTGTGATGTGGAAACCTGAAGCCTCCAGAGCACAAACACTGAGAATTGACTTTACAGTGAAGTAGGAGACATCTTGTGTCCAGCAGTTAAACTTCTGAGATGAACAATATTTACATATTTAGATTCTGGATTTTTAATGAGGGAGAGGGAGTGGATGTAATTTTAAGAATTTCTAACCAGGGAATTGAACGTTTTTGTGCAAAAACCATATGAGACACACATTATTATTCAAAGTAGATTATTCTTATATATCTTATAACATATTTGGAGGGGATCTTTAACTTATTCCTCATGAGAAGCACTTTGAAGTACTTCGACTGTATGAATGGTGTATATATGAATACATCTTGATTTATTTATTTATTTATTTTAACTCTGTGACTCCAATGTAATGATGAGAGGAACAAACTGGAGCTATCCTTGAGCGGTGACTGGGGTAATTTACTCTTTATCCTGTGGAGGGCAGTGTTGAGACCGGAAGCGTTTAAATTCCCAACATTACAGGCCACGAAGAAGAAGAAGAGGAAGAACACCGTGCATGTAGCCTGGTAGCATGTAGCAGCAGTAACAACAACAACAAGCTTTTCTTACTTCGCTGGATTCCTCTGCTGGCTACGAGACTAAAAGGATAATGCCAAGTTTACTGACGACTCTGTGAGTAGAAATGTCAGCAGAAAAGAAACGACTCGAGTGTGTTAAAATCCGGAGACTGAAATAACAAGTTTCTTGTTGTTAGTGAGCTAGCTGCTGTTAGCTAAACTTAGCTGACTTATATATGTGACCCGGTGTTTTCAGATGACGATGTGACAGCCAGCTGGTGTCGGTGGTGGTGTTGTGGTGGTCCCTGCCGCAGGAGGAGGGTCTGAGATCCGTCGCGGTCCGGGATGGAGACGTGGACTCCCAATCCCCGAGCCAAGCCCTTCATCCCCCGCCAACAGAGGAGCCTGTACCTCACCTGGAAATACAAACTGACCAACAAAAGGACGATCCGCCGCTTCTGTCAGGTCCGTCTGAAGATGGAAAAGTATCACACAGACAGTCTGATGTGGGTTTATGTTGCTGCTGCAGCTTCTCTGCAAAACTAACTATGATCCACATATGACAGAACTGACACATCTTTACTCACTGTGGTAATAAGGTGGCTTTAAATCAAAGTGCCCCAGCCTCCTCCTCTTCTCTGTCTGTTTACTAGGTTCACAAATTGTCAAGTGTGTCTTAAAACATCAGTCAGGTGTCCACATGAACAACGAAAGAGGTTTTCCACGCTGTAATCATTCCTCCTGTACATACTGGATATTAAGAGATCCTTCGAATGTGCTTTCAATGGAAGTGATGGAGGACAAAATCCACAGTGTGTCCACACAGTCGTTTAAAAGTCTCCGTGAAGCTTATATTCAGCTTCAGCAGTCTGAGTTAGTCATATCGAGTGGATATCTGACACATTTACAGTCTTTTTAGCATCAAATTCCCTCTTTGTGTTTCCTCGGACAGTGTTTCCCTGTTGAGCTGCAGGTGGAAGTATAGTAACAAAAAGAGGGACTTTGGCACTAAAAAGACTGTAACGTTGAAAGATATCTACTTGATTTGACTCATTTGGACGCTGAAGCTTCATATTAACTTCAGATAAACTTTTAAATACTTTTTTGCACAGAAGGAGGACTGTGGATTTTGTCCTCCATCACTTCCATTGTAAGGTCATTATGAAGGGATCTTCTAATGGTCAGTATGAACAGGAGGAATGATTACAGCAAGAAAAACATGTTCCTGTGTTCTCCTGCTTTTCCGAAACCAGTTTCATGAAAGACTTTTTGAAGAAACATCAGTCCTGTTGGTAAAGCGTCCCCTAGATACTATTAGTCCCAGGAGAAGATGGTCCTCATCCTTGAAGCCTTGTGATAACATCGAGTATAGCAAGTGTGTTTTCAAGTGCAGCTTATTTGTCAGAGAGATTTTCTCTGGCTGTGAGCGTTTTTCAGTTTTTTTTGAGCTCCCTATGATGACGTTCTGGTGATTCTTGGCTGCTTGACGGATAATTTGGTCCCCACTTTGTTTAAGCAGTAAAGAAGTTGTTTTTAGGCAGGTGTTTGACTAAGCAGAATGCATTACACGATCTCTTGTGGGTTAAACTGGGCTTTCTAAACACTCTAAACCAGTCGACCTGAACTGGTTTGTCCGATGTGTTAACTGAACACGTCAGAAATCAAAATGGCTTCACTGGAAGGCAGAATGAGCGCTGCAGCAACATAAACCAGCACCAGAGTCTTAACAGTCGTCTCAACCGCATTGTGTTTTAGCAGCAAATTTTAGCTGCCCTGCTTTGAAATTCACATGCCACATAAAACTTGTCAAAGCCCTGACAATAAGTTCAGATTTCAGACCACACTGAGCTTTTTCTTGTCCTTCCACAGGCTGGCGCTGTGCTCTTTCTGCTGATAACTGTCATAGTCAACATTAAACTCATCTTGGACACGAGAAGAGTAGCTAATGAAGATGCAGCAGCTCAAGAATACGGTATGAAACATGTTTTCATCTTTCACTTTGTGTCTCTGTATGGGTGCTGGTGTCGGCTTTAGACTAAAATCTAACTCAACAACTATCATATTTTGATAGTCGTTATGAAAAACGTTGAATCCCGTCTGTGGTCAGTTCATCATCTTTTTCTCAAAGTTTTTACCTTTTTACAGCTGAATATTCAAATGGGGTGACACATTTTGATTGATTTGACAGTAGAGGTGTGCTGGTATCAAATTATCACACTACAATAATAATTAGGCTAATTAATTATATTATAGGTAAAGTTTCCTGAAATTTTACTATTAGTGCTAAAATAAAAAAAAATCTCCTCAACACTTAATGTCCCCTTTTAACTGAGATATTTTACACCATGAAGATATCAAATATATATTCTGTATCAGCTTGTTCTATTAAAGCTGTATGATTATGACACTGAGTGAAATATTCAAAACCAAGACTCCATGTTATTTATGTCTGCACCAATATATCAAATGGAAATACTGTAGATGTGTTATGCATCATTTCCCTAAATCTCTGTCAAGCATATTTAGTAACTTTTGGAACACTGGTTCAGTGTGTTAGAACAATCATTAGTCTTATGAGAGGGTAAAGATGTATCCACTAGATCTAACCGCTTGAAAAATATTTTCAAAAAGGTGAAAAACCCTGAGAGCGTAAATTTAGAGACTAATTATAGAGATGTGATCACTAACATCACAACTGTTACACCGCTGTGTTTTCCAAATGTATTCTATTTACTCTGCCGTACCTAATCTTGGTGTAATGCTCCTTTTTAGATGATGTGATGCCCAACATGGAGACACCACGCAGGCCGGCGAATGGGCGCAAGGTCCTGGACATCGAGGTGTACTCCAGCCGCTCCAAAGTCTACGTGGCGGTGGACGGCACCACCGTGAGTTTACTGACTGACTGATTGAATGTTGCTCTTGGACATCAGTGAATAAATTCAAGGATTATTACAGTTTAATACAAGTTTAGTCTTATTTCCGTACCTTTTGGCCATCTTTTGTATCTGCAATCAACCTTTATTTTAATCATTTATTTTATCTAAAATGTTTTTTCCCTCTTATATATTTTATTTGTTACTATTTTATCTAGTTGTTTTTTTATCTATGGTTTTGTTTATTAGGCAGCAATGACGTGCTGTTGTTCATTTAATTAAATTATAGAAACTCTCAATTTTTTGAATAACTCAGTTTGTCATCTCACCCAGAGTCCTTTTTTGTCAGGTAAAGTTTTTCAGTTGTGATGAGAGTCAGGCTAGCAGTTTCCACCTGCTTACAGTCTTTGTGCTAAGCTAAGCTAAGCTAAACACCTCCTGGACTGGAGATGATGTGACTCTTGAGTAAGATGGCAAACAAGAGGTGTTACCTAAACTGTCAGACTGTTCCTTTAAACTGCACTATGTCGTCCAACATACAGGTAAAATACTTCTGTTTTTGTTCGTCTCCTGCAGGTGTTGGAGGATGATATGCGGGAGCAGGGCAGAGGCATCCATGTGATAGTTCTGAACCAGGCGACTGTAAGCATCTACTGAATATTCTTTAATTCAATTTAGTTTAAAAAAACACAAATCAAAATGTTTTTTTTAACTAAATAGGTTCAAATGAGAAAATGTCAGAGCAATGAGTCACTGTTGTTATTGTGTCTCAGGGTCATGTGATGGCCAAGAGGATATTTGACACCTACTCTCCCCACGAGGACGAAGCCATGATCCTCTTCCTCAACATGGTGACCCGAGGAAGAGTCCTCATCTTCACCATTAAGGTCAGTCACTGCCACCGTCTCACGGATGAATCAAGTATCAGTTGTTCATATGTTATCGTCACATGTAATAGAGCATGTTGATATGGGTTCTGTTGATATTATAAACATTAATAACATCATTGAAAATAAATAAAAATAGAAGCTGGTGGAACAGATGCTAGCCAGGAGATCGGATGGTTCTTAGATTCCCTGTTGCAGTTTATTATTGAAGGAGGTTGACCTTCCAGGTTTCAGTGTTTTGTTTGTTTTGTGTTTTTCTGTGTAGGATGAAGGAACGTTCCACCTGAAGGACGCTGCTAAGAACCTGCTGAAGGGTCTGGGCAGCCAGGTGTCCATCAACCTCAGCTGGAGGGACATGTGGACTCTGGTGGTGAAGAAAGGAGGTAAAGGAACAAACTTTCACTTCAAAGTAAATGTAACATTAATAGAGTTTTCCCTCTTAAACTTGTGTAATCACACACCAACTCCAGTGGTATCCAGACTCTGTTATTCATTCAGTTTTCATTTTGAATTGTTCTTTGTATGTGTGCAAGTTATACAAATCATTTGGATGTATGTTAGAAGAGAGAAAAGTAGGACCTCAGTCAGGAAAACAGATAATAAATAGCTTTCTGGAAATAAAGGAGCTCAGTTAAAGGGGATAGACCTGATATAAGTTGATCAACCGTCTAAAGTTGGCTCTCTTAGGTTACCTGACTTGACTGAGTGACACCTGACTGTGTGTCTGTGTGTTCAGGTCAGGTGTACGGAGAGAAACACTCCAAGTCTCCAGCTCTGTCCACCTGGGGAGACCCGGTGCTGCTGAAAACCGAGGTGCAGCTCACAGCCTCTGAAGGTAACATACATGCCTCAATAACACTTCATATATGATAACCAAAACCTCAAAAACAAGCCATGTTATACAATATGGGAGCATTCCTTTTATGTCTTAAATTGGACCTACAGTTGTCCCCTTTTTGAGTTATATTTTAGACCACTTGATGCTGATTTCCAGTTACTTTCTGATGAATCCTGAATATGATCCTCCCTCCTACAGAAGCAGAGTGCCACTGGGCCGACACGGAGCTGAACAGACGGAGGAAACTCTTCTGCAGCAAAGTGGAAGGATACGGCAGCATCTGCAGCTGCAAGGACCCGGCACCCATCGAGTTCAACCCCGACCCCGTAAGACACACAACAAGCCTACTCGTTTCACTGTTGGGTCTTTTTCGTCCAAGTTTTCCCTCTAGGGCTGCAACTAACGATTATTTTTATTGTCGATTAATCTTTTTCAATTAATCATTAATCCATCAGTAATTTCTTCTGTAAAATGCCAGTAAATGGTGAAAAATGACAATCACTCTTCCTCAAAGGCCAAGATGCAACTTAAAATGTCTTGCTTTGTTCCGAGCAACAGACCACAAACCAAAGATATTCAGTTTACTATCATAGAGGACTAAAGAAACCAGAAAATACTCTTATTTAAGAAGCCAGAACCACTGGAGCCACCTGAGAACTGCTCACATATACTCTGGCATTAGCAGACACCCTCCTGTCCACATACTTACAGCCATAGGGTATAAATACAAGCAAACAGTAAACAACTAGAAATTAAATGATAAACAATAAAGAAAACATGAATAAATCTTTGTATATGAAACTTGAATTACATAGAAAGTAACGAGTCATTTTTACTTACTTTATTTTCTCTCTTTCTTCCAGCTGCCCAGTAATAATGTCCTCAACGTCCCTGTTGCCGTCATCGCAGGGAACAGACCCAACTATCTCTACCGGTAAGACCTGGAAACTGGTGATAAAACTGATACGCTGTTGACAATAACAATAGCTGCAACTTTTTAGGGGGGTTTTTTGTCGTTGTTTTCGGGCTGTTGGGAGACATTTAATCCTTTTTTGTGGAGTTTCAGTCAGAACCATCAGACCTGCAGCAAACACCGTCACTACTGCTAGCTACAGTCGCTACAGGAAGCTCATCTTCTAATGAACACATGAAGATTTTAGTAAAAACTTCAATAAATTCATTATTTTGCACTGACAAAAATGTGATAAATAAATTCCTGTACTTAAGGAGTAATTGTAGGTTTTATCGGTTCTACTGGTTTTCCTTCAGTCTTTGACCAATAAAAACCATGTTAAATTCTATGTGGTCTTAAAAAGTCTCAAATGCAATTTGTTAAATATTGCCGAAACCCTGTAAAGCTGTTCCATAGATAAACTACATTTCAGTTTTACTCTTAAAGGAATGAAGACAAACGAGGCCCCCCACACACTAAATATTCTTCTTAGTAAATCACTTGCTGCTTGACTTGACAGTTAATTTGATTTTAAATTATCTGTACTGGAAAAAATCCTCAGTTCATAAACACATTGAGCTGCAATAAGCTGCCGTAGGATGAATGAAGAAAGATGGGGGACCGTCCCCTAGAAATACATTTAATATTAATATGAAGGAAAATTACACTTACCTGTCCACCCGTTGTTAAATTGGAACAAATCACATGGTCATGCATCGATACACGGTCATTCCACTCTTGTGCCTAAATTAAAATTACAACCAGTTGTCGTCTGTTTTCAGGATGCTGAGGTCACTTCTTTCAGCACATGGCGTCAACCCGCAGATGATCACAGTGTTCATCGATGGATATTACGAGGTATCAGGTTTTTGTTTCCTCTTATTTTTGCTCACATTAAATCCTTCTGATGTCGTTGCTGATCAGTAGCCCACTTAAACTAACACTATGGCTGACTTTTATATGTATTTGACTACTTAAATACTATAATTGTGTGACATATTGGTATTAAGAGAGATGAGAGAGAGGAAAAAAAACAGGAAACATAGCAGAAACCCTTTTTTTCTCTGTATTTTGTTGTGGTTACTTAAAAAAAATACAGAATTTGGGCAACACGACAGATTTCATGTTCTGCTGAATGCTGAAAGTTGCTGTGACAGACTTGTTACTTGGACCTTCTTTAAATACAATTCAGTATGTTGTTGGGGGGTGTGACATAACAGAGAGAGACGAGGAGAAATGCAGCGCAGACTGCACATGATTCAAGGAAATTAACTATGACTATGAAGTCATATAATTACTATTCAGCTTTCAGCTTTTTTTTTTTTTTTTTTTGCTAAATCAAGTCATTTCTTCGCCTTGAGTTGAAGAGTAAGGCCCTTAAACTTTAAGTCTGGCACTATTCTGTGTGTGTCTTACTGTCAGGAAATTTCATGAAAAGACCCAAACAAACAATAAATTAATCTACTAACAACTACTGTGCGTGTTTCCAAAGCCTGATATGTTTTTCCTTTATGCCGTAGAGCTCCACTGTTGTCCAAAAAACTACTAAAAACACATCAGTGAGTCACATTGTTGCACTGGGTGACATGTTCATTCATGTTCACCACATATGTATTAATCTGCCCAAAAATAGTGCCCAACTAATGCACTATTTACTCACTGCATAACTGAATAGTTGTGACCTGTTTTTAAAGATTTATGCTTTCAGCAGGAACAAATGGTCTCGGGGAAGTCAGGAAGTACTGAGAGATGAACGAGCACATTGTTGGTTTTGGTCTGTTTATGGGATTTGTTGACAATAAGAAAGAGATAAAATACAGCCAGCCTTATCCTTTAATACACCTTTGATGAATTAGAACTTTAACCTTCAGGGATGATGTGATGCTACAGTTAAAACCGCTGTCTAGTAACTAAACTAATCACAAGAAACAAGAACATTTCAGAGTCTGTGTTGTTTTGGTTTTTGTATCAGAACTCAGACTCTGGTTGAAATCTTCAAGAGATACTCAGCTCCACTTGTACATCCTTGATAAACCACTCAACTACTCATCATATATTTGTGTGTATGTGTGACCCAGGAGCCCATGGATGTGGTGGAGCTGTTTGGACTGAAGGGAGTTCAGCACACACCCATCAGCATCAAGAACGCCCGAGTGTCCCAGGTAAACAACAGCTGGCTCCTAAATCACACCAACCTGCCTCAGATTCTCACTGAAAAACACCCAGATTAAAAAAAAAATAGATAAGTAAAAACCTGTTGATGTTCAGCCAGAGTTGCTCTGACAGTCTGTCTCTGCTCTCTGTCACAGCACTACAAGGCCAGTCTGACTGCAACCTTCAACCTTCACCCAGTGAGTACTTCACTTTTCTTCTTTGTCTTCTTTATAAGATGTGTTAAATGTCATGTTGAGCCGTTTGATTTACATGGTGGTACTCCACCCAAAATATTTTCAGTATCAAACACTCAGGCTTGAAAGTAGGTTGTTAAATAGGGTTTTTCAATCAGCTAGGTTTGGTCTGCTTTAGCTGCTCCTTGCTGCGCCTACCCGCAGTGAAATAGATTTCCACTGCAGCCTCACAGCAGCTGTGGTGAGCCATGCTGCTGCAGTCCTGCTTGCTGGCACTGTTGACCACTGCCGGTCCGTGTTGAACCCCCTCCTCCTCCTCCTCTCCCTTAAACAGTGTTTGGAGGCTCAACTGTGCTGGAGACCAGAAAGTCTGTCTGTGTTCAGCTCTCTTACTGAATCTCTGTGGTTTGAAGTTTAGTTTCTCTCCAGATATCTGCCTTATTTTACAGTTTCCTGATCGAGTTCAGCCGTGCAGAGCTGTGTTAAGTTATCGCTGATGGAAAACTGAGATGAAATGTGTTTAGAGCTTCGTTAGTAAGTCTACACAACAAGATGTGGTCAGCGGATCAGTTATAAATACTGCAGGGAGGAAACGGCCACAGTGAGATGTTAGATTAAGAGCTCTTACTGAGTTTTCTGCAAACTTCTTTTATCTTACAGCGGAAAACTACTCGCAGCACATCAGCACGACTCGACTGAAGCTACCCCAAAAACCATAAAACAATCCTAGCAGGAGCTAACTGGCTAACTTAGCTAGCAGTTGTCGAGCTTATGAAAAGTGACATTGTGCAATAAGGCTGGACAGGGAATATAGGTGCCATAGGTGAGGAGATATCGGTGTTAATTAGATTTAGATTTACAACAATAAACCACATCTTATATAGAATTCCAAAAAAAGCCAGCAAAAATGACTATCTTACTTTATTATACATATCTAACTACATTATTACTTATCTAACTCCATCCATGATGAAATAAAAACAGACCTTTGAAATAAAAATGTCTTTAATAAGATAAAAATGACACCCAATAAAATCCTGTTATTATGAAAATTAACATTTCATAATAATGAGTTGAGTTTCACACATTTCTTATTGGTTCATTCATATAATTATATTATTAATACCATTTACACATGATTATTTATTTCATAACGTCTTAAATGAATTTATTTAATAGTGAACACTTTGGGGTTCCATACAGCACTAACCCAGCATGTGTTTGTTTTTTTCCTTTCTTCAGGATGCCAACTTTGCCATCGTCCTAGAGGAAGATCTGGACATCTCCATCGACTTCTTCAGGTACGCTGTTGCTCTCAGTGTCCTCAAGTACTAAAGATGGAACATAACTCAGTAATTATCATACAGGAACTTTGATTCCTGGGTGAAAATGAAAAACAATGTTGTAATGAATAATAGAAACAGTCTTGATGAAGCCAGCTGGCAGAGTCACCACTAGAGGGCAGTACATCCACAGTGATGAAGCTGCTCTCGGCTCCTTTCTTTGTTGGACAGCCTGCTTTGAACTGTGTTTGCTGCTGTAAAAGCTCCAGCTCCCCTCCTGGGCTGACCGGCCTGTTTGAAGCCTCTACTTCAAATAGTTGAGAAGCACTCGCAGGCGTTGTCTCACTCAGTTTTAATGCCAGTTTGCTTCAGGCTTTCAGTTAGAGAGCAGTGAAAACCAAAGACAAGCATGTTTTTATTTAATGTTTACTGCTATTAACTCTGTAAGGAAACACACAGACAGCTTAGATGAGCAAAGTCCTCAAGTCAAATACTGATTTACAGATATCAGACTGTAAAAGTCGTTAAATGGGCTTATGTTTAAATTTATGCAGCTTTATTTCTTTTTTTTTTTTGGTCAGAATGAGTAGATTTCTTTACTAAAGCTAATATTAGAGCTGCAACAATTAGTCCATTAATTGATTAGTTGCCAACTATTAAATTAATTGCCTGTTTTGATAATTGTTTAATCATAATCATTCTTTAATGTCCAAGTTCTCTGGTTCAAGCCTCTCAAATGTGAATATTTTCTGGTTTCTATGGTAGTAAACTGAATATCGTCGTAGCAACAGTTTGTATTTGTCCATTTCCTGTTTCAACATGTCAGTGCCTCCGTGCACAAAGCAGCTCCATAAAGAAATGCTTCTCCTAGTTTGGAGTAGCAGAGCTTTGACTGGCCTGCACAGAGTCCTGACCTCAACCCAGTCCAACACCAACCAGCTGGACCTGATCAACCGACATCAGTGTTTGACCTCATTAATGCTCTTGTGGTTGAATGGGAGCAAATCCCTGCAGGCAGGTTCCAACATCTGGTGGAAAGACTGAAACCAGAAGAGTGGAGGCTGTTACATCTGCAGATTAATGAACATCCTCAACTACCACATATGGGTAGAATGCTCAGGTGTCCACATACTTTTGGCCATATAGTTAACATAAGATTTTAAGTTGAAAGAAATTATAACCTCATGACGGTCTAGTTTGATTTATCCAAAAATGTAATTCCTTCATGCTCTATTTATAGAGGAATGTATATGAGTCTAATAAAGTATGAAATAGCCTCTCTGATTTCTTTTTACTGTAAATGTGTAATATTTTGTCCTCGTGGGTGAAAATGTTTTTCTGAGTCAGATCTTTCACAAATTGAATGTAAGATGAAGTTAGTTGAGTTTTGTAAGTAGTTGCCCTGTTCTCAGTCTGGTGACATGTTTGGTAATTTTCTTGCCAAAATTAATTAATGATTTTTTTTTTTTTTTTTTTTTTAGTGGAATTTGAAAAAAAAAATTATCAACACAAAGAAAATGGTTGAAAACAGGAAACTAGACCAATAAAACAAGTGGTGGCAGTGGTCTGAATCTTGTTGCCCAGGGCAACCTGACACCATTGATGATAATACTGATGTAAACAACACTGATGTGATGTGATTCTACTTCCAGTAATGTTGCTGTTTGTTTTTTATTGTTCCTGCAGTTTTCTGAGTCAGACCATCCACCTGCTGAACGAGGACGACAGTCTGTACTGCATCTCAGCCTGGAACGACCAGGTGAGTCCCGACCGCTTCACCTGCTCACACTACACCTGCCCTCCCATCACCCACATCCCTTCATCCATCTCCTATCAGTGACTTGGCTGTCTGAATGTGTGTCAGGGCTACACTGTTTACATGTTTCCTTTCATCCCACAACTTCTCCTGAATGAAGCCTAATTTAAATCAATATCTACCTACAAGCTGCAAGTTACATCTGCCTGTAAAAGACATGTGACAGCAGTGTCGTCCCAACATTCATGAAGGGAGCTAAAACTGGTTTAAAGTTTGCTGTAGTATTGTTTGTTTCACAAGTGATGATTGTAGTATTTAATATAGGCCTGCAAATATCAATAATTCTTATTACTGATTGATCTACCGATTATTTTCTTGATTAATCGATTATTCGTGTGGTTTGAAAAATGTCAACAATTGGTGAAAAATGCCCAACAGAACTTTCCAGAGCCCCTGGTGACTTTTCAAAATGTCTTCTGGCATCCAACCAACAGCCCAAAACTAAAAGATAATTGTTTTGTTATTATAGAATAGTAAGAAAACCAGAAATATTCACCTTTTGGGAAACTGGAACCAGTGAATTTTGCCATTTTTGCTTAAAAAGTTGCTTAAATAATTATAGATAATAATGATAAAAATGTTGTCAATTCATCTTCTGTTGATGGACTAATCATTGCAGCTCTTTAAATATGAATTAGACTTAAGAGAAGTGCTAAAAACTTATGTATAATATATATAATAAAATAGCCTGTTAGAGCTGCTGTAACAGGCTGATAATGATACATAATGATATGTATGAATGTCTTTAGCTGTTGACAGCTGAATGTCTGAACATCTCTGGAGGTTTAAAGATAGTTTGCAGTGACGTCAACAACAGAACATGTCATGATGTAACCGATCAGTTTTCTTTCGACCTGCAGGTGTAACCTAAGATCGTCCACAGGATCTGTTCCTCGTGTTCTGTGTTTAGGAACATTGAAAATATGAACAAGTTTTCCACTCTTTTCTCCTCTTTTCCTCCTGCACCTGATGTTGCTTCAGTCATTTTCTATCCACTGAATGACCTGCATGTATCATTCACACTGTTGCTGATGCTGATGATGATGATGATGATGATGATGATGATGTTGCACAGGGCTATGAGCACACAGCGGAGGACCCTGCCCTCCTCTACAGAGTGGAGAGTATGCCCGGTCTGGGCTGGGTGCTGAAAAAGAGCCTCTACAAGGACGAATTGGAGCCAAAGTGGCCGACGCCTGAGAAGGTATTAAAGCAGGGTATCTGCAGGTCCTGGGGAAAAAAAACAACATTGTATTCAGAATCTTTAAAAAAAAAAAAAGGCCTTAGAAGGTTTTTAAAAGTCTTGAATATTGTCTCTTTCCTGCTGTCAACAGTAACACGAGTTATAAGTTTTTTTTAGTATGTGTTAGCAGCTGTCGGGAGACGTTTTACATCCATAAACTATAAGTGAGACTGGTGTAACAGTAGATGATGTTGCAGGAAGATGCAGAACACTGTCACTACTGCTAGCTACATTAGCCAGGAAGCTAATCCACTAATAATGGACAAGACAAGATTTTAGCAAAAACTTTATTTGGTCAGTCCATCCATCCAATATCTGCCACTTATCTGGGTCCAGCTCACGTTAATTGATTACTTATATTACTAGAAAGTATTGTCATATACAGCGTGGAAGTACTGACAGAAATAAATTCCTTCACTCATTAAATAGTTTTAGGTTTCCCGTCACTCTTTGACCAGTACGACGGTGAAAAAGTCTTAAAATGCTTTTGGAAGTTTACCCACTTTATCCTTTCTTTAAATATGAAAATACATTGTTATGGTCCTTTTTAAATCAGTGTTAGATTGTGTTTGTAGTTGTGTTGAAGATGTTATTAACTGTATGTGTGTGTGTTGTAGCTGTGGGACTGGGACATGTGGATGCGAATGCCGGAGCAAAGGAAAGGCAGAGAGTGCATCATCCCTGACGTTTCCCGCTCCTACCACTTCGGCATCATCGGCCTCAACATGAACGGCTATTTCCATGTAAGACCTTAAAGGACAACACAGTTCAACATCATAATCATTAAAAAAAAAAAAAAACCTTCATCAGTTCTGTTTGTTTGTAAAAAATCTGAGAAAAAACATTTGTACATTTGTAGTCTTTGTAGTAATCATTCCTCCTGATCCTCTTATCTTTTTGTCTCTCATCATCATCATCATCATCATCATCATGTAGGAGGTTTATTTCAAGAAACACAAGTTCAACACTGTTCCCAACGTGCAGCTGAAGAATGTGGACAGGTGAGTACGCTCAGGTCATGTGACCCCTGTTCACTGAGGTGTTGTTCAAGTCATGAACTCTTGAATTGACTGTCTCAGTGTTCTCGTGTTTGTTCCTCACAGCTTAAAGAAAGATGCTTATGAAGTGGAAATCCAAAACCTGCTGAAGTGAGTGAGATTCAAAAAAAAGACGTAGATGATTTCATATGGTGTTTGAAAAACTACAAAAATGGACGGATAGATAAACGTACAGTTTACCTGTCCCCTGTTTTTTTTGTAATTGTGAAATTGTGTGTGTGTGTGATCCAGGGAGGCAGAGGTGCTGGACCACACTAAGAACCCGTGCGAGGACTCGTTCCTGCCGGACTCTGAGGGGAAGACCTACGTCATGTTCATTAAGATGGAGACGGAGACGGACACATCCACCTGGACCGAGCTCGCCAAGGTACACAGTCGGTTGTTGTCAGAGAGCAGGAGCCCTGGTCGTTTTTAAAGGTCTGCTAAGTGAACACTGGTGCTTCAGAGCACTCATGTCTCTCTCTGTCTTCTGCTCAGTGCCTCCATGTTTGGGACCTGGATGTGCGAGGATACCACAGAGGTCTGTGGCGGCTCTTCAGAAAACGGAATCACGTCTTGGTGGTGGCCGTGCCAGTTTCCCCGTACTCGTAAGTAAAGCTTCAGTTAAACATAACATGCTCTCGAAGCCACAAAGGTTCTCATGGGCGTCTGAATCCAGCTAAAAATTTATGACCAAGATACACATGTTAACCAAGCGGCTCGCCCTCTGCACTCGCGCGACTACACGAGCACATTTACACACACATACCCACACACAGACGTATTCCCTAACGGAGCTACGCTACTCTTGTACCTTTCACGTAGATGTCCTTTGAAGAACGACGAGAGTGAGGATGACTAAAGAAAATCCACAATAACGTAGGGTGTTGCACAGTGTGCGAGTGAAAATCATTAGCAGCTTGTTGATATTAATGATCATCTGAAATTTTAGCAGCGGCGCTCATAATTTATTTAAATGAATATAGGGGAAACACTGGACTGTAAACTGCTCTCAGAACATGTATAAGCTTACCAATATATTGAGAAAGAATCCTAATGATGCCCATCTCTACTAGAAAATAGAACAAATATGTCAATATCTGCCCCTTTTTCACCTTTTCCCTCTGTGTCTGTCTCTGTCCGTCAGTGTGAAGAAACCAGCCAGCGTCACTCCGATTCACTTGGAGCCTCCGCCCAAAGAAGAGGGAGCACCGGTGGAGCAGATGTAGACCTGATGTTACACACACACACACACTTCAACCAGCCCAGGCCTTAACAATACTTCTTCTCCTCCTCCAACAACAACCACTAATAATCCAGCCTGGGACCTACAACTACAAAAACTGACTTTTCCTAGAACTTGTGTGCAAGAGGATAGTTTGTTATTTTAATATGAAAGAGGGATTAACACTACACTGAACTACTGAATCCGTCCCAGGACCTGAGGAGGAACAGTGATTCTAAAAAAAAAAAAAAAAAAAAAAAAAAACAGTTTTGGTTCAAAGTTGACTTTTAAAACAACCAAAACAGTTTGTAAGTTTGCTGTGCGACGACTGAAAACATTTTTTTTTTCTGTTTCCATGACAACTGTGTGGGATGATCCTCGGTCTGCTTCCTTCCCTTCAACAGAAGAGATAAAAACTTTAAATCAAACTGAAACTTCTCAGCAGGAACGGTACAGTTGACACAAACACACTCACTACAGTTTAGTTTTTCTTACTTTGTTGTGTTTTTTAACTACTGAGTGCTTTGTCCATCTTGTACATACAAGTTATAACTTATCTCTATTTATTTTACATCTTATCAATCAAAAAAGGAGTTTAGTGAATTGTTTGCTTTTTTTTTTTTTAAATCCACTTTTATCAAGATCAATGCATTTTTTTAAGAGCCTAACCTTTACAGATAATGAAATAATAATAATGTATATACATGCCTATATATATTTTTTTGATGGAAAAAAAAACTTTAAAGGGGTCCGCGTATTTTTCAGCGTTAGATATTGAGTTTGAGTGAGAGAGTTGATAAACAGCCCTGTGGGTTTTTACTGTTACTGAGCGCTCGGATCAGGTTTTATGAGGGAAACTATTCACACTGAACAACGTACACTACAATAACACAGCAAATACAGAAGCACTGTTATAAATGAACTTCTATTAATTTAATGGTACTGACATATATTCATTACATGTAAAGGTAAAAGAAAGTCAAGATTAGCTACCAAACAGCCCATAAAAATCACCACATTTGACCTGATGTTGCCCATTTAATGGCATTTATCCATTAAATGTTCATTTATGGGAATGTAAAGCAGAACCTAGAACCAAAGTCTTACAGCTTCTCAAATGTTCAGGTTGTGGGAAGTGACAGGTTATTGGTTTTTAAAGGACAAGTTCACAGTTTTTCAAGTCTCACTCAAAACAATAGTCAGGTTAAAGGTTAAAGGATGCCTTCCTAATGCGTGTAAGTGATGGAGGACAACATCCACAGTCCTCTCACGCCAAAATGTAAAAGTCAATCTGCAGCTAATATGAAGCTTCAGTCGTCCAAATTAGTCAAATCGATTGGATATCTCCCAAAATGTATCTAATTAGTCCAGACAGTGTTTCCTTGTTGAGCTGCAGTGCATTTGTAGGGCAGCAGCTAATGATTATTTTCAGCATCAATTCATCTTCTGATTGTTTTCTCAGTATATCGATCGCTCATTTCTCAGAGGCCACGTGTCTTTTTAATTTGCTCGTTTTGTCTCACTAACAGTCTAAAATGATAAGATATTCAATTAACTGTCTTATAAGATAAACAGCAAATCTTCACATCTTAGAAGCTGAAACCATCAAATGTTTGTATTTGTGCTTGAAAAATGACATAACTGATGATCAACCAATCGATTAATTGTTGCAGCTCAACTAAAAAAGGCTGTCGCGTTCAAAGATTTGACTGATTTGGACGGCAGAAGCTTCATATTGGCTTCAGAAAAGCTTTTAAAATAAATATTTGCACAGAAGGAGGGATGTGGATTCTGTCCTCCATCACTTCCACTGAAAGCACTCGATGAACAAAGAAGAATAATTACAGCAAGAAAAACTTGTTTCACTGATTATATGAGCACCTTAAGACTTGCAAAAAATGTGAAGTTGTCCTTTTTAAGATCTAAAAAAAAAAAATCAATTTGGCTTCTTTAGAAAAATAAGAGTTCTGTAAAAGGTTTAAGTTTTCATTTAGTATCAAAACTGAATTTTGTGTATAAATGTTAATACCCAGTCTGAGCATTTACACTACAAAATGAAAGTGCAAAATTTGAATACTTTAAATACTAAAATTATGCTTTTATTCTTTTAAAAAAAACACCACACATACCTTTCAGGACGTCGTCTTACTAGATGAACATAGTCTGTTATTTCTCTTGTTTTGCATCACAGTGTTATAATTGTTAAATCTCTGAAAACATTTTATCTGCTTGTTTTCTCAGTGTTAAGTTTTGGTCTTACTCAGCCACCGTAGCAGCTGGAGGCTTCAACACTTGAACAGTACGTAGTAGCGACTTCAGCCTGGTTATACACACTTCAGTTCATGTAGACGGAGTACAGAGCTGAGATACCACAGCACATAACAGACAGACAGATATTTAAAGGGTCCTTCTGTAATTTATAACTTTAAACAGCGGCCATCTTTAACCTGAACGCTGCAGCAGCAGTTTGTGAGGAATTTGCTTCATTCACTCATAGCGTACTTCAAATTTTGGGGGGTTTTTGTTCACAAGCAGCATCAGCCAGTTATCAGCAGCCAAATCAACATCCTGAGATGTGACTATTAAATGACTAAAACCATCATACGGAAGTTCAGAGCAGCCCCAGTCGCTGCTATTGATTTTAGGTCCATTATCTCAACATAACACCTAAATTATCTTCTTTTTTCAAAATAAAAAGCTTTTTTTTTCCCTTGTTATTCGGTCTTTCGGCTGCATTCAGACCAAATCCAGCACTACGGCCCCATGTGGTCCCCACACTGCCGCCATTGAAATGAATGGGAGGGCTGCCTCTTTTCATGCATTGCTGGATTTGGTCTGAATCTTTGGAATCCATCATCATGAAATTATATTTTTGTGGTTCTCATGTTGATTTTTAAATGGTTATCCCAAGATAACAGTTAATTATCTTGTGTCTCACCATTTTCTCTGTAATTACTAAATTGGGATCTCGTAAGTCATCATCAGAGAAAACTTCTATTTTTATAGTTTTTTCTATTTTATAGTTTTTTTTTCATAGGTACATTCAGTGTGCTTCCATACAGTTGAGATCAAGCTACTAAAATTATACTGTAAACTGGATGAATTCTGTTAGTATGAATTTACAAGCAGCATATAAACACTTGATAAATGTTTCTAACAGATAATAATGAGGTTGTAAGCAAGAACATTTTTAATTAATGTTTGTCAACATTAATTATATATGATTATACATTTGAACATTTCCTTACAGTGTTAAAAAGCATTTATTAGCTATTTATACACATGATAGAACATTGTAATCATATATAATATCTTTCAAGCATTTATACACCAATTACCAAATCTCCATATGAGGACTAATAGCTGTCAATTAAGGCTGCAACTAATCATTATTTTCATTATCCATTAATCTGTTGAGTACTTCTAGTTTGTGGTCAATACCAAGTCAGAAAATGGTGAAAAATGCTGTTTTCTTTCCTAAAAGCCCAAAGTAACGTCAGACGTCTTCTTTTGTCCCGACAAACAGTCCACAACCCAAAGACACATAAAGGACTAAAGAAACCAGAATATGTTCACATTTTAAACATTTTAAAAGCTGGAATTTGGGAATTTCTCTCTTAAAAAAGGACTTTTCTGTCAATCGACTAATCATTGCAGCTCTACTGTTGATTAATAAAGTAACACAAGTGCTCGTATCTGCTTACAAATACATTATAGTGTGTTAGAAACCATTTATTGTTTCTATACAGCTTATAAATGCCGGATAGGGAGATAAAGTGTTACTGAAATGAGTTTTGATCCAGTTGTGTTTCAACCATTTCACCTTAAAGATGAGTCGTCATCACCTGCTTCATCTCAGTATACGAAACACTGTACCGACTAAATGAATGAGTTTGTTTGTCATATTTTTAATGCAGCTCTATCAGTATTTTGCAGAATCCTTTTTTCATTTGTGTGTTTGTTTGTTCCGTTCAGATAATGCTGTCAGACACAACCACTTCCTCAGCAGTATTACAGCCGGCGTCGTGACTGAAGTCATGTCCGTGTGTGTGTGCGTCCTGGAAATTTCACTTTTTGGTTCAACTCATTTCACTGTTGTTTTTTTTTTTTTAATGTATTTATTTTTTGCAGTGTGCTTCTTTGTTGACTTGAAGTTAAAAAGTAATTCATGGTCTCAGCGATACAGTTGATTCTGTTCAATGCTGCATTGATTTGAAAAATACCGGAAGGTACGTTGTTGTATGTGTGACGACGAGGATCTGTGAACACTAAGACGCAGCTCGACATGTGTATGAGTTTATCTTTTATCATTGAAATGAATAAAGATGTTTTTTACCGAGGCCTTACTGTACTGTGTGCTATTTAAATAATTCATAGATGGATTTATTATTAGTGCATATTATTCATGGAATAAACTTGGAACTGTTGTTATTCTTTGCTCAGATCTTTGTACTTGTGTGGCCTTGTGCTGCCTGCAGATTTCCCAGGAGAGCTTCAGGCGACGGCGGTGAGAGGAAACGCACGCCGCGAGGGAAATGTATGCAAATCCTCAGGGGTGGGGGTGGGGGGTCTGTGGGTTTCTCCGTCCAGTGCGGTTGACCAAGGACAAATGTGGTTTTCCTGCCTTTTGTGCTTTGACTTTCATAACCTGTGATGTAATAAATCAGAAGATTTGGCTCCTATCAGGTGCGACTTTACATGCAATTATTGGAAAAACTTCCTCTTAAAACCTGATGTTTTACATTTTAAAAGGTTATTTCCCTCCTTCCAAGAATAAAATAGTTTGCTTTGTTTCACTAGTCCTTGCTGTAGTAGTTGTGCTTTGCATAATAATGTGTTTTTTCCATCCAAAAAACTTCAGCTACATTGCTAAAATCTTTTAAAATGTGAAGAACATTCTCAGTGTTTGTGCTCTGGAAGCTTCAAGTTTCCACATCACACTTGTGGAAGTTGCATACTGGACCACCACGATTGGCTCCAAACTAGTTGTGATGTCACAAATCCTGCTCCATGTGTGAAAAGTCACCATCATCTCATCAGAAAGAGTTTATCATAGAGCCGTGAGGGGGTAGACGTCGCTGGTTCTGGAGGTGTTTTTTTTCTCTACTGAGTTTCCATTTCAGGTTTTCTTCAGTATTCGTCATCACAGAAACACAAGAGTGGGTCGTTTAACAATGCTGTAGGTTTTTGTAGTGGCTTTTAGTTTAATTTATTAACCTTGTGTCTAAAAACTGGTCTGGTGAACACTACAGTATCCAGCTGTAGTTGCTATGGAGAAGAAACAAATCAGAGGTGTGACGGAGCTTTTAGCAAATTCAGAATATTTTATTGAAGGAACTTGGAATTAAACACGTTGCCACAGTCATCGTCATACACAGACTGACACCAAGAGCTTCATCGCTATTGGTTGTGTTTATGATCGTGTCTGCTGGTGAACATTTCTATCACGTCTAATTAAGAGGGACGTTCAGGTCTGTTTTTGCTCATGACTGATTGAATCTAACGTCGTAGTAATTGTGTGTGTTGTGTCTGACTGGCAGTGGCGCCAGGTCATGTGGTCACGTTTTTTTCCACAAGGCATTAGTTTTGGGGGCCACACACACACACACACTTGTCTGTCAACAGCACTTCCAGCTCCAAACCTGGTCATTTGTGTCTGTCAGTCAGAAGTCACTGGTTCGTATCAGAGTGTGTGTGTGTGTGTGTGTGTGTGTGTGTGTGTCGCCTTTTAAATGTCATTTTTGACCTATTGAGCATTCTGATGAGCCCGAGCTCAGAGGCTGATGGCTAAGATGTAGATGGAATATTGATTTTGTGTGTGAGTGTGTGTGTGTGTGTGTGTGAGGTGGGGGTGGGGGGGGAGGGGGGTTATTGTTAAACATGGAGCTCAGCAGCACTGAGATGATGACAGATTTAACTCTAAATACCTTGCAGGTGTATAATTGGATGTTGGAGTGAACATGGTCTGGATCTCCATGTCAACTAGTCGTCATTGCCGTGACATGTAGCCATAGCAACATTCATAATACGAATAATGTTGTTTTGTGTTAATGCAACATGTGTGAGAAGAATATTGGAAAGGATGAAATCAGATTAGATACTTTAAATTCTCAAATGAAAGCTGCTAATCTACGAATTTGCAGCTCTGAGTTTCTCTTGTTAACACTGTTTTAATTCACTGTTTTAATTCATGGTTTAATCTCTGAAACACTTCACACTTCCTGCAGGTGTTTCACATTTAGACAGGATATTTTAATTTTTATTGCACTGTTAAAACATAGAGAAGTTCTTTGCATACAAGACAAAGAAATTCATTAGCAAGAAACATGTGTCTAATATGTTTTTATCACAAAAAAAGGAGAATCTATGAATATGCAAATATATTTAATTTCAAAGATTTTAACTGTTGAACACCAGATGTTTCCTGCTTCACTGTAAAGTTCATTCTCAGGCTTCAAGTTTCCACATCACTACTTGTGTAAGTTGCATACTGGACCACAGTTGGCTCCAAACTAGTTGTGATGTCACAAATGATGCTCGTAGGTGTTAAACTGAGATTTAAGGTGAGAACAGAGAAACTTTCCTCCTTCAGCAGAGGAATGTAAAAAAAACTGAAGGAAGACATTTTTGACTGGAGGGGGATTTTATCAGACCCGTCTCGCTCAGTGTGACATACAATAAACAGTCGTTGTTGTAGCACAGTCAGTCTGGAAGCACCTTAAATCTTACCAAGTAGGAAAAAGGATTATGTATGAAACATCTACAGGAAGTTAAAACAACCAAGTAGAAGTGACTGATTAAATGCAGAGAGGTGAGTCTAAAACACAAAAATAACAAAAATAAAATGTCCAAAAATCATTAGCGAGCCTTTTAGTTTTTGACTTAGATATTGTATAACTTTGTAAAATACCAAAGAGAAAGTAATAAGAAATCTTGTCATTATATAACACAACATATCTGCAGTACACCTGAACATGTGTGATAGCTAGAAACAGCATCTCCTGAGAAGTATTACTGTATTATTGTACATCTGACATCACCTCTATAGTGTGTTTTTTTCTCTCTCTCTCTCTCCCTGTCATTCTCTCTCTCTCTCTCTATCCAATTTCAAATTCAAATGAGCTTTATTAGCATAACTCTCCTTCTCGCTCTCAAATTTCTCTCCTTGTCAGTTCTGTCCTCTGTCATACAGAACAAAAGGAAGAGAGCGTCTGGAAGCCGGGGTTCAGGGTTTGTGATGAGAACAGTCATTTAGGAGCAACAGATAACCTGCTGCACAGCTGAACAATGCCCCACCTCCACCTCTATTGTCTGGCTTGTTATTGGTCAATATTTACTCATCCTGGTGTCACAATGCATGTAATCTTCAAGGGCAGGAGATGGAACATTAATGAATAATACACACACAGGACAAAAGATGTACTGAACTCTGCATCTCCCTCTCATACGCAGGCCTGCTCATAGAGAAGAAAACAGGCTTGAAATGTTTTTAAGACAAGCAGAACGTTCTTGTTGCCGTTGGAAACAAGGACGAATTGTGGACGTCTCATTTGTGTTGCTGAGACAAAAGGGAAACTTCTCGTCAGAAAGACTTTATCATGGAAATATTTTTATAATATTTGTGTTTTTCTTCTAAAAGATATTCTCAATATTTCTCAACATAGAAAAACAAGAGTCTCCTCCATTTACCAGTATTGTAGGTTTTTGTTGCAGCCATTAGTTTGAATTTTTACAACTATGATGATGAATGTAATACTGTGTCATGATTATTACTATAATTATTATTATAACTGTTGCTGCTGCTGTTAATAAATGATTATGAATAATATACATTTATAGCAATATAAAGAAATATAAACATGTGAAGTACTTTGATATTTTAACATTGATTGTGCTGAAGGTCTCTGTATTTATTTATGTACTATTATTGTGATTGTTAATTTAATTACCTTTCTAAGTTGTTCATATATGAGGAAATGTCTTTGTAGTGGTAAAGACGTCTCTGTTTCATCATGATACCGTATTATTATTTGTTTCTTTTTGCTCTTGGTGTTGTTGTTTTGTTGTTGTTTATTGTTTTGCCTCTACCCCAGAGGTTCAGAAACGAATGTTATGTATCAGCAAGAATATGAAGTAAAAATGTTTAGTTTTCTTACAAAAGTTAGGAATGATGAAAATAAGAGTCAAAAATAAAGTCCTTTGTCTGAAAAAAAAACAAAGAAAATAAAAAACTTGATGAATGAAATACTGTAAATCTGACACCCATGAGCCTCGGCTGTGGCAGCTGGAGAAGTTTTCATCCAGAACTGACCCAGAATCTGACTTTAAACTGCTGAATGTTGTTGTGGCAGAGAAGAGGTGGATAAGAGGGATCAGTTGATGGAGACACAGGTGTCAGACGGGCAAACCTACTAACAACGTAGTCAGAGATCTCTTCCAACGTTACAGAACGTCACGTGCCTTTTTATACTGAAGACAGGCTGTGTGTGTGTGTGTGTGTGTGTGTGTGTGTGTGTGTGTGTGTGTTTGTGTTGCGTGACAGGTTTCATCCTGTTTACCAGACTTTTTGGCGATCCCAAATTCTAAAGAAGAATGGGACATTTCTCAACTTCACTTATCTTGGACTTTGACCAAATGTGAGTGGGCGTTTCTGCACCATGTGTGTGTGTGTGTGTGTGTGTGTGTGTGGCACTTCGCCATTCCAGATGTCTCCTGTTTTGGTTTGGTGGGCTGACATGTTTGGCATCGGTACAGGTCACAGTGACCGGGCTCTCATCCCTCTACAATGTTTCTACAAAGTGAAATCTTCAGCTCACTGTTAGAGGAGCACATGAGAGAATTTGAAGATCTGTGATTGGATGCTTCCTGGGAGTCGTAGCTAACTTCTCTCATTCTGTTTTTATGTCAAAATAACTCCTGTCACTTTGTAACCTTTATTATTTACACACACAACAAACACAGAGCAACTTTTGCATTAATTTGGAGTCAGATTTCTGTCCATTTGTTGAATGTAAGTCCAATTTTTGCTCTGTTTTGGTTTCCACCAACTCCTGATAAAAATATCTGACTCTTTAGCTGCCAGATGTTCCACTTTCTTCACCAGCTGGTCTCTAACTGTGTCTGTCTGCTGTGTCACTGATACTGAAACACACAGTAAATATGCAGAAAAACCAAAACAATGAGCTAAAAGAGGCTAAAAGCTCCGCAGAGCTGCAGAGTTTTGTGAATATAAAAACAAATATTAGAGCAGAAAGTGTTGAATAATCTCAGGATCCAAAAAAGAAAGTAGAAATATTTTATTGACAAATATGAAATATTTACACCTTGTAGGTCCTCATAAGAAGACAGGAAGTAATTAGAATATAATTAGTTGCTGGATTTTATCCTCATGAACGTGACTTCATAGTAAATTTAGACATTTCCCTGAAAGAAAAGAGGAGATGAGTGACAGAGCATGAACAAATATTAGTGAATAAAACGTCGATTAAAAAACTAAATCCATCTGTCATGTTGTCATGTTTTCTCTGAAGAGTCTCAGCTGATTCTGTTGTCCAGGTGACAGTACAGGTACATGGACACTATCATGGCAGCAATCTGGAGAAACAATAGAATACAGATTTTAACAAACCTTCCTATGAAAACAAAAAAACAAAACAACATGTAGAAGTGAAGCTCTGAACCTTCAGTTGATGCTGAGAAGTCTCACTGCTTTTGAATCTGAAGATGATCTTTTGATTGATTTGATTGAGCTAAAGCACCTTCCTGGTTTAACAAGACTAGAGCTGCACTGATTGGTCGATCACCAGGAAATTAATTAGCAACTATTCTGAACATATATTAATCATTTAAGTCATTTTTTAAGCAAAAGTATCAAATGTTCTCTGGTTCAAGCTTCTCCAATGTGAGAAGTTTGTGCTTATTTAGCTGTATATCATAGTAAACAGAGTATATTTAGGTTTTAGACTGTTGGTTGGACAAAACAAGACATTTGATGATGTCGCCTCAGACTCGGATAAAATGTGAAGGACATTTTTCAGTATTTTGACATTTTATAGGTAAAATGAATAATTGATAGCTTTAGATCCAGAGTTCAACATGCATGTTGGTTGATAGAGAATACTTTCCCATACCGAGACGCTGACCTTACAGTTGGCTGATAAGGTTTTCTAGGCTCCTTGATATGCATTGAAGTACTGTCTTTCAGCTAAAGCCAGCACAGAAATGTTTCTGGTTATCATTATTCTTTTCATTTTACCTCTAAGACACCAATTCCTGCAGCAATGCCTCCCACAATGTTGGCGTGCTCTTTGAGGGTCTCAAGGATGTCTTCAAAACAGCCCTGAGGAGGAAAATGTCTAAATATAAATATCAGTTCTCTACAAATTGACATGATACTCAAACTGACAGACTGCAGATGAAGGCAGCAGACGCCAAACTAGACATTTACCATGTTTGTAATCTAATACTGGATTCCAGCATAAGGAGAATAAGGCTGCATGGAACCAAATATTCTGTCAGTTGACCTTTTGAATATGTGTTGAGTTAAAGAAAAGTTTGAAGAATGTGCTTCCTTTGTTTAAGTAACATTTGTCATACTTTAGCCATGCAGTGTGCTATTGTTTTGTTATCATTATATTGTATTATATTGTGTTTGTGCTCCATATCATGTGATCATGGTCAAAATAAACGAATGTGCAAATATTTTCAACACTGGTGTCTTAGGACTAGAGACAACCAAGAAAAAGGCTGTAGAGTCCCCTGTCGCTCTTATTTTGAAAATCCTACAATAACCAGAATGCATTGCAAGGTGTGTTTACAGCAAACTTTTGCAGCTGATGAAGAGGGATATTTCAATACAGGGAAGACAGAAGCAAGTTGTCCTGTAATTGATTGGCCACATTGAATAATAATGATAATAACTGACTGAAATAACTCAAAAACTATTGGACGGATTGGCACGAAATTTGGTGAAGACATTCATGTTCCCATCAGGATGAACTTTAATAACTTCGGTGACCTTTCATCTATCGCCATCATCTGATCTATACTTTGATTTATAACCAAACACCTGCACTACACTAATAAGACACTGTTTCTGATACTAGGGTGCTGGTTTTCCATCTCACCTGGACGCCGCTGCGCTCTGCTTCATCCGGACTGCAGGGGGGGCTGTTGGTCCAGCAGCAGATGGGCGGCAGGCTTCCTCCATTCTCCTTTTCAAACTTTGAGCCCATAAAGTCTGTGTAGTTGGTGAAACCGCAGCAGTTCAGCTGGGAAAGGATGAAAACACACCATCCATCATACAGCAGGACAACACCTAGTTGAGTTTTATAAATACTAATGTAGTTAACAAGAGCTTTGTTCCTGCGCAACGTTCAGATTTTCAGTTCTTTTGTGCGTTTACATTCAAGGCAGATCAGTTTTCAGTGTTTCATAAAGGCTGTGTGCACAGAGAGACTCCAAGAGGAACTGAAAACTATGAAAAATAAAAGCAACTGGACGCTGTTTCCAAGGCACAATGTTGCTTTGAGTTTTACAAATGTCTCTTTAGATGCTTTGAGCGCTACGAGCTGAATCCATTCACCTGAAAAACAGCAAATATAAGTGAAACAATCTGTTTGGTTCGATAGAATCAGAAATATGTTTTTTGCACAATACAAGGTCTGAAATTGCTCGGCGGTACAATTATATCTCGCTGATGTGAGTATAAAAGTTTCTTTTGCATTGAATAAGTTAAGAAACGGAGGCTCCCTGAGTTACCTTGACTCTGACTATTGTGAGCAGCTGATGTGAACTAACAACAGACAAAAGCAGACAGATGCATAGAACTGTGTAGAGGTCTGGCTTTTGTTTGATTTCAATTCAAAAACTTTAACTTTGCTGCAGACAGTTTATTTATGCTGTTGTATGGCTGCAGCTCACACTCCAGACTGGCGAAGGACACTGAAATGTATTTATTATCCAGCACAACATTATTATAGAGAGTACGTTTAATTAGACAGAAGTGCACTATGTTCATACTTGAAAAGCTACAAAATGTCATGAAGTACACCAGATTAAAATGATGAATGAATGTTTTAGTAGTTTCACTGATGTCTTGTATCATTTCCTGTTCTTACAAAATAGTAAAATATATGTTTCTTGTACATTAACTGCCAAAACAGTGCACTGACAACATTAATACCTACTGTAGTGCACGTGTTACGGTGTGAAATTTGTACAGCTTTGTTGAAAACGCCTCAAATGCATCTCAGATGAGTCGGGGAAAATAGTTTCTGTGTGCAACCATAGCAGCACAAGATGTCAATAATGTAACTAACATAAATAAAATACACTTGTTAACTTTGATGAATTACACATCTGCAGCAGGTTTTATGTTTTCATAGAGAGGAACTGAAATGAAAAAATGGCTTTAGGAAGGTTGGAAATCAATCTCAAACTCAAGATGTTTGGAAAAAAGTCAATATGTAGGTCATATTTAGAGACTATATTATGCATATGGGTATAGAAGTATAAATGTCCTCATGTTGTACACAGACAGTATGACTTGTTTTGGATCTAAGAAGATATTTTTCAGGACTGCGGTCATACTGTACCTCTGTCATGGTGCTGTTCCAGATCTTAGTGACCACAGGATCACTGCCGTAATCATTCTGTAAAGCAGGAGTCACCCACGCTCTGAGGATCCCCTCAGCCTGAGGAAAACACACACACACACAAAGTTTTTAGGACTTGAGGCATGTATAAAGTAGGGGTGTGCCCGAATACAAATACATTATTCAGCAAAGCACAAATAGTGGGTTTTATACGAATATTTGTTTCATACAAATATTTTAAAATCTGGGAGACTCCAGTTCAAGACCCAATGTGGGGACCTCCTTCTTAGGGTAGTTTATTCATGAACACTTATTGTTGAACACTTTTTATAAAATTAAAAGTGTCATAAAAACAAAAACAGGATTTTTAAGCCTCTTTCCACTTTTATTCGAATACAAATACAGATACAAATAATTTTGCTGCCTCAATAAATACAGATACAAATACAAATACTGGGCTCTCTGCACATCCCTAGTATAAAGTTTTAACCTTCAAACGTACATTAAAATAAATGAGGTTGTACAATAAGAAAATCAATTTTTTTTTTTTTTTTTAATTATTTTGTTTTTGTTGTTGTTTTGTTTGGTTTATTGTCTGGTTCTTTTGTTTTTCCCATTTGTCTTGTCCCATGTCATATGTGTTTTATTGTTAATCACTTATCTTGTATTATCAATACAAAAAGAAAACAAATGTTCTCACTTTCCAATATAAGTACGTTTCTAAAAATGTCCAAAAGATGTCCTGACAAAAAAAGAAATTTTCCACAAATGTCTTCACTTTTCTAAGATGACAGACTGTCGGACTGCAGACATACTGTTCCTCTGAAATGACCTCACTGTCCAAAAAATGTGCTTACTTTCCAAAATACATAAACTAACTACAGCGGTGGAAGAAGTATTTTATTTAAGTAAAAGTAACAACACCACAATGGAAAAATACTCCAATACAAGTAAAAATCCTCCATTCAAACTCTTACTTAGCATATTGTTGGCAAAATGTACTTAAGGTATCAAAAGTAAAAGTAGTTATTATGCATTATGGCTTCATTTAGGTTGTTATATTTATCATATGGATATTATTGGAATATGAATACTGATTTTATTGATTGATACACGTAAGCAGCATTTTAATGTTTTCAAAGTACTGCTGAGTAGTCTCACCTACATAACAATACATATTTTATAAGCTGATGATTTTACATATAAAATATTTATCTGAAAAGTAACTAATAACTACAGCTGTGAAATAAATTTAGTGCAGTAAAAAGTACAATATTTCCCTTAATGACATAAAAGTACAAAGTGGCATTAAATGTAAGTACTCAAGTAAAGTACACTTAGTTTCTCTCCACCACCGCTTCGCTCCATCACCAGTAACACCAGTGACCTGTTTCAACAGCCTCAAAGCTCTGACTTGTCTGTTTTAGAGTCCATTATGTAGATGAGAGGCCTACACATGCAGAAGTGCTCCAGTAGATGGTATAAAAGCCCATCACTGCCCCGCAGAGCTCTTACTGTCAAAGTCCAGCTGTCTCACACATCTACACACACACACACACACACACACACACACACACACAACACTATAGAAGCTCCTGAAAATAAAACACTGCATCTGATTTCATGGCCAGGGAAGGTAATTCTCTGGGAGTCACCTATTCACCAGAAATTAAATAAATCTTCTCTCACACAAAGCACCTGGGAAATAAACAGCGCCGGGCCTGGCACCTGGAGAGAAAAAATTGAGAATATATCAAAAAATGACCCCGCCATTATTCTCCCTTCTTCTTCTCCTTTTTATGGCCGTAAACGGGGAGCATTTACATATATATTGATGCTCCTGATGGCTTTGGTCAGGACACATTTTGTCTTGATATTCGTGTTTATCCAAAGTGCAAAAAAAAAAAAAAAAAAAAGGCAGGAGAGTCTTTTGTTGTGGAGGAATTCCTTCACAAATGCACAGGTTCTTTAACGCCCTCCCTCCCTTCACCTCCTCTCACTCAGTCTGTTTTTTTTTTCCATTTTGATTAATAATCCCATCGCGTACATTCACACAAAGACCCATTTGATGAAGAGGGAGTGTGTGTGTGTGTGTGTGTGTGTTGTCATGCACGTTTACTGTATTTGGCCACGAGTGTCCGAAAGAGCTTTTTTTTCCCTGTGTGTGTGTGTGTGTGTGTGTTTATGTGTGTGTGTGTGTGTGTGTGTGTGTGTGTGTGGATGTGTGTGTGTGTGTGTGTGTGTGTTTATGTGTGTGTGTGGATGTGTGTGTGTGTGTGCACAGTGAAAGAGGGCAGGCGGAGGAGATGCCCGAGGGGATGCTGGGATACATGCCACAATTAAAAGTGCCCCCCAAGAAGCAGGGAGAGCGGCTGAGATCAGAGAGGGTTATTACCAGCCGGCTAATTCATCACTGTCACTCGGCCCTGCGCCTCGCCACATCCCGTTAAACACACACACACACACACACACATGCTTACACACTGATATGAACCCTTGCAAACAAACACACATACACATATAGGGTGGACAGGCAGGACAAAGCCTGCACTAACACACAGCGCGGTGAAGCAGGAGGCGATAACACATCTATCAATACCGGGGAGTGAACACATTCTACACACACACACGATAAAAATCTTCAGCTCTGGTGTGTTATTGATCTCGTGTTACTCTTCACTGTATTACTGTTTTTAAAATGATTGTCGATATCTTTTTACAGCCTCTGTAGTGACTCACCGGCTGCTAATTGGTAATTGTTCTTAAAAGGAAAAGCAATAAAGGAAAAGCTCGTTAGATTCAGCTTAGAGTCGCTTTGTTATGAGAACTGTCTGAACACACATTCTCACTTTGCTCATTAAAAAACATGAATGGAAATGCCAGAATATTTAAAAAAGTACATAAATATAAACTTGTTGTGTCCTCTTCTTCTACAATGGTTTAAAGGTACTATCTAGAAAATCAGCGCCACCTACTGGTTTATCTCGATGAACCCACTAATATTAACATAACGGCCGTGGACAGAAACGCGCGTTAATCTGATTTCTCTTTTGTGAAATGTGCGATACATTTGAATGGAAATGTTGCTTGAGTAAGTACACTGATCGTCTCGTGTTTGTGATAGGCACAATTGTTTTCATTAGCGATTAATCGATTAGTTGTTTTATTACTTCTTTTGTCCACAACCCAAAGATATTCAGTTTACTGTCATAGAAGACTAAAAAAAACAGAAAATATTCACATTTACGGAAGTGTAACCAGAGAATTTCAGCTTTTTTTCTTAAAATAAAAACTCAAAATGATAATAAAATAGTTGGCGATTCATTTTCTACCCAACTAATTGCTGCAGATTGTGATGTTATTGTGATCCTGATCTTGTTTATATGTTACCTGTTCTCAGGTCTCAGGTCAGATAAAATAAAGAAATAAAGCTTAACTGACTTACTAACTAAAAACCAAAACAATAAACTGAAAATCCCTGTTGAGTTGAAGGAAACAGTTCGGAGATGTTGCTTTGATTGACACATTAAACCTAATTTTTTCCATTATTAATACAAAGATATAGATTATTGATGAAGCAGAGGTAATTGGGGTTAATCAGGTTACATTACTCGCTCTAAAGCTGATCTTTCCTCTTCCTGATGAGGAATTAAAGCCAAACAGTAATCTGTATTGGATTACGTTTCTAGAAAACCTTCCTTAAGCAGACACGGAACGACAGCGTGATTCATTAAATGCCACATCACATCTCTTCCATTAATCCAGTGTGAAGTCCATATCAGCCCCAGTAATAAATCTCCACCATGGTCACTTCCGAATCACTTGGAGGAGAAAGAACAACCATGACCACTGACGGCCTCTCATAATGCCTGCTGGAATTGCTTATTAAATCTCAGTTATTTCGACCACCTGAAGGTTATTGGCTCTTTGGTTAGATGAGCTGGCGGCCCGGCGGCCAAAAGGCAGATTTATGCTGCAGATAAGTAGAAGAGAATAGATTTATTTGTCTCCTTTCATTGTCTATGCCTCTGTCTCTTACTTATTGACACAGGCGGCTATATGTATGCATATTAGATGTATATTGCCCATATTCATTATTCCAATGCTATTGTGTTTACTGTGTCTTATCAAAAGCGGGAGATGGACAGCTGCTCTCGCACACTAGTCATATCCGTGATGAACCTTACGATGTCCTTTGTGTTTGTAATGAACAGATGATGCTAAAGCTAACAAACAGTGCGTTAAATTGACTCTAAACCATATCTGAGATCTCTTTAAGGAAGACAAATCTGTGAGTTATGTCTCGCATTTCATTGAGCTTTAGACAATAGCTCACACACCTCCCTCTCTCTCTCTCTCTCTCTTCTACACACCAGCAAGCTCGCTGTTGTTGATTTGCCTCCCGCCAGATGCCGTTTACATCGCTCGCCTTGGTCAGCGCTGCTTTTGTAAATGACAGGCGAGGGACGGGGGCAGATTTATTTCAACAAAACTGCCTGAACAGCAGCAGCAGCAGCAAGACTCCCAGCTCAGCCTCCAAGGACACACGCACACACACACAGGAAAACACACAACACACACTCACTCAGTCACGGCTTGGATAACAGAGAGAGAGAGAGAGTAAAAAATAAAAGGTGAGGGAGAAGTTAAAGGCAGGTCTGTACACTGCAAAAAATCTCATCGTTTCTGTCTGAATCATATCTCTCTTAAAACATGGATGCAATCTGACATTGTAATAAACATTTTATCCTGACACTCATATCATTTTGGTCAAAATAATTTGATTAATTACAAATTTGTTAGAAATTTGCTGCACTGAAATATATCAACTCTGACACATCCTCCATCCTCCACCTTGTGGTCCAGGTTTTAGTTTCTTTTGAGCTCATTTGTTGTAAAGTTTTGTTTTCATCAAACTTCACGTACAAAATTGAGGACAAAGTGGTATTATTTCGTCACAGGAGTACTGTAACGCTGCAAGCAACAGTTATTCTCATTATCAATAGTCCTCACAATTATTTTCTGAAAAAAAATGTCAGAAAATAGTGAAAAATGACAATCGTGATTTCCTGAAGCCCATATTCACAACAGATGACTTTTTTTGTCTGACCAACAGTCAAAAACACAAAGATGTTGAGTTTACTATCATGGAAAACTGGGAAATTAGAAAGATTTCAGCATTTTTGCTTAAAAAAATATATGTATTTGATTTCTGTGCACTACAGTAATGTCACATTTCATGGACTGGCACAAACGGTCATGTTTCCTCCAAATGCGTTTAGTGAAACCATTTAGGAACATATTAACGTACAGTCTAGGAGATGTGGCTGTCTAAAACACACAATGTTGTTAATGTTAGTTAATGGTTAATATTTGGTTGAGTTTAGGTACAAACTTGGTTTAAGTTGAGGAAAGATTGTTGTCTTGGTTAAAAGAAACGTATATTGACTGTTGGTAGGTGAACAGATGTGAGCAGCTGTCTCCAACAGTCCAACGCTTTGTTCAGCTGGACAAACATCCACCCTGAGACTGTAACATCACAATACTTCTGTGTTTGTGTAGCACTTGCTATTATTACTGTAAATTTAATTCATTATTAATTAATCAATTTTCACTCATCACTCCATTTTTATATTTAATGTTTTACTTCTCGTTTATATCATATTATTACTATTAGTTTCCCACTGATACTCATGTGTTGTGTTTAACAGAACTCTGTGTGACTGTGCGCTCTGTTGATCTGCAATAACTTCATTAAAATACCTTCATGAGTTTGTTTTTGTTGGAAAAACTCTATTATCTGCACTGTGTATGTTAATATGAGCTCATAATGACCACAGCAAATGCTTTTGTGATAATATGATTGCAGCTTATTACCATGAAGTTGGCTCTGGGAGACCTAGAGTATTATCACTCTGTTGTTACCAGAATAAACAGCTGGTTGGAGCCAAAAGTGGCAATTTGTGCCGCGTTCATCACACAACACAAGAGAGAGAGTACACAACTGCTACACACACTGCACGGCCACTAAAGGTCGCTCATGAACTTAACATAAACATCAGTTGCTTCAGGCATTTTTAAACAATCAACCAAGTCAGATGCTTTTCTGGTGAAAACACTTTTTGCAGTGTGTAGCTGCTGCTGCAACTGGTTTACCAGCAATACACATACAAACAAATGAAATTCCCAAGCAGTGCGGAATCTACTCTCCTCCGCTCATCAGCTCCTCCCTGCATATGGATGTGTGTTAGATTACTTCCCTTGCTCCTGGGGACTCAGATACATCCTCTGATTGGATAAAAAAAACTCCACTTTCTATTTTCTTTATTAGGATCCCAGTCTTCACTAACCTCCTTTTTACATACCTCATTTGAAATCCTTGTAATTATTATACGTGGAACTAAATGGAAATGGAGCACGTGTGCGTGCATGTGTGTGTATGTGTGTGAGGGGGACACATATGTAAATAGGCTGTTTTGCATATAAAATGCTTTAGCTTCAATATTCCAGAGTAATAAATTGCTCAAAGTGAGTGACAGTGCACACGGCCCCGGGCTATCCTGGAGTCATTAAGTAGCCGAATGTAGTGAGGCGGACATAAAGGCAGTAATTCAATGATGGCCGCCGCTATGATGGAGAATTTACATGGAGATAAAATCCAGAGAGTGAGACAAGAAGGTGAGAGGGTGAAAGCGAAAAGACAGAGAGGGACGAGAAGAATTAACCGACAAAGGAAAAGGGAGTGGAGAGGAGGTGTTAAAGGAACAGAGGGAGAGAATGTGATGAGGAGGCAGTTGAACATAAAGAAAAGAGGAAGAGGTGAAGTGGAGAACTCACGAATGAGGAGTAGGCCAGAGCCACGACTCCGGCTGCCACTTCAGCGATGAATATGATGAGGATGATGGAGAAGAACTGCAGGGAGGGAAGAAGAGGAGACAAGTTTTACTGTATTTATTTATGAAATATTAATAATATTCATTCACTTTTCCAAAATCTAGTCAAGAGGATAAACAAAAATTAGAGTTTTAGCAATCACTTCTAAAATTAAGGCCGCAAAATACAATTCTTTTCATTAGCGATTATTATTTTTTGATTAACTGATTATCAGTTTTTTGTCAATAAAATGTCCAGAAATAGTCCAATCCATCCCAGATTCCAAGATGACATCTTTAAATTGCTTGTTTTGTCTGATCATCAGTCCAAAATCTGAAGATATAGCAGCAATAGCAATGACCAGTAATATAAAACAGAAAAGCAGCAAATCCTCATATTTGAGAAGCTGGAACCAGTAAATATTTGGCACTTTTGCTCGAAAAGTAACTCAAACGATGAAGTAGTTGCCAATTAATTTTCCACCAATCGACTAATCGATTAAAGGATATGTCTCTGTTTTTGTCCAAAAACTATTAAAAACACGTCAATAAGCCACATCGCTGCACAGGGTGACATGTTCCTTCATTGTGAAGAGTTTGGTCATGTTAATGTGTTTAGAAACGGCTTCAAAGGTTAATAACAGCGATCACATTTTCAGTCTCCAGAGAGTAGTTCTGTGTAAGGCAGAAAATAAACATTTATTTTAATTAATAATTAAAATAATAATTTACAGTGTACAATGTAGTACAAAGTCAGGAGGTTGTGATATGTAGCACAACAAACTAACGAAGCTCTGTAAACAGAACCACGTTCCTGCACATGCTCAGTGTTGTCTGCCTTACACAGAACTACTCCCCAGGGACTGAAAACGTGATCGCTGTTATTAGTCTTTAAAGCCGTTTCTAAACAAACTAACGTGACCAAACTGAAGGAACATGTCGCCCAGTGCAGTGGTGTGGCTCATTGATGTGTTTTTAATAGCTTTTGGACAAAGGTGCAGAGGAATAAGATATATAAAGCTTTGGATACACACACAATACTTGTCAGCAGATAAATTCATTGTTATAGATATATATATAGAAAATCACCAGACTTACCCTTTAATCGCTTTAGTTTTTGAAACACAAGCAGTTAGATGATGAGACTGGTTATAAAAGAACCAACAGTTTATCCAGATGATCTAAACTACTTTATTTGGATGTAAAACTGGACGCAAGTGCACCTGAAATGTCTAATAATCCATCATTGCAAAGGAAAACTGTGAGCTCACAACAAACAATTCAGTCAACAATTTTACATTTACCATTCATTCATGTTTATAACTGTAAAACTTTCTAGCAATGTCACCATATTCCCAAATTATTATTACCAAAACTATGAAAATAAGGTCCAAGTTGTGATAAACTGGGAACTGGAGATGGAAATTATGTTTGTTCATTTTTCTAAGTCAAGCTTCACTGTTTAAATCTAACAACAAAGAAAAAATGACAGTTTAAATGATAATATAAAATCACATAAATATAAAATGATGTAAACAAAATCTAAAAAATTAAAATAAATTAAATTAAAAGGATTTAAATAAAGCTTTGTGTTTGTAATCAAACATACGTGCTCTTAAACAGCTATTGTTCTGTGTAATAATCACAGACTGCCAGTGTCAGTGAAGCTCAGCTGAACACACAGAGAAACAATAAGAAGCCAGCTCATTCATTCCTTTTATTCAGTCCATTACAGCTGTTTCTCATGCGCTGCGTCCTGCGCTGTCACTGCCACAATCTGCCGCTCTGTCCATCATTCAACTCGCTGGGAGATGCGGACACGATGGTGGCTCTACGGGGGGAAGATTCACTGCCTGTGCTCCTCATTAGACTCACTGCAGTGGACTGAGAGGTAGTTATCCCTGTCGTTAATGAGCGTAATAATACACACTGTTGCTGATACAGATGAGGAGGGAGGAGCGGATGTGGATATTAACGGGGCTGTTGATGAGCCGGGTGTAAATATAAGGATGGGTGACATACTGGATATGGACTAGCTGGGTGTAAAGCACCTCGTGAACACATGCATGATCATTTGTGATGTTTTACATCATAATATCAGTGATGACTGCATCATCTCACTGCTGGCTTTGTGGTTGGTTTTCTTCTTCAGTTTTAGCCACATTCAGCAATCATTTCTGATAAAATACACAGAACATATTTGCTATGAACTTCTGTTGAACTTCCATATTCCTATGCAAGCTGCACACTGTATTATGCCCCAGATCAGCGGTTTGGCTTGGTTGGGTGTGCAGGAATATGGAAGTTCTACAGTTGAGAAAATGTAGTGCCAAAGGAAAGGGCTGTCTGACGGCAAGGTAAAGCAGTGAAAACATTCTAAATATAGTGTACACTTAAACTGATATTGATTTCTTTATGTGGGCCTTTTGTTAGGTGGCTCAAATACATTTTGCTGCCATAGAAGTACATTGATTACTCCAGCCTGCTTCTCCAAACTGGGAGCATGCTGACCCAAATCTACTGCAGGTAATACACTGCCACATTCAACCCCACTTCAAAAAAATCCAAACTATCCCTTTAACATCAGACAAATATTGGCAAGAAGACTTGAGCATGGCAAAATGTTGGCATCCAGATGGGCTATCAGGTTTGTCAATAGGCAGGAAGTACAGCTTTCCTGATAGGACACATTGGTTAAGTGAAGCTATACCACATGTTAAAGTCCCCCTCCACTCAAAAATATGTTTTTCTTCCTGTTCTTTCAGTTGGATGTTTGAGCTTTGCTGTGCAGAATGATGTATGTGCAGAGTTCAGACTGGAAGGAAAGTGGAAAGTTTCTGTGCTCACTGAAAATTGATTTTTAGGGGCGGGCCTATGAGCATTATTTGTGACATCACAACTACTTTGGATGCCAGTATGCAACTCACACAAGCGTGATGTGGAAACTTGAAGCTTCCAGAGCACATACAGGTACACTGTACAGCAGTTAAACTCCTGAAATGAACTATACTTGCATATTCATAAGACATGACATGGACATTTTAAGGATTTAATGTGGTGTTGATACTGCTATATGTCTTAATACATGTCTGATCTTGCCTTTGCACCAGGTCTGATACACCTACCATGAGCAGCAGACACTTGCTCTCCTTGTGGGCTCCGCAGCAGCCGAGGAGCCCCAGCAGCACCAGCGCGGCCCCGATGGCGATGCAGAAAATGCCCACGTTGACGAACTGCATGCCCTGGCGGGAGAAAGGCCCCAAGAGGCTCAGGAAGGAGCCCCCGTCCACGGTCACCCAGATCCCCATGGCCAGCAGGGTCAGACCGCCCAGCTGCAGGAAGAGTCGAGAAAACATGACGAACAAACATTAGTGCAAAAAACAATGCGATGTGCATGTATGCAGCACACAAATCCCCTTCTTAAGGTGGGACCAGTGGTGTTAACCAGTTGGTTTTTCAGGGGATGTAATCCACACTTAACAACAGAGAGTAAAATGTCAATCATTTGTTTGCCTAGCAGTCATTCAGGCAGGGTCAAAAGCTCTTTAGGGGGTAATAGGTTTTGGAAATGAGAAGCCATCTTACATCACTAACCCTCCCTTACTATTACCTCTTAGTGACACCATGACACCTCAATATCCTCTCCTCCATTCAGAGAGGAGGATTTCTTTTGTGACACAGAGAGAGAGGTGCTGCCTCAGGCTTCACATTATGTATCGAGGCCGAGCAACAACTTGGCCTCTTTTTACCTTTCTGAACGAAATGACTGCCCTCAACCATGGCTGCCTTAATCTCACCACTCATGTCACACTGGCGTAACGGGCAGATATCTGTTTAGCGATCATCCCGTGCTATGCTGGTGGGTACAGCCAACCTTTGGGTTTACAGACGTAGGCTACTGGAATGGACAGTAAAGAAGGCATCCTCTAAAGACAGAAATGTTTCTGAAGATACAGGATTGTTTCTTTTTTGGGTGTGGGAATCTTAAACTTGGAATACAACGTAAGATTATTCGTAAGATTATTGAAACCTACAAGGATAAACTCCTCACATAAAACCAGTATTTTGAGCAACACTCAAACACTTTTGGGTCTTTACAGTCAGAGAGAAGCACGTATTGAATGATGGAGTAAAAACTGAGGACGATAAACTGGACTCTGATGAATCTTATCTGTGTTCTTGATACATTTTGGACAAAGTACAGCACTAATTCAATCAATGCATCAACAACAGTCATGTCATACTCACCACTCTGCTGGAGACAAAGAGACTCAACTACACAGTGATTTTATACAAGAACTCACAAGCTCACTAAAAGGTTGGAAACCACTGATTGAATCTTTAACAGTGTGTTTTGTTTTATAATATAATATGTTTATTTATGTATAATTCTGAATCTAACCGGTAACTACAGCTGTTAGTTTAATGTAGTGAAGCAAAAAGTACAATATTGTCCTTTGAAATGTAGTGAAGTAGAAGCACAATACCAGTCGAAAGTCTGGACACACTTTCTCATTGAAGTGAATGGGAAGCTGTGTCCAGACTTTTGACTGTTATTGTATGATGTAGCATAAAAAATGAAATAAAAGTACAAGTACGTCAAACTTGTACTTAAGAACAATACTTGAGTAAATGTACTTTGGTATATTCTACCACTGGGAATTAGGGATAATGTTTATTAGAAAATTTCAAATATAAAGGCCTGTTTCTATTATGAACCTGTTTCAAATGAAGTCCTCTGTGCAGTTGATGTAAATAAAGGCCACGGTTCAAGAATTTATGATAATTAAACATGCTTTATCTTGTTTTGTATTGATCTTTGACCACGTGCAACAAAAAGATGAGCGGTCAGTCATTTTATTAAGGGACACTCGGGGTGCATTCATAGAAATCTATTGACTGGAAACCGGTGAAACCTGCTCATAACAAACAAATTCATGTCACATGTTTCACATTACAGTCTGGAAATCACCCGATCTCTCCCTCTCTTTATCTTTTTCACTGTGATAATCTCTCTGCCTGCCTCTCTGACCTTCTCTTTCTCCTCTTTTCCACTCTTTTAGCCTCCTCCCTCCCCTCTGTGTATTCCAACCCCGCACTCCTCGTACTGAGTGATTTCTTCTTCTACCTTTATTCCTTTTCCTCTACAGAGAAACCATGTTTGAAACCTGATATTGTCTGTCAGGCTCCATCAGACTCTCTGCAGTCAGGGGGCCTCTGTGCTCTCTATCAGGCACCAACACTCCACATCTCCTGTCAGACGCTGACATCTCCCACATGGGAATCATCTCCCCCCTTCTTCTTCTTTTGTCTCTTTCCTGCTCTTCCCATCTATTTTTTACTCTCCTTCATTCTCTCCACCTTTCACTCTGGGGTTTCTTTTCTCGTCTCTTCAACCTGTTCTGCGCCATCATTACACCGTTGGCTAAATGTGATACGACAACCATATTCCCTCTCTAACTCTATGTCTGCCACCATCACCCCTCACCAGGTATAATTATAGCTGGCATGCTGTCTTTTTTTTAAAGATGGTTAATCCCTTTGATGGTGTGCCATATGCAGGTGGATGCTCTGTCAGTTGAACACCCACATGGCAAGAGGACTGGAAGTAAATCGGGTTTTAAAAGAGTGTATGTATGTACGTGAGTGGGTGGGTGGATGATGGAGGGGGGGTGTAAAAAGAAGCAGGGTCCTATCTATGGAGATGGGAAATATAACCTATTAGGGTTAGAGGAGAGGGGATGAATAACAGGCTGCAGAATAGGAGGCCATGGCCTCCAGAGAGGGGGAGGTGAATGGAGAGAAGAGATAGAAAGATACAGAGAGAGCGGAAAGAGAACGGGCTCGTCCCACACCAATTGAAATGGAATTGGTTCTCTTTGAAAGGCCTGGAATGAGAAAGACGTCAGTTGAGTATAAAACCCGTCTTCATGGGTCATATTACCAGCAGCAGACAATCTGATTAAGACGCGACACTCGACCATGGATCTGCACAGAGTGCATACATGGAGACGCTTCTAATTTCCAATGCATTTAGATTGGTTCCAAGCCAACGACAAACCAAAAATGGCAGAGGAGACGTCTACTCTGGGAGCTAAAAATGTGTTTCTGCTGCAAGCGCAGCGAAACGTGTGTTCAAATGTTTAGAGATAGTTGGCTGCTGGCATTGACAACTAGGCGACGTTAAAGTGTTTTCATTTTTGTATCATGACATTTCAAAATTTTTGGTAATGTTGTATTTTTCATGTAATTGCAGAAGACTTTTTTTCAGCAACTCAAATCGGTCCAATGTTGTGCTGATTGACAGTTATGTCCACAAACCAATCAGAGCTTTGGAGGCGACATCATCTTCCTGTGCCAGAATAAATGTGACTAAAAATGGCCAAGAACTTGATGACAGTTTCATGGCAGGTAAAATATTTTGTAAGCTGACTTATTGGATTAACAACTCTTAAATTTGTTTCGGTTTCTTTGACCTAAATGACAAATGTTAACTGCTTCTAGCAGACAGCAGCTATAAAACTATCAGTCACTATTTAGAGCAAAATAACAACCTTATGTTTTATGTCTAATTATTTTGAAGGTTTTAACGTCTTTCTTGGTCCTAGGACAGCCCTGTATGATTGCAAAGTGACATTTTACTAACAGATTTACTTTCCACTGTCATATTGCAGTGAACTAATGACATCAGTATGGAAATAAAAAGGCTGCATACTGTATGAGTCATGCTGACCTCCTACTTTGAATTCAGTTTCCCTGTGGGATAGTTCATCCCATAATGCTGCCATCTCTGGTTGGCGGTTAGGTTTTGGTTAACTGCTGCTGACTGGTTGGGGTCCAGGCAACCTGGTATCACGCCAGAGCGTGTAATACACCTGCCAGTCCACCATGTCAGTGTCACGTTTTGCCTCGCCTAGGCGTGAAAAGTACAACGTTAGGAACGTTTTCTAATATGACGACTATATCGGCAGTATTTGGCAGGACTGCATCATTTGTCTGTGCTTTCCAAATCTGTTACAAATCACTCTTAAAAAAATGTGACAACGCTGTGGTTAAAGTCTGGTTAGGTTTAGGCACAAAAACCACTTGGTTAAGGTTTGGGAAAGATCATGGTTTGGGTTAAAATGATCTCTTGAAGCATGGTGTGGGTTAAAGTTACTACTTAAAGTTAGGTAATCGTCATCGTCATGGCAAAAGTAAACACCATGACAATAGTTACGTTTTTCTTTAAAAAAACTGTCCGGACTCCTAGTTGGATGCGGGAAATGGTGGGAAGTGGTCTCCTGTAGCTAAATCCACTTTTTGCCATCCTATCTAGCCGTCCACCCAACCCGTCTCCTCGTAATATGGAAATCTGTCACACATATAGACGTCATCTGACCTGTGTCACTTCTCTGGGTTATAATTATTTCAACCACTAGATGGAGTTGTTGGCATTGAGTACAAATGCGCGTACTTTTCACACCTAGGTGAGGCAGAACGTGACACTGACACAGTCACTTTTTAATGCGCTGCACTTTTAGCGTCATTTTCAACATGCTGGGTAGTCCGATAGACTTCTATAGAACTCTCACAATGTATGAAATAGACGCCATGAGACCGACAAGGTCACAAATTTCCATATTCAGAGGTGGCAGGTTGGGTGGATGGCTAGATGAATAGATGGTAAAAACAGGACTTTGCTGCAGGAGACCACTGTTCATTTCCTGTTTCTAACCACAGTTCTCAACCCAAACCATGATTTTTCCCTAACCCTAACCAAGTGGTTTTTGTGCCTAAACTTAACCAGACCTTAACCACAGCACTGTCACACCATAAAGCATAATTATTTTTTAACAGTGATACTGCACGTTGAAATATGACGCTAAAGGGGTACATAGCTTCGGTATGTGATTAGTTGGGAGTGAGAACATGTTGGAAATAGATATGTCAGAAATGTAAAAAGAGATCACTGCATGAAGTGGAGGTGAATGTCGGATATTTGGTTTCGGAAAATTAGAGATAACCTGACGTCCGAAAGGTGTGTGTGTGGGGCGGAGTGTGTTTCCGACGCTATTCAACCATCCAACAAACACGCCTGATGGAGTATACCGCCCTCTTTACTGTGCAAGATGCGCACTGATACATATCTGTGGCTATTTTTATGTAGGTGTACATTAAATCTCCAAGCCCAGAGGTGAGTATGCGCTGATTACACTTCTTGTCTTGGTTCAAGTTAAGGTAATAGGAGTTGGTTGAAGTATTTTTTCCTCCACCATGGCATTACAGTTATCAATGAAGAATCAAACTTTGGAATTGATAAATGGATTCAGAATTCCTATGGTAAATTGATTTATCTCCTCCCCCTATTGAGAACAGATCTCCACTGGAGACAACTCCTTTGATAAGAAGAGAAAATAATGAAGTTGCGACACCGAACTTTGAACGCAGCTTTTCAGTGGCCGGTTGCATTAAAGCACCGTCTTTATGAGCTGAAGAGAATCATTTCATCATTCTGCTCTGCTGGCTAACATTTCAAAGGGACATCATAATCAGTGTGGTGCTGTGACTTTTAGAGCTGCCGCACCGGATTTATCAAGCAGCGGCACTGAGGCAGAAATAGGAAATGTGAGGAAAATGATGACTTGTGCCGAGAGCTTCATCTGTGACAGTGGGAGTCCAGGTGGGCTCGACTCGGCAGGCAAATTCAGCTTACCCATGCCAAAGTTTCTCTCCATTTCACAAACCACTTTAGTTATCGACATTAAGCCGAAGATGTCAGTGGCAAAAATTAGAGGCTTTGAAGTTAATGAGATGAAAATTGCAACGGTGGGGAGAAAGTGGAGGAGAAGGAGCATCATTTAGGTCTTCTGGATCAGTGATCTGAGATGTTTATGTAACATCTCTGTTTGCATTGAAGGGATGAGATGAAATGATTTTCTATGCATTGTGTTGAAAGGCTATTGTTTGTTTTTCACTTCCCACGCACACACACACACACACACACACACGACTTTTCATGTTAAGATTTCACACCATAAATGAACACCCACCCACCCTCCCCTCTTCTCCCCCCCCCTCCCCCCCCCCCTCCAACCTCCTCCTCATCATATACGAGCGTGCAATCAAAGCGGAATATACTCACAAAGATAAGCAAGTTGAACAAGACCATCATCAATTTGACGAATGTGAAGCAGCCCATTTTAATCTGTAATAAAAAAAAGGAGAAGATAAATTATAGCATTTCTTCTTTCATCAGCTGAGACCTTCTATCTCTCATTAACACACAAACACACACACAGAAACACACACAGGGCTACAAAGTCTACGTGGCCAATCTTCACATTCATGCTGTGCTATTACATCCAGCCCACATCCCGGCGAAATTACTTTGAAAATTACATTACTGACAATGAGTCTTAATGATAACACACACAGCTGCGAGAAACAGTAAAGATATCTGTTAATGGGAGATCTATATGGGGAAGGGGAATTAGAAAAGGAATAACTATAGAGTGTTCACATGCAGCAGGGTTATTTACGCTCAGAGAATACAGATCTTACCCTTTTAGTGTTTCTATCCAAAGCAGAGAAGCTTTAAACCACAAAAACAACAAGACACTTAAAAACAAGCAGACAAAAAAAAAGATGCAAGAGTTTTCTCAGGTGTTTTCAGGTGAGCCGGCGTGAGTGCAAAGACGTCTCTGTCCGAATATGTCTTTATAGCGATGATGTCCACGCAGCTGGAAGCCTGTGGCAGATATCAGAAATCTGATGAGTGCTTTTCCGGAGGCCGGCTGGTGGACCGAGCAAAGGACAGGGTGTGGTGCTGCAGGATACAGGTGAGTGTTGTTCAGGTACAGAAGGGAGGAGCGGCTCCAGTGGCAGCTCTGATCCCTGCAGGTACACGGTGACACAGATTCACAGCACAGGATCATCTTTTTCAGGGATTTCAGGTACGACAAGATGGATGTCTACATTGTCTCTGCAATAGACCTGTCAGACTCCCAGAAGACAAAACATAATCCTCAAAACTCGAGAAGGGAGACTCATATGAAGATGTGAAGTAATATGTTGCACAACATTGGAAAGGTGTAGTCGTAACCTCTTAGGTTGAAGTTGTCAAGTTTGGTTGACATTTGACAGCAATGTGAAACAAGAGGACTCTAAGAGTTGTACAAGCCAAGAAGAAGAAAATCAACATGAGTAACTACTGAAATCCCCCCATCCCCAATACTCTCTATATATAATAATAAAAAAAATGCCAGTGTGTAACAATTTACAGATAATTATAAGGGACTCTGCAGCTCCTCTCAGCTTTACGGAGCTTTATAGTGAGTTTCAGCTTATTGTTTAGCTTTCCAGGTGCAACTTTACTGTTTTGGTTCACTCTCATAGCATCGCTTTCGGCCCGCAGCAGGCAGCTGTTATCAGAGAAAAAGCTCTAAAAAAGCCACTGTACACTACCTGCTCAGCACCAAACGGCAAACAGACACAGTTAGCTGTAGACTAGCTGGTGAACATAGTGGAGCATTTAGCAGCTAAAGAGCCAGATATTTCCCTCAGGAGTTGGTAGAGAGCAAAAACAGAGCTAAAAGAGAGTGAATATTGGACTTACATTCACCAGGTGGACAGAAACACGACTCCAAATGAATGATAATGTTGCTCCGTAACTGCTGGATGTGGAAATAAGCGACTGTTTGCTAACAAGTTAAACATATCAGCTTAAAAGGTGATGATATGTCACAGTTGAGTTTCACTACTTGTTTCTGCTGAAAACAAGTGGACAATATTTAATTGGTCAATTAATTTGGCCACTAAGGGGCAGAGTAACTCCACCAGAAGTTTACAGACATTCCTGACTTATTGGCATGTTATAAAGTGGTTTTGGCTAATGTGTCAGCTAATAGTTTAACTATTTACACATTCAGAAGGCACAGAGCAACAGGATCATCCCACTGAAGTCATGTTTGTGTCCACTTGATGAATATAGATCCCATATTCACTCTCCTTTTTTCCTCTGCTTTGGTCTCCACCAGCGTCTTTAGCTGCTAAATGTTCCACTTTCTTCACCATCTAGTCTCTAACTTTGTCTGTTTGCTGTTTGCTGCTGGACAGGTAGTTTATCTGAGCTTGTTAGATGAAAAGCTGTCTGCTGCTGTTGGAAAAGAGGCTGATAAGAACGCTAACCTTACCCTATTCTGACGAGATTAACACCGTTACTTACAGTAATGCAAGTCATGTAAGACGGTGTTTAAACCACTGCAAAATAACAGAATGTGGTCTATAATAGACATGAACATTCAGCAGAACTACGGCTAAAACACAATAAAGCCATAAAGAAAATACTGGTACCTTCCTATCTGTAGTTGACAGAACAGTTTATTTGATGATCTCATGGCTCAGATTAGCAAAAACATTTACAACTTCCTTCATTTTCACACAAAAGTCAAATTTTACGCAAAACTGTTAGAATGTAGTAAAAGAAAAAGTTCAAAGTTGATTTTTTTGTCATTCAAGACCAAATACATGAGGAATGCACAGAAGAATGAACTTGCATTTACTCCATGCTAAATCGTGCAAAATAAAAACACAGATAAACACATAAAACATACTTCATATCTGTCAACAGCAGTTACAGTGCAAATGAGAAAATAAACTGCACCAAATGGCACAAAGCAAAATACCATCTGACAACATTTTTCAGTATGCATACATACGATACGCAGACATATTAACATCATTCAGGACTAAAAATAGCACGCTTCGCTGTGAACTGTGAAACTGTGAACATACTGACTCGTGTGCAATGAGCTTTTTAATAGCCATTAATACAGCAAATCCTCAGTGTTGAATCATAGTCATCGTCTGCTTCATCACTGATTTGTGCAGAGTTACGTGACCTGTCGTCTCGCACCATCACCGTATTGTTTTAAAATCATAATGCGCTCATTCTGTTAGTACATGTAATCAGATTATATAACATATTGTAGTTTTTACTGGTATTTATAGAGGGGTAATAGTATGCGAAAAGAATATATATATACAAACATTTTATCATATCTCAGATAAGAATCAGATCAAAACTGTGCATAGTTGGTTAAAAATATGTTTTGTTAGAATTTAAAAGCATGAAAAATGTTATTGTCGTTGCTGTATTACAATTACATCTTTTTTTAAAGTGTGAACCATCCTAATGTTTATTCTCTGATTCCTGCCTTACAATTACTTGACAGTAAATGTGTGAATTTGATGACAGTATTGTTTTGCAACATGAGTGTCTGTGTGTGTTTATGATCAGTCATTAAAGTAATAATGTGAAGTCTGTGTGATGTCACAACAAAACATGACGTCCAACCTACTAATCTGTGCTCATAAAAACAGCAAACTGTAATAAAGCAATGACACCACTTTAGACCTTTCACCCTTTCACTCGGCTTCACGTTTGGTATATCTCCACAGTGTCACTGCTCTGTGGCTCTGTTGATGCTTTCTGCTGTTGACTCTATTGTTCACGTCTCCTTCCTTTGTTCCTCTGGATCCTGAACCCCGCAGTGGCTCGTCCAAACCACTAGAGGGGAGTAGCGATCTGCAGTGAGTCTCCTCTCTTCATTGTGTTTGTCCGGAGTGAAGGAATGTGCTCCTCTTTGTCCAGGAAGAACAAAAAGAGAAGAAGTAAAAGCTCAGATGAAAATGCTGCGTTGCACTTTGTGTTTATTTGTCATATTGTGTTGCTCTTAATTCGGTGGTACATTTTAGTCACATTTCAAAACCGATCAGCTGCAGATTGTCTGAATAAAAAAAGCTCAAACAAACTATATTTGTTTACAGATGCATGTTGGAAGTGATGTGTTAACAGTTTTTCTGCATCCTTACACCAGTATTTTATAGGTTAATGCAGCAGCAGGAGCTTTCAGTGTCTTCCTTTGTCTCATCACTTGTTTCCTCCTAAGATTCTTCTGGAGTTGAAGTTCAATTTCCCTGAGCTGCAGGCAAAAGGAAAAAAAAAAAAAATCTTTGAAAAATGGCAGAAGACCTCCTCCCAATGCCACCTTGTTGGAGAGTTGAGCCCATATCAGCTGAAGTCTTTCTCAGTAATATCACTTTAATGGCCTTATTGTGAGTTATGACAATCTCACCCACACCGTCATTAACCCACCGGTCCTTAATCTCAGCGAGAGGAGCACCTGTCAGGCTTCGTTAGCCATTAAACCGTTAATAATCTCCACCCCACGTCCACGCACGCACACACTCTGCGGCCGCCGCGCGTGGAAAAAGAAATGATTAGACGGTTGCCTTTTCATCACCTCTGATGAAAGCAGCGACGGGCCGCGGAGATCTCGGGTGAGATGGAGAAGGTAAAAAACACGGGTCCCTTAATGAGGTCAGTTAGATTGAGTATTATCAGTGGCCCTCCAGGGCAGCTGCCACAGTTATACATCTACTGCTGCCGGGCTGTTGCCATTACATGTATACCTTTCAAATCCCATGTGAGCATTGATTCATCCTTTAACTTGATTTTAAGGTTGATATAATATAATCTGCTGTGTGCTCGGTAGGTTTAATGGTCTTAATGCTCATTAAAAGCTCTCACAATTCTTTGCAGAGTTTCTGTTTTTATCTGACAGCAGATTTGTTGTTGACATCGAGCTCATTCATATCTCCATACTTTGATTCGTTGTGTGCAATTTGTTTGGACACTTTCTGTGACACTTGAGGTTTGCTAAATCTAAGAAGGGAAAACATTTGATTAAACGTTTCCCTTAATATGTATTTCTACTAATCATACCCTCAGTGTACTTATTTATTCCTTCAGTTTAAGGAAGGAATTAGTGCCTTTAACACACACTGGTGGCATCTTGTCAGCTGATTTGTAAAGTATAAACATTTTCTTCTTATTATGTTGATTAAAAAAAAATGTAATCCTGATGATATCAAGTTTCTTTTGGAACCATTACTGATGCAAATTGATAGCAGGGCGACATGGGCGACTTAATCTCTTCTCTCTTGTGGAATTTGAGGGTAGAAATGACAGAATTGAGAGAAAGCGGTATCGAGTGTATCGAGAGGAACGATTTACTTTGAGAGATGAATACTGCATTACTTATTTGAGGGAACTTTTCATCAAAGATTTTCCTCTGAGCTGTGTACAAACCAAGCAGCAAATACTGCAGTTTGAGCATGAAGTCAATGTGGAGGCACCTTAAAGTGCCACCGATGGCTCCAACTGACACCTACTTCTCCCTACAAATACTGAGTCAATCATTGTTTTTAATGAGTCATTATGGTCTCAATCTCTAAATTCAGGCCCTCTAATAAGTGTGCTGGTGGTCATTTTGGAAATTACTGCTCCGTTAATAAGACTTATAGTAGCTTTGATGTCTGCCGTGTGGGTGTTGATTGACAGTTGGCTCACCTGCTGCTCTCCCTGTCTCTGGGACTGACAGCGAGTTGGACTATTGTCACAATATTTCACTAAGTTTAATGTTACTTAATTATGATACCTGCCCTGTTAGCACAATTTAACGTGTTTCCAGAGCATGAAAAGGCAACACCCTGCATTCCTTATCTGGAAGCTGCTTTCTCCAAACGGAAAAGATGGCGCCGACCATAAACTGCAACTCCGGGCTTCAAACCAGCTCCAGTGCAAACCAATGAGTAACATCACACCTGGCTTCATCCATCTTTATATACATTCTATGGTAGAAACCTCATCACATCCCAGTTATATGCTTTGTCCTGAAAGTAAGAAACACAGTTGTTTTTCTCATTTAGTTCCTGAAAAGTTGATATTGTGAAGATGAAGCATTTTCCCCTGACAGTGATGATACACTGCCGGTGTGTGTATGTGTATGTGTGTGTGTGTGTGTGTGTGTGTGTGTGTGTGTGTGTGTGTGTGTGTGTGTGTGTCTCTGTCAGACGTTTTTCTGATATGGACCACAGAGTTCATGACCTCATGAACTATAAACCACCAGCACGGGGCCTCTTGACTTGGGATTGGCGTATACAGCCTCTGGTCAGAGTGTGTGTGATACAAAAGTCATATGATGATGATGATGATGATGACGGTGATGATGATGATGTATACTTGCACCTAACCTGACCTCTCCTCTCTGCGCCCCCCCCCCACCTTGAGGCAGGATGTGTCTCTAATCTCCGTGTTGTTGTCCTCGGTCAACAAAGGGAGCAAAAAATACGACCTGATGAATCGTCTCCCGACGCGCCGCTCTGACATCCAATAACGCCTTTTGTTCACACAATGACAATCGCTGGTCCCGATCTTTATGAAGCGCCTAATTATTTCCACATGGGGAGGGATATTGAGAGTCATCTAAACGAGCGCAGCAGTCACTCTATTATTGTTCATAATCCATTATGTCGACGTTACAAATTGATAATTTCTTTCAAGTGAGGGATGAAAATCTGGAGCCGATTTAAAGACAGTCGCTACAGAAAGTGCTACCTCTGTGACCTCTATTGTGTCTGCTGCTCTTTAATTTATCAGGCACACACACACACACACACACACACACACACACATAAGCATTGCATATTAATTCACAGCAATCCATTAGGCCATAGGAGGTCCACGCTCTATAAATCAAAACTAAAGGGCCGGCTAATTGACTCGCACACAAAGGAACAGGACGACTGTGGAGAAGAAGAAGATGGGAAGAGATAGGAAGGGGTGGAGGGGGGGGGAGAGATGAAGAAGAGGGGGTGAGGAGGAAGGGGTTAATGGGAAAGGAAGTGAAGGACGGGAAAAACGTGGGAGAAGAGAGGGAAAGAGTGCAGCAGCGGTGTGCAGAAGTGTATCGCTGTCTTTGACCCGGGTGCCTCCTTTGTTCTATGACTGATGGTAGTCGGCGATGACACACATTGCTTATGAGCCCCTGTGGCCACGAGCTCGATCTCACCACCTATAGGGCCACTGAGCAGCAGCAGCGGCAGCATATAGGGGCCAATTCTCGCAGGGCTCTTAGCGGCGCTGCTAATTAGCTAAAAGGGGTCATTTGTATGCAGCTTCTCTGTGTCTTTATCTCCCCCGCTCTCGCACTCTTTCTCTGTCTCTCTCCTGGTTTCTCTGTCTATTTTTCTCTCTCTGTGTTATCAATCCATTTCCCCCTTCATCCTTATCTCAATTTGTCTCCGCGACTGTAATTGTATCAGGTCTAATAATTAGCGCAACTCAAGTCTAATAAGTTGGCTGTTAGCTCTAACAGATTAGAGTCTAGAAACTTCCATTTCCTTCTCCTCGGTGGCTCTGTGATTTAAAGGTGTACATTTAGCACTTTTTAATTTGTTAAATGTCTCTTTAGGTTTTTGGGTTTTTTTTAACAGGAGGAATTAAAAACATGTGGTTCGTCTTCCTTTTCTTTTTAATGTTATACTGATTAAAATGTGCATGGAGATAAAGGTTTTCTGGGACCTCTCAGTTCCCAGTGACCAAGACCAGAGTCAGACCAGAGTCAGGTCAACATGATGACAGTCTAATCTGGTCTGGCTGTAAATAGAGCTGTTCGTTCAAGGAAATGGAATATGAGCAAAGATGGACCTAAAGAAGTAGAATCCAGACACTGTTTAGTCTTCTGTCATGGCTTCAGCTCATCAGAAGTCCATCTGGAGTTACAGGTCTGCGTATACTGACACTTTTCACTTCATCGATTTTACTTTTGACTGAAAATAACTTGAACTCGGCTTTCGTGACAAAGCCTCATGCAAGGACATTTTCCTATTGTTACCCAAACTCTCTCTTACTTTCTCTGTGAGGTTTGCTCGTACAAATGTTCCAAGTTGGAGTCAGGAAACTCTCTTCGTTCAGCCTGATGAAGATGTCACCTGTTCATGAGGAGATGAACGTTTGTGAGATTTCATCATCATCAGCATAATCAAGTTGGGGGTCCGTTTGTAGGCGAGTTTCATTCACAAAAAGGCTGAAAAAAGAGTAAAAAGAAGAATTTAAGGTTGCTGCTGTTGGGAATCAGTGTCAGTAGTCGTGTTAGAGAAACAATTAGAAAACATAAATCCATCAGAACAACGCTGTACTGTGACATTTTAAATCATTCCTCTCAATTTAGCTGGATGCTAAAAAAAAAAAACATCTTTCTAAAGCAAAGCACTCCGTGACTAACATGAGAGGCGTCATGTGACGGTCACAGAGATATTAGAAGGAGAGAATATTACAGTTTACAGTAGATGTAGATACACTGTCAGCTGCAACACAACATGATACTGGACAGAGAGCTGCAGAAACACCCAGAGGCTGCTGTTTACAACTGCTGAGATAAAAATCATCACGTTGAAAAAAACCTCTCAGTAAACTGGCAGCCATGATGATGATAATACGCTGAAGAGAATATTAATCTAGCATTAAATTTGTTTATTTTATTTAATTTTATTTGATTTCTGTATCATATTTAAACTCTAAGTTCATTCAGATTAAGGCATTTCAGGTCTAATGACTGTTTTTTTGATCTGTGGACTAAATACAAGAAAATTAGTAAATGCCACAATTTTTCCTAAATCACTTGTGCACTCCACTTACTGTAAAAACGATGCTGTTTGTACGAGTGTTTCTTGCACGAGGCCCATTGTGCAAAATTATTCGATTGACCGCCTGGCTGTATGTAGCGCAGTGCAGGGAGGTTTTCTTTCTGAAGACCTCTCTCTTCTTTCTTCACCTCTTTCTCCCACTTCTTTGTTTGCTTCCCTTCCTCTCCTCCTTCCTTTCCTTCCCTCTTTTCCTTTTTCCTGATTTCATACACACCAACACACACACTCCTTTCCCTCTCGGCCCTTCAGCCCTCCAAACAACACCCCCCCCCCCCCCCCATCCCCCCCACTCCCTCCCTCTTGCCTTTTCTGTTTCCCGGCCTGTGTAGGGGATTGATGGAGATATGGGAGGCTGTCATGCAGTAAATAGCATGGACATTGGCTCCCCGCCACGAGATGGGAATCAAGCGTGTGTCTTGTGCTCTTAAAGCTTCCCCCTCTTCTCCCCTCTTCCACTGTAACTCTCCTCTCCCTCCAACCTCCTCCTCACCTGAAAAAGCACGGACCTCGGAGGGCAGCGGAGCCACGGCGAAGCCTCCCTGCCATCCCTCACGCTAACGCATGAGCCAATCTGCCAACCCTAACAAAAGGCTTTCCGACATATCACTCCTTGTCCTCCTTCAAACATTTCATTCTCTCTCTTCCTCCGCAGCTAATCAACCCTTCCCTTTCTTTTGTCTCCCTTTCTTTCTCTTCCCCTCCGTTTCTTTGTTGTGCCCACCGCGTGAGTTATTTCCCTGCGTCGTTTCATCAGGCATGCAAAGCGTCTCATCGCGGCATCATGGACAATGAGTCCCTCTGGCTCGTGAAAGGTTAATGCTTTGGATGATTGTAAATTGTTTGGCCATTTCAAGGGGCTGTGAAAGGGATAACTCAACCATAAAATTTGATCGGCTGCCTCCCTCTCTTCCTCCTCCACCTCTCTCATCTGCAGCATCCCCTGTCACTTCCCTCAATCATTCTAATTTTCCTTCTTCTTTCTATCTTTGGTTTCCTCATTTTCTTACCCCCCCTCCCTCACCCTCCCTCACCCCCTTCACCTTTGCAGTTCACTTTATCTTCATTTTCCCATTTCCATTTTTGTTAGCCCAACAGAAGTTCAAAGGTAATGAGACTGAAATCTCATCCCTGTGGCGTCCTTTATGACTTTGTCCCGTATTAGAGGAGTATTTCGGGGAAACAGCCACTCTCTGTTTTTATACCTTTGACCACAATTTACAGCGTGAGACTTTGTCGGGGAATCATTTTGGCTGGTCAAAGGAGAGAGAGTAGAATGACTTGCATGTGCTCACATGGTTATCATTAGGGCCAGCTGGAGTAGACAGCGTCCCCATGTCGCCCTCCATAAAGCAATGACCCCTCAACTCTTTGAACAATAAAGGCTGGCGTCTGGGTGGCTCAGTGGGCTGAGGCATGTTTCTGCTTTCCTCCACTGTATGGCTGTAACTGGAGTCATGGTATACTGGGATACTATATTTGACATGATCACTACAAGTCCTCTAACCTAAAGAATAAAACACAGCTCATTTATTATTGCCATCCAGACGACCCTGATGAGTGTTTTAAACCGGTGCCCCCGTCGACATGAAGACATTACTTGTCAGCACCTTCCAAAACAAATATGGTGTTATAGAAGGATTCATACGTCCATTTTCTGATCTTAATGTGCTAGCACTAGCACTAGCACTTTGTTAAAGGGAATATATTATGCTTTTTGTGATTTTATGTTATTTATATAATGTTCTGATGTTGGATATTTATGTTAAACATGATCAAACTTCCAAAACTTGAGGTTAGCGTATGTAGGAATGTTCCCTGCAAGTCAAAAAGCCCTGATCGCTCTGCAGTCAGCTCAAACATGTACAGATGTATTTGAGAAGTTGACAATTTGAGTCGAAAGCCGTGAAATCCCACTACTATAGTTTGTTGCATGGTTTTTAACTGTAAATCATGCAAAGATATTCCAGAAGAGCCCCAGAATATAAATATAGAGTTGTAAATGTGCAGGATATGTTCCTTTTAAGGTAAGGGGAAGAACTTGGTCAGACAGCTTTTTACACCCTTCCATGCAAGAGATTTAGATAGATTTTGCTTTTAATTTTAGAAAATTAAAGTGTTACAATAAGTGTTCATGAAGTGTTCCCTTAGGAGCACCTCATTTGTGTGAGTATCTCAGCTTTATCTCTGGGGGAACACAAATTAGGAAATGTGCGTCATGTAGCAGGTGGATGTGACTCCCCTCGTTGAGACCTGTCCTGTACCTTTCTTCTGGAAAACAAATAATTTTTAAAATATTTGTATGAAACAAATATTCGTAAAAAAAAACAAAAAAACAATATTTGTGCTTTGCCAAATAACGTATTTGTATTCGGACACACCCCTAATAGATAGATAGATAGATAGATAGCAACTATGATCACTCAAGATGGTCACAAACAATAAACATTAACGATTGTAGCTAACAAACAGCTAAATGCGCTAGCCACAAACAGAAGCTATGGGTCACTATTATCATTATGTTTATAGTTCACAAAAAGTGAGTGTTTGGAACATACACTGAGAATTTTGTATGGATTTTTGATATTTTTTGACTGGTTTAAACTAGGTTTGAACTGGAAACCATTTTCACTGATGTAAACCCAAGCTGAATAAAGCTACTGTCCTCCATGAGGAAACATTTACGCCTTTCAATCCTTCAAGGTCTTGAATGTGTAAAACACGTGTCCGGCTGCGTTTTCCTTTCAGCAGCTACACAGAGTTACATGCTTATAATCAAATGGCTACAAAAGGCTGGAGTTCTAATTATCTTTTTTAGTATCAAAATCTGCATGAAAAGACTAAAACCAGGAAGAAATTAATCATACTAATAAGCACAGACGAGGCTTGATTACCAACTTGGCAAAATGGGCAACTGCCCCGGGGCCCTGGACCCCCCAGGGGGCTACAACAGTTGCTGGTTCAGTGCATGTCAATTGGTTTGGTAATTTGATTAATTGCAAATTTGTTGAGGAATTTGCACCACTCAAGTACAATATCAACTTAAGTGGGATCCGCATTATGGTGTAATATTTTTGTCCTAGTCTTGTGAAAGTTTGAGTTTAAATTGTTGCCACATCGTGCAGATTCCAAAATTAAGTTGTGTTTAATTAAAATAGTGCAAATTAACAGACACAAAGAAAACCTGGGATCACGTAGTATTATTACAGCATAGAGTAGTGCTGGTTGGTCTCATGGTCTCGTTTGGCATCCCCAAAAACTTTAATCAAAAACCTTTAGGAACCACTGACATTACCAGGTTTGACCCAAAAGACTCTAGCTTTATTAGATTTAAATATATAACACTCAGATTTATCTTCAACTTTAAAGGCTTTTTCTCAAAACATGAAAATATTGTGCTAATAGTTTGCTGCATTCATAGAAAAGAAAACATTCTAGAAAGGCCTTAAAACATGTTGCATTTGAAAAAAGATGAAATAATTTTATTGGAAGGTTGTTTGACTGGTTTAAAGAAAGCAGGACTCAGTAATACACTGGTTCAGATGGATATTATGTTACACTGCGCGCCTGTGTTTTTCACATGGAGTGAATGGTGGCAGGCTGCCACATGGGAAACTCTCTGTTTGAATGGCCTCAGGGCAGATAATCACCCACCTACAGTACTGCTGCTCACCACTGAACCAGTTCAGAGGTGTGTAGGACACTGCAACAGATCTCAGCTCCACTGAACACACGTGTCAACACACATGCACAGCACAAAGGAACTACAATCTAACAATGATGTCTTGTCACAATACTTATGTGTCTAATAGAATAAAGTGTAGTCTTGATCTGATTATACTTGCTAAAAATAAGATTTATTTAAAACCAAATCTATAATTATTGCCAGAATAATTTTTGTCAAAACACAGCAAACACTAACAATATTCTGTCAGATATTAGCTGTGGGTTAGAAACAGACTGCATTAAATTAAACACCATATATTCATAGTCATATCCACATCTCATTAAGTGGCCAGACACCACACAAAACATATTTCATAGCCCAGTGCAGCTCTGTCTCACAGATGAATCTACAGGACACAGTGGATGTCAAATGCTAATTCACTGCCAATGCAGAACTTAAGTGTAGCATTTATGTAGCTTGAGAGAAAGTAACGCATGCAACTTTGACATTAAGGCCTGGGGTAAATGTTGTGTCTCAGAACAACAATTAATATTGGCTTTTACATTTTCTATAACATTAACCAGTGTTTGAGTTACCTAAACTTAACCATAGTTTCCATTTATTTGTAAAAGTTGGCACTGAAAGTTCAAAAGACCTGACAAAACAAATATGCTCATATTCTAAGCTAATTAGAAGCAAATACAAAAAAACAAAAAACAAAAAAAATACAAAAAGTAACGTGTAACATTGCTGCTGATAAACAAACCTAGAGTTAGCCTAGCTTACAGAAATACTCAACTGTTCTCATACTCCTCTTACCTATCCAGCGACCTAACCTGCAACATGCAAGCTAGCCGTGAACATGCTATCACTAGCCAGCCACAACAGCCTGCCAAAGTAACTGGTTGCTAGCTGCAAGTAATTATTTTAATGATAAGCAATGTGATAAAATTTATTAAAGTAGCTAATGTAACATTAACTGCTAGAGCAACTAAATAGGCACAAAAAGCTAACCAAGAAGTTGGTGCTCTAGAAACATCTCAAAAAAAGAGACACTTTCCTATCTGCCCCACAAACAAAAATATTTCCTGCTGGACACGTCATTTTACTTCTAAAAAACAAGCTCATATTACAACATTGACCCCTCAGAAAATGTCCTGTGATAGAAAGTGACAAATGGGGAGAAAAGGTAAGTGTTGGCTGCAAGTGTAAAAATGTGTAAAAATGTTGATGTCAACGATTTACACTTGAATTAATATTAGTTTTGTAAAGGCTCTACATCCAATATGATCCACCTTCACAGGTGCTTTCACTTACTTTGCTTGATTAGACATCTCCCGGGAAACTTACACTTTTATCATTCTGGTACATTTAGTTTGGTGACTTCAGGTTGCAATCTGCAACTGCGTCACATTCTGGCTGCAACGTGGCCACTGGAGCTGATCATCGCCAATCGAGTCAATGATTGTGATCCCACCAGACACGCCGCAGTACGTTTCAGAAGCAGCCCAGAAGTGGCTCTCTGCTCCACTAAACATACACGCCCAGACTATTTTTGACGGAAGCTCAAGCTACACAGAGCAGATCGAGCTAGGCAGGAAGTCAGACACTGAAACAGCATAGAGCATCTGGTCAATTTTCAAAATAAAATACCCTGTGCAGACTCCTGATTGTATATCAACAATAAACACAATTAAAAGAGACAAATGACCAAATCAACGAAATATGAGCAAGTCAACAAAATCGCACAGTTTAGTTGCACTGCTACTGCAGTAATTACGGTAGCATAACTGGCTGCCGTAATTACTGTAGTAGCAATGCAATTGAATTTAAAAGGCGGCTGGCTTGACAGCAGTCAAAACACCTCGCTTCTGAAACGCACATGGCATATGATGCCGTGTGGAGGACGGAATGCGACGCAGACGCACCCGGCGGGATCCATGGGTGAAGCGTGTCTTTGGAAGCACCTAGTGAGGATTAATGATGGACTCTTGAAAGGATATTTACTCATGAAGGCCATTAACTCTTCACATTATCCCTGCGGGGATTTATCCTGAAAATTCATGGAGCCCAAACTGACGGTGGAGCCAAATGTGGTCTGCTGTAGTTATAATTACACAGCAGGGAGCTGAAAATGACATGACAAAATAGCTTGCACTGTCACACCAAATTTCACATTTCTACTCAAAATCCTTCAACTTTTTGACCTTGGGACTTGAACGAGATTGGATCCACGTGCTTTGAAAAAAAAAACTGCTGCAGGCGATAATTTATAACTACTGCTGGTCCTCAGCCCAGATGTTTTTCCTTTTTTTTTCTTCTTTGGAGGGATGGTGTTGGATAGAGAGAACAGCAAAGAGGTAGCTAGCTATATATGGCTGGAAGATAAATGTGAGAAAACAGATAATCGGTAGCAACACACACCTGTCACACAGATTTTCATATCCTTGACAGGGATTAATAACAGATACTAGTGCTGTCGCTCCTGCAGACACACAGAAATACACACGTATACATACACAAAACTTACTCCGAGAGCGAGGAGGAGTTTATTGAAACACATGCATGTGACAAATATGCACTCACAAAGAAATGTACACACACATATATAGAGCCTACTGTTCGATTTGTGCCTTCCGGAGTCTCTGAAGCCTTTGAAAAGCCACTAGAGGATGAAGCCACAACAAAGGGACTTAAGAGGCGTCCCAACAGTCCGCTGCGGGGCCTGAAAGAGAAAAATAAAAACATACACTGGCCAGCAGCAGAACCGCTATCTCAAATTAAAATTTCATCTCCGGCTCCAAGAAGTATATAAGTCTGTAAAATATATATATTTATGATTTATTGGACATACGGAGCTGGTTGAGGGCCGTTAATCATATGCCATATATATACCCGCCATATATAGAGCCATATAGTTGAAATATGAATGCCATAAAAAGGATGCAAGACGTATGGGAGAGTGGAAAAAACATGGAGTGATGTGAGAGCTTGTCTTTGATTGCAGGGAGGGGAGGAAAAGAGGGAGGGAGGGAGGAGAGGAGTTGGCAGTGAATCTCTTTGTCTCTCCTCTTAGCTTTTTTCCCCTCTCCCGCCCTCTCTCCCAAGCGGGTCGGGGCTGCCCTTGCAGCTTTTTGTTGTGCATCTTCTGCCCTCGCCGCCGATCGTCCCCTGTGCTGCTTCGGCTGCTCAACAGATGGCCAGTTGGCTCATTAACTTTAATAAATCTAACATCAATTAGACTGGAGGTAATTGGGATGCCGCGGAGGTGATTGCAAGGTAGCGGCGCTGCATACGAAAAGCTTGTGCCCCCTTAATGAATGGCTCTCATGATGCTCCGTGTGTGTGTGTGTGTGCGAGTGCCAAAAGCGTGACATTAAAGCGTGTGGCAGTGCCAGGGAGGATGTAGGGACGGACAGATGACTGAAGGACAGAAGAGACGATTCCTTTCTGACAAGTTACATCCCATCAGCTAACCTTGATGGGTTCATTCTCTCCATATGTCCTCAGACATCCCCTCTCTCGGTCCTCCTTCTTTGTTCTTCTTCTTTATCCCACCTTCACCTGTCATTTGCTCTTGAAATCCTTCTCTGTATCCCTCTGACTCATTCACACCTCTGTCCATCTCTGATAACAAGCTCCTCTCAGCTCTCCACATAACAATACATCTTTCTTGCTGCCTATTTTCTGCCTCTCGCTGTCTTTCTCCTTGAACTTTTTACTTCATTACTCCTTCCTGACCTTTGATGTAGCTTTGAGAGATGAGTACCCCTTCACTGCCTTTGTGTGCGTGCGCATCCACATACAGTCTGTGCATGTGTAATCAAAAAACTGTGTGTGTAGGTGCATGTATCATTGCTTTATTTTGCTCTACATGGCTTTGTCTGCCTGCGCGCGTGTGTGTGTGTGTGTGCGTGTGTGTATGTATATATTATCTGGCAGACAGCTATCCATGTATCTGTCAGAGGGTTGTGCTGACTCAGCCAATCAGTGCCGTGTGTCTTTTACAAGAAGCAGATGCACCTGCCAGCCTGCCTGTCCAGGCTGTAAATGTAGAAAAATTGTGTGTTTGTCTGCACGCATACACAACATATGCCTCATTATGAATGCTTGAGTGCGGAGCATAACTTGTCTCTCTACTCAAAGAGGAGGACTGTAGTCACACGACGCTCCTCTCTTTTTTCAATCAGAACAGATTGTCTCGGGTGGATCAAGCTGCTTTCGGCTCTGCAGGTTTCGAGACTGAACTGGAGAAACAGAATCATCTCTTCATGTCTACAGGATTGGTCTGTCTGCTGAACAAAGCACATCTGCCGGGCTGCTGTGGTGAGAGCAAGAGAGCCGGAGAGTCTCACAAGAAAAAAAAAAAAAAAAAGGTCCATGACTGCCTCAGAGGCTTTAACAGGAACGTAAAGAGACACAGAGCATTATATAGAAGTTGCAGACACAACTGCATCAATGTGAAAGTTTTGTGATGATTATAAGAGCATCTCTGTCTCCTAGAGATTACGTTCATGCATGAAGAAATTGCAGCAGCATGTAACGCTGGATGAATTATGTTTCCCTGTTAACATAATGAGAAAATGTTGTTAATTAACCTATTTGTCAAGTTGCATAAAGTGTTCAGCTCTTATTTTTTTCCCACAAAAATATCCGATCTCGCAGTACTAATTTTCCGCCGTGTTTAGACACTGGCAGCACTTGGTTAAGGTTAGAGAAAGTTCATGGTTTTGGTTTAATACAGAAAAACATCTGCGGTCCGTTCTCTGCGGTGGTACATTTAGCTAAATCCACGTGTCGGATGAGTTCAACACAGCTTATTCTGACAAGTCATTCAGATTAAATGACAAAATACTTTGTTGGTTTATTCCCTCGGTCCCCATCAGGGGGAAGACTCATTTGTCTCTTCCTTCTAAAACCATTACAAAACAAAAACAAATATGTTTTATGATGTGACAACGCTATTGTTGAGGTCTGGTTAGGATTAGGGGGGGATCGTGATTTGGGTTGAAATAAGCACTTTGTTAAGATTAGAGAAACATTTAAATCAAACTGGCAGAATCTAAGAGTTTATGATGACATTGAATCTTTAGTCAAATAACGGCTTAAACCACTTCACCCTCAGGCTTTTATCTTTTCGGATTGTTATCCTGTGATCAAAGGCACATCCTGTTTTCGGTAAAGCCAGAATATTGCACACTCGGGAGTGATTTGCTCAAATCCAAGGCAGAGGGGTGGTGTGCAGGGAGATAGTCATTTTCCCTAAGCCTTCCTCTGTGTCCCATAACCTGCTCTGAATACAGGAACGTAGTCACCTTCCAAGTCTCACCGCTCATGTACCTTTGTTTCCTGAGAGTGCAGCTGGCGCAGCATGTGAGAAGCCTCTTCTTGTCTTTGTGTAAATATCAGGGCCGGTCCCTCTGGGCTGAGGTATATGAGGATGATGGGGAGGGAGGGGGGGGGGAGTATGTGTGTTGAGCTTGGGGGGGTGGGGGGGTTAAAGTAGAAGGAGGAGTGGAGATGATAACCATTAACAAGGGACTAGCTGGGGTCATCCCTGATTTTATTAGACAACGGGAAATGGAATCAAGGTGGCAGGGGTCGCTTTCTTTGTTCAGGAAACTTATATGGATCCTATAGAGAGATGAAACCCCGCCCCTGCTCCGGCTCCGGCGTCTGTTCCACGAGCTTCTCCGACTCCACACGGTTTCTGAGAAAGAAAAAAATGTTCCTGTGCTGTTTTGTCTTCTAAGATAAATAAGTATCAAATAATCAGGATGTGAACACTTGTTATTTTAACCAAGAGCAGCCATCAGCATGCTGTCAAAGACTCGTGGGAGCTGTAGTTGTTTAAAGTCTATTTTTCAGACTGGTTTACTCTGGCTCCACAGTTTCAATTTGTTCAACAATTCAAAAGTTCACTGATGGCTGTTTCCCCAGAAAAACAAGGACGCCGATCAGAACTTTGTAGGCAGATGTAAGAAAGGAGACAAAGGATTTCTGTGCCAGAGCCAAGAAAACGGCAACAACAGGAGGCAAACGAATGGATGTGATCAAGAAAGAAATTATAACTCTTAAATCTGTATTTGTCTTCAATCGTTGCAAAAGAAGTCCAATGCAAACAGCTTTGAATAAATGATGACGTACATAAAGAATGTGACTTCCACCGAAGAGCTGAAAACATCAGATCTGTGTGGAGCGATGATGAGGAGACCGTAACCTTCCTCAAATTAATATATAAAACAAAAGAAATGTCATATTTCTATCATGTTTTCCACATGGTTTTCCATCGTTTGAGCTTTGATTGCCGCTCTTTTAATGACATCATCTCGTTGTGTCCTCTTCTTCTGCAACGGTTTAATGGCACCGACTGGAGAATTAGCGCCACCTCCTCATACATGTGGATGGAAACCTGAGCTCTGTCTCAAATCACATACTTCTGTTAGCACACTTTCATGTAGTACACTGTGTACACTATGTATTTATGGCGTAGTGGTGCACAAATCTCGACAGGGTAGTGTTGTCTCAAATCAAACACAGCTGTTGTGCACTTACTGGAAATGACGATCGCAAATTAGCATTAGCTAGCGTTAGCATTCATGTTATTGTTTGCGCTACCAAATCACTACAGACTGTTAAATTAACCCAAAAAACATACTGATGGCTTATATCAGACAACAGTATAGTGGTGCTTAGTACTAAAAACACTTACATACATTACATTTGTATAATGTGACGATGTTCACCGTAGTTACAACATACTCGGCCGCCATTTCCAGTTTGAAAAGTGGTCCCTCCCCTTCTGCTATGTAGCCAAGATGGCGACCATTGAGGGCGAGAAGTGTTCATAGTTCCATATTCAACTTTTTGATCGTTTTGAGTGCACCATCCAGGTTCTCACAGTGCACCGCATTTCCCATACTTCTCAGTGTGAACGCACTTATGCACTCAAAATGTTAAGTGTAAGTACAGAAGTGAGACACAGCACTGGCTTCAGTAATGAAGTGAAACAAAATGGCAAATTCATTTTACTTTATTCTACAGTTTCAGCCATTCAAATTCATTTCAGCCAATGACTCAAACTGTAGAGGTTTATAAATCTCGGCTTAAAGCCCACTTAAATAGCTTTTATAACTTGTCTCTTTAATCACTGCACCAGATTTAGTCCCCTGTTAATGATTGATCCTTTCATGGTTTCTTTTTGAAATCAGTTATGACACATTTCATGCATACATGTTTCAAACAAACAAACAAACAAACATGCAAAACATAGTGCAAACTTGCAGCCACGTTATTTAATCCTTAAGTGGCCAAAAGTATGTAGACACCCAAACAAAGCCCCAGAGAGCCTCCAAACAATACATGATATGTTTATTCTGTGAAACATAAGACGAGAGAATCAAATGAAAAGCTGCATGACACACTCGTCCATTAGTGTTTCTGTGTTATTGTAGTGTGTGGTATGACGTATTTCTTGCATATATTGCTGTATGCAGGCCTGGGCAGAATCCTATACATACTCTGTGTGTGTGTGTGTGTGTGTGTGTGTGAGGGAGAGTGTTATGGATAAAGACATCCACATGGGAAATAAAAAAACAATACACATTCTTTAAAGAGCTTATATTAAATAAGTCGTTGGAACAATGGGTGTTGAGCTCAGTCAGCTGAGAGGGATGAATCACTGCAACAGAGGCAAAAGCCTGCAGAGACACAACAATAAGCACTTATTAAGATTTTTGTGTGCAGTCGGTTCTTGGAGTCACACTCACACACACACACACACACACGTCTGTGATATTAAAGTCATCAGAGTGAAACTAAAGAGAAAGAGAAATAATCCAATACGTAATTAAGTAAAAACAACAAAAACAATTTTATCAGACAACAAAAACTAAACTGAAATTAAAAGTAGGTCATCCAAAACTAACTGCAACATTATTATAACCCTATTTCACTTATTGCACGTTACATATTGCGCAGCTTTTTTAATGGAGTTTTTTACATGGCAATATTCAAACTTTTCTGACATGTTGTAAACAAAACAAGTAATCAATTAATCAACAAAAAAATTGTGCTAGGAGGAATATCAGCTGTGTATAATGAGCCTGGAGGATTTATAATATAATTTATATAAAATCTCAAATGTTACCTGCCCTCAACACACATAAACTCCTCCACCTGTGTTTCCTCCCAGCTGACTGCTCTACAGAAGGATTCACAGCTTCGATGCTCTTCTGTTCACAAATGCTCACATAAAAACTTCAGTGTGTTGACCCACTAATTATCTTTGTTTGTTTAGGTCACAAGGCAGCAGTAGCAGTGGCGGCGGCAGTGGCGGCGGTCCCTCCCTCCTCGGAGATGCGGACCCTGGAGGGCTGTTAGTTTCCTGTCGTTGTCTCGTGAAGAGAACCAAGTTTTACTGCTCACCGTCGGTGTGTGCTTATATCCCCGGTGGATTCAGAACAGCCGGATTAGATTTTGATTCAATGTAGAAACCTCAGTGGGGATGGAAAAGGCCACTAAAGCGGCAAGGGAGAGAATCAGGAGGATAGAGATGAAAAGAGCAGAGGGAGGAAGAAAGAGTCTGGAAAGGCAGGTGGATCCTAGTTTGTCTCCAGAGAGAGAGAGAGAGAGAGAGAGAGAGAGAGAGAGAGAGAGAGAGAGATTCCCTGACAGTGTAGATCCTGCCTCTGTGTGTTCATGTGTGTGTGTGTGTGTGTGTGTGTGTGTTTGACATGGATTATAGGTTTCTCCCTTCACATTCTTCTTCATTTCCCAGATATTCCCATGTAAACATGACTAAATGGACCATACAGATGCAATACATACATCATATGACTCTGCCTCTATGTATACAGGGTTTTACAGGTACCAGAGATGGACGACACTAAAGCCGCCTTTTAGACTGTGCAACAACAACGATTGTGTATATTTATTGCATGTCACACTATGTAAGACGCCTATAATAAAATCTATGTCAGACTGCACAATATCAGTTCGAGGCTGTCAGATTGTGCGATGAATGTGTGGTGAATTATAGAGCTACAACGTAGAGAAAAGTTTATGAGCACAGAAATGTCATCAGATCGTCATCCATCTGCAGCGATGTCACGCAAACTTTATTCTGTTTTGTTTTTCGTGTGCATGTGTGAATGTATTAAGGAGAACAAATGTGTTTATTCAAAAAACTACTCTTATGAAATTCTGATTGGTTGGTTTGTAGTCGTGGATTGTTGGCAACACTCACTTTGTGTCAGAGTTTTGCTGTTTCTGGTCACCAAAGCTTCAAATCAGTCATTGGTGGACGAGTCTCAAAGTGAGATGTATAAAAGAGCCTTAAGAGGAAGTCTACAGGTCGACTCTCTGTAGATACAACCCCTCCCCCAACCACTGGTGGTTTCTAGTGTGAGTAAAACTTCTCAGGATGCCCTCTAAGGCTGAATTTGATTTTCTCTCGTTTCAATAGGAATAATAAATCATGTAGCCAGGATTTAAAGGAAGGTTGCTGTGAAGATTTCCAAAGGAGAAGAATTTTTCTACGTGCAATCAAGGATGCAAAATCTATCACATTGTTCTGCAAAGATGGAGTAACAGGTATGTCTAGGATATCAGAAATAGATTTAGAAAATGACTGCCAATAATTAGACAATTTAGTGCATGTCCAGAACATATGTGTTAGGTTGCAGAGCGTCTGGGAGCAGCTCCATACAAAGGTAATCTTGCTAAAAATCTACTTCCTTTCCCTACAAAAAATACTCGTGGAGCCCCATGATTTTTACCACGTGGGTTAGTTTGTGTTCATGAATGTAAAACTATTGCAAGCACTGAATGAAAAACACCTTCTCCAAACTTTATTAATGCTAACATACAACAGTTGTAGCTCAGCATTATAGGAAGCTTTGAAATACTGTTATAAAAGCCAAAGTGAAACTGGAACTTCTGGGGAAACCTTACTCAGAATCCTACTGATGTTTTTGTGTTGTGTTGTGTTGTGTGGTTCACTTCATATGTCTGTAACGATGGTATTTTCTTACAGGATTTAATATCTTTGCTGATTTAATATTTCAGTTTTAAGCAGTCAGAGGAGGCTCCTGTCAAAAAACGACCTCACTGTCCAAAAATGATCTCAATTTTCAAAAATTCTTTTTTCCCAAAAACATCCATAGTTTCTATAAACGTTCTTACTTTTATAAAAATGTCTCCACTTTCTGAGGAGGTGGAAGCTCACTTTCAGTAATGCTGTAATTTTACAAAAAATGTCCTCTTTGTTCAAAAATCTCCACAGTTTTCAAAAATATCTTTGTTTCCAAAAGGTCTTCACTTCATAAAACTGTTCTCACTTGTCCACACTTTACAAAATATCCTTAGTGTCCAAAGTATGTATCGTTTATATAAAAATAAAACTTCCAAAACTGTCCTCAATCTCCATAAATGTCCACACTTTCCAAGACAGTTGTCCTCCCTTTATTAAAATTTCCTCACTTTCAATAAAAGTCCTAATTTGATAAAACTGTTCTTACATTTCTGCACTTTATAAAAATTCCTCACTTAACAAAATGTCCTTAATGTCCAAAAATGTCCACATTAAAAGACAATCACTTTTCAAAAACGTTAATACTTTCCCAAAAATGCCCCCACTGTCCTCAATATGCACAAAATGTCTTCAGTCTGACTTGAAAAACATCCTCATTAACTAAAAGTGTCCTCACTTTCCCATAAATATCATCGTCAAGAAAATATCCTCTTTCCAAAAAACTGCTCACTCACTTTTCATAAATGTCGTCATTCTCAAGGTTTGAAACTCAAATTGGTCCTCACGAACACACAAAGACACACACACACACACACACACACGAACCATCTGAGTGTCGGTGAAATAATCAGTATGTTGCACAGCAGAGTCATTAACATGGAGAGATTGCAAGAATAAACAATTTGAATGTGATTGTGAGATGTGAGAAGCCCCAGGGTTTGTGTGTGTGTGTGTGTGCTGATTTGGTTCTGGATGGTTGAGTTATCAAGAGGATGTACCAGTTACACTACTGTGTGTGTGTGTGTGTGTGTGTGTGTGTGTGTGTGTGTGTGTGTTCATGCAGACATCTGTGTGTTTGTCAGTGTTAATACATACCAACAGAGACCCCCCTCCTGCCTCTCTGTCCCATCACAGAAACACAACCTGCCTATTTGCATGCTTACTGACTGTAAAATTGCCAACTCCCACTGCATCGACTCTTAACCAAACACGTCTAATGATTTCACATTGCAATCTGATTGTTGGGGTTGTGTTTTGTTTTTTTTATAATCTTCTGTGGAGTTTAGTTCGGGGATCCGGAGGGGCATCGGGGGAGAAGTGTGTGTATGTTCTTTTTTTGTCACATATTAAAACCTGAGATGTGCAGAGAGAAAAACTTTGAATAGGTGACAGATGGAGGTTTTGTGTGGACGTGTATGTCTTTGTTCACATGTTTGTGTGTTTGTGTTTCATACAAAGACATCTGGGATTATGCCAGTACCTGTAGGAGGATAAATGATATGAATCCCTTCGTTCCCTCAGGTCTTTTCTCTCCGTCGCTTTTGTTGTCCTTGTTGTGTTAGAAACTATTTGAATTTATTATCCAATGCTCAATTCAACAGCTGGAACAAAGAAACTGGTGCCCTGAATGATGGTGTGATTCTCCAAAGCACCTCTAGGGGGCACTGTAGGACATTCTACTGCAGAGCACAAAGGATAAGAGGCTCAAAAAAAAAGTACAGTATAGAGCCTATAGCATGCAAACAGAGAGAACAAAAGAAAAGCAGAGGCGTTCCAAGTCTTCCTTTCCTCTTCATTCACAGCACATCAATGCTGTCCTGACCAGGACTCCCCTGGAGAAAGAGATCCTTCATCTCAATGGGAACTTTTTGGCTAAATAAAGAATAAATAAAATAAATCACATCTCTTTGCTGAAAAACAATCACTCGAGAGTCGAGACAAACTTTAATGTCAGTTTGCAAGGATTGTCAGACAAACCTTGTCCCTGCATGTGTGTGTGTGGGGGAGAAACTATAAAAAATAAATAAGCTTCTGTCCTTTTCCTTCCTTCATCACTTTCTCTCTCTTCTTTTGTGCGCAGGCTGTCAGAGAGATTCACCTTGGTGGTCGGTAATAAGCGTACGCATCCCGCCTGAAAAGATTCCCACTTCTTCTCGGAGAAGTATTCATGTGCTGTTTGAGCTACATGAAAGAAATCTGCGGGGATATATGTGAGAAGAAAAAAAAAAAGAGAGAGATAGCTTCGAATGACTGAAGAGCAGAGTTTACCTTGGGAATGAAGAGAGAATTAAAATATAAAAGAAAATACATGAATATGGTACTTTATTGACTGAATGTACGGTACATCGCGGTATGTGTTCTATAAGTGGAGGAGGCTAATATAAAGAATGGAGAGATGAATGTTCAGCTTCTGTATATTTTCACTGTGATGGAAAATATGAACTTAATACATAAAGGACATTTTCAGTGTCTTCTGCTATTGTGCTTTGCTTTGTGCTATTGTAGTACACTGAGCCCCTGTATGTGTGTATGTGTGTGTGTGTGTGCAGACGTAACCGCAGAGTTGAGTTTTGTGTGAAAAAAGAGAGCTGCAGTGTTATGAAACAGCTCTGCATCTCTGTGACTGAGAGGAATTTGCCAGTCCTCCACCCGTTTGTAGACTGAATTAGACCAATTATAAAATATCACACAGCTGTTATATTTACCAGCTGTTCGCATTCATGTGGTCACCCGTCACTGGTAAATAAATCACATCGCACATCGCTGAAACTACTGAAAAGCCAAATAACGGAAGCTGAAACTTAAACTTCACTGTTTGTTCTTGTTAAAGCAGGATCGTTGTGTTCTGCACTGTATGTATGTGTTGAAGTTACTGGTCTCAACTTGTCCTGCTGATATGATGAAACTATGGATGAATTAAAAGAGGTCAAGAGGTCAGTTGGTCCCAGTGGTCAACAGTGGAACTGCAACCATAAAATCCCACAGACATGATGCCTGCAGAACTGTTGACAGGACACTTTGAGCTGCAACTAAGATCAAATATTACACTTTTTACCATGTATTGTTATTTTCAAACAATTACATTTCTACAAAGCTTTCCTTAAACTTATAAAAGCCTAATTCTGCATATGTGTTGTCATCTCCATGTAAAGTCTAGAGGTTGAGGAGGCTTTGACAGGGAGAGAAACTCAAATACACTTGTGGAGCGCGTCGCACAATGCAGAGGAGGACTGGAGCAGACTGTGAAGAGGAAAAAACTTGAGCTTTCATTGGAAATAATGGAGCTCCATCTAAACATATGATATATGCAGTTTTCATAATACATCCAAGGACGAAACGTGTCCCAGTTTTTCTCCTCGTGAAAAACTTGGAAAGAAATAATAATGTCAGTTTATATGAACATTTTGGACCCATTTTGGATTTCTTTCTTTATTTATGTATTTTTTATATATATATGTATCTATGGTGAGCTTAAACCTACAATATCTGATTTTTTGTCCGTTAGTTTTCAGTGGAAATGAGTAGTGAACACAACACTGACACATCATCAGCTTTGATACGTTGAACTTGTTAGCAGCAGTTACCAACCATCCACCAACCGTCTCACCGCCGCGCAGAAGGAAGCGTTCGTCTACTCGTGGTCGGCGGGTGTAGTTGGGTAGAAAGAAAATAGTTCCTTAATGAAACTGCCCACGACGAGGTCTGTGGATTATCTTGGAGTAACTGGGTGATGATTTCTGGAAAGAGACATTGCTGTTGAGTGCCATCCAGTTCCATCGTATTCATGGGAGAAGACAGACATCTCTACAGCTTATATCTCCAAAACTCAGCAACTCACACCAAAACGGTCTCGATGGTTAAGTAGCACTACAGGTAAGAGGAAAAATATGTATTATTGATTTTGGGGTGAGCTGTCCCTTTAAGTCTCCTGCTTATCTGAAGATACAAATTATATTAGTCAGTCCACGTTTTCATGTTTCCTTTGTATAAAAGCTCTTAGCAGCACATTATGGTATTAGCATTCTGTTATTGATGGGTGAATGACTCTAGCTGTAGCGGGGGGGGGTCGTCTCTTACATGATGATTGTATTTGGACCCGCTCGGTGTTAAATGTGTGTGATGATTATAGCTGACATGGAAGTTGCACATCTCTGTGAAAACTAGAACAGGCCTCATGTGTTTTTGTGTGTTTGCGTGTGTGTCTGAAAGCGTTATGAATCCAACAAATCAACTTCAGATCTGCTGTTTGACGCAAAAGACGATAACGCGGCACATGATGAAAATATGCATCAAAGTCTCTGAAATGCACATTTAAATGTATGCACACATGTATGTATATGTATGTATGTATGTATGTGTGTGTGCATATTTATGCTTCTCATTTTGAATAATACATTTAATATAAAGCAGCGGTAGTAGCTGGTGATTTAGCTGTTGCTGTTAAATATTTGTGTGATCTCACCAACACATATCAAAGAGATCTGTCAAAACTCCCCTTGGGGGGCTGCCACACAGCTACATTGAGAGCTGTGTGAGTGTGTGTGTGTGTGTGTGTTGATGCATGTGTTCATTTGTAACTGAGCTGGTGTGTCCCTGATATCACTGTCCCATCTCTAGGGAACATAGACTGTAAAAAAATAATGGATGTAGCCACTGTGACATCACCTACTGGTTGATGGACTCCCGTTTTGAAACCTCAAGTTTGGCATTTTAACTGTCGCCATTTTGGATTTTCCGAGCCAGAAGTGACCATATTTGGACGAGAGAGTGGAGCCGACCCTAACGCTAGCTGCCTCCTGAAGGGTGCTGAAACTTCAGCTTCCTAAACTTGTCTCCAAAGGCAGAGGACAGTGGAAACAAAACCACAACCTGGGACAACGGCTACATCACAAGTTCAGTTAATGCTCAGTAAGTTCTGGTAATAGAAAAACATCAGTAGAGACCAAGTGGTAACCTCCGGGGCTTTAAAATGATGTGGAAGTGCCAAAAACTGCAGTTCCTCGAATGGCCACTTGAGGCTCCAAAAGCGAGTCATTCTCCATAGACCCCCATGTTAAAATGCCCAACTTTACAGCAGAAATAAACATGTTTACAGCCTGGTGCAAAAAATGGTTTTGGTCTCTGTAGCTAATTTCCCCTTTCATGACAACTTTTTTTTATAACTCAATCGTTTACATTTTATTAAGCCGTAAAGTTATGCATAATGAAGGACATGGCTGCTTTGAGTGACAGGTCCGCCAGCCGCTAGGTGGCTTGTTTCAGCCATTCGGCCCGCCTCTTTGTCCATTTTTGATTGGCTGGGAGTTAGGCAGCATCACACACTGCCAAGATGGCGACGGTCGGAGCAGCTCACGGTAACTACGTCCATATTTTTATACAGTCTATGGTAGAGACCCTGGTCTGACTGGGAACTGTTGATTTTATGGGCCTCTAGTTGTTACAAAGTACATAAACTAGAATTGACTTGATGATCTGAAAGCATGAACATCACATTCAAAACCAAATCAAATTATTAAATTATAAGAAATTCAGGCCTGTATTCTAAAAATGTAAAACGTTTGTTCGGAAAAAAACTGCAGGAGTAGGCCTAAATGTTCCAATCAGAGAGAGCTCAAACTAATGACATATCATTTTGAATAATGCAGCAGGATTTATATTTATAGAGATATTTTCAGTTTTAAGATCACTGTTGGCTGTTTTAAACCCTTTGTAGTGTTCAGTCATGTGCCAAGTGCCCGCCAGAACTTGTAAAACCCTCCTGCCTACAGTTAAACTATTAATAAAAGAACACACTCCTTGGGCAAGTTTTTAATTGGCTGTGAAGCAACTCTCCAAATTTACATGCAAATGACTACTTTGGTGGGTGGGTGGGGGGAGGGGGGGGGATGTTCAGTGGGTTGAGAAATGTCACCTGTTCAGATGCGACGGGGATTTTCCCCCCATGCAATTCAAGTTGAACGTTGCGTTTATTCCTCCACATCCCCGTCTGACTGCCCGGAGCAAGTGTTGGGAACACTGTGTTTTCAGTGACAGCAGCTAACAAGGGGGCTGTTGGTACCCGGCGCTGCTCTGCTCGCTCACTGCCTGTACATAGGGGAGCACCTGGGGTCATGGATGAATATTTAAAACCACTTCCATATCAAATTAGATGTGACCTTGGAGTACACAGGCTTGTGCCCGATGAAGCCTAAAAAGAGCCTAATTTGCTTCCAAAGCCCCACTCTGTCATACAAATGCCTGGAAGGGATCCCTAACGCATGAAGAAGAATTATAGAAACATTTCTGCCAGCCCCCCAAACCAAACCCTCTCTGTATCTGTTTCCCTTCTCTCCTAAACTGCTCTGAAACAATGTGTGAAAGACAATGAAAAGATGGGGGGATGGCAAGATGAAGATAAAGGTTTGAATTAATAGTAGAGAGACCAGGCTGTGTGGGAAAATAACAAGTTCATAGCATCGGTACATTTATTCACAGACAGACAGATGGAAAAAAATATGAAAATACTCACTTACGTGCCATTTATATATTTAAGAGTTATTGATAGCTGTAATCATCTCTCCTCTCCATACTAGCCATGAGGTGATTCCTTTATGGAGACTACACTGTAAAAGATGGGGGTCCTTGTTTTGTTCAAAAATGCATCCAATGAGTGAATTACACTAAAAAAAACCCAAGCTTTGCCATTTCTAATGGTGAAGTATTTAAAGCATAAGGCTTTCTATATTATTCTTATTGTCAACAAACACTGAACCAACAATGAACTGTATGTATGTATATATATATATATATATATATATATATATATATATATATATATATATATATGTAATGTTGAGTTTTTTAAAATATACTCAACGTTATTACTAATGTATGTATTCATCAATACACCTTACCTACAATTAAAAATCTTATAATATTCACCTGCAGAGCGGCTGCACCACATTCAATTCATGTAATAGCCTGCATGTCAAGTCTCACAGTCCAACAAAAGACTTTATACTAACAAGATTTAATTCACATATTTGCTTTCTAAATATAAATTAATGCTAGAATTGTAATGTGATATTTGTTTTTCTATTTCATTTTGTTTGTTAAGATGTGAACTGTGTTAATATTAAGCGTTTGGCCCAAAACTAAAAATACACACTATTGGAAAATATTGCCTCAATTTTTTTAGTTAAATCAAAGTAACAGTTTTTACAGTCCTACCTTTAGTGGTCTCCACATGAACTGTGGTGTGAAAACTTCAGATTTCCACATGGCATGGTTGACCGAGCTTTCAGCTGAAGCCGCAGTCACACTGGATGTCAGTAGAGGAAGAGGAGCCAGAGCCTGTTCGGATGCAGTTTAGCATTGAACACCAGAGCTGAGCACGTTTACATATTAACATGTCTTAACATGGCAGATTTTTACATGTTAAGATGCAGTAGCATTTCAGGTAAAGGCATAAAGTTGACCAAAGGTTTGTGATAGTATTGTATTGTGTAGCTTGTAGCATTCTGCTAATTTCCTGTTTACCTCATCAACATATTGTGACAAACCTATCAGAGTTCTTGCCTCAACCTGCTGTGCAGTGTGTTGGTGTTGGACCTCAAACAGGACTTCATATTTTACGTCATTCTGCCGTAGTGATATGGTCACTGTGAAAGCCCAGTAACCAGTGTAAAGGGGCCCTGCAGGAGGAACGGGGAGCAGAGAAAGGAAGATGTATTCCCTGCACTGGAAAGGTTAAGAGTTGACTGGTTAATTTGTGGCAGTTCACGTGAACCGGAGTGTGATGGCTTCGCAGGACGAGCAGAGGCTGCTGGGCGGTGTGGACGGAGCAGAGGTGAGGCATGGGACCACTGGGGCCTGCTAATGTGTGAAAGGCAACAGTATGTGTGTAGGTGTCTGTGTGTGTGTGTGTGTGATTAAGAGTGTGAGTGTAAGGATGAAGGCAGAGCAGTGGCTGTTCAGACTCTATTTCCCTCCATTTGTCTCCTTAACGGCCCTGCCTCAGGCCACAGCTGCAGAATGGATTGCACTCTCTGTGAGAGCCCATTCCCTCTGTATGTGTCTCACTCTGGCTGCTCCTATAAATATATATATATATATTTATATACATACTGTATGTATATATATGTGTATATATATATATATATATATATATATATATATATATATATGTGGTGTTTTAATGCAGTGATGTCCTGTGGTGATGTTTTATTTCAACACTACATCTTCTTCTCTCAAACAAACAGGCGGTTTTTGAACCACGTTATAGCTGTGAACACATTTGAGTGGGTCAGACCACATGAGTGTCTGTATGGATGTTCCCATTGTGTCTGTATATGTGTGTGTGTGTCTGTATATGTGAGTGTGTGTCTGTATATATGTGTGTGTGTGTGTGTGTGTGTGTGTGTGTGTGAGTGTGTGAAACTGCGATACCGGAGCAGTAAAGTTATATTTTTCACAGTGTGAAAATATTTAGTTGTCCCAGATCTTTTATATTTCAAGTGCAGTTCAGTGTAGTTCAAGTAGTGATAGTTTTCAAAAACTGCTCAATGTCATACTGTTAAGGAATAAATTACTGGATCTGCACCAAAGACTAATTATTCATGACCAAACTTTCCATCAAACTTCAACAATTGTTGAGATATTCTGCTGCCAACACAGTTATTTCAGACAAGACACTCACATCAAGGTTGTAACCATTTATGGCAACAATATGCATATTATTTTCGCGTTTGCCCATGAGATACTCTGGATCACAGCATCTGGAACACTCTGTGGTCCACTTGTGATTGTACAGTGTCGTTAGAGTGGAATATCTTCCCTACTTACTCACGGAATTAATGTTAATTAGCGGCATCAGAATTCAGCGTGACTCGCCCCAGTGTGCATGAATAATTTTTCACAATCACACACAAATACTAATTTTCGGTTGCATATATGACCTCACGCTGTTGGCTTTTATAAACGCTGCTGCAACGCTGGCAGGCTGACAAAACAGGGTAAAGAAAAGATTGACGTTTGACTGGTTTCATTTTAGGACCAATACTGATCCTTTGAAATATGTCCAGATGCTCAGGATTAACTCGACATCTCTAAGAGGCACATTTTAAAATGATAGTATAAAAACAGTAGATAGATGGTTCTGCAGCGGGGATCCTGGTGAGTAACACAGGCATCAAAGGAACAAAGGACGTTAATAAAACAATCCTCTTCAACCCTTCTATAGAAAAGATGACATTACCTTGTGATCCAATCTCAGCCTTTTATATCCATCAGCAGATATTGCACTGAGCAGCAGATATGCAGAAGAAGACCCAATAATAGCCGGGCCACAGACTATTAGCTCAGCAATTTCATCGCATCATATTCTCAAAGCGCTCTTATCATTATTGGCTTCTGACTGACAGCCCGAAACGCTGAAAGCTGCCGTCCTCCGGGTGTGTGAGCTTGTTATGTGTGTGTTCGTGTGTGCAGGTGAATACACTCCTGATGAAATCAAAACTACCGCAAATCGACAACAGCTCATCAGACAGGAAACATACTGATCATTCAGATTCATGCCTGAGGTACAAAAAGATAGAAAACACTGCGATATTGATGATGAGACTGTCTGTTTTCAACATGTGTGTCATAGCAGAGGCAGGGCTTCAGGAACAGGAGGTAATAGAAAAAAGGGGAGAGAGGTGGGGAGAAATAAAGCAAGAGATGGAAGAGAAATGAAAGTCTCCTCTGAGGGGAAAAAAGGAAATTAGTCTGTTGAGGTGAAAATGATTGAGCCTTGACCTTGGCTTGAGGGGTTGGAGGGGCCACGACTGTTTTAATTTAGAGTGAGCGTGTGTGTCTGTGTGTGTTTGATTGGAGCGACATCAGGTTTTGTACCACTTGTGGCCACTAGATGCTCCTCTAAAAAATATCTGGCACAGTAAAGATCCAGTCAAAAAGTAGCAATACCACAAAATATCCACAAATCCATCAGAACCTATTGTCTCAAAAGTTAATAAATCATCTTTTTTAATGTCTGTCTCGGTGGCAAATTTGAAAATTACTGCTACATTTACAGGAAGATATGTTGTGATTGGTTGGGCCTTGATAAACAGGTCCTTAGTATGATCCTGCTTATGCATGTGTTTATGTGATTCTGTCCATTAATATGTTCCTCAGTACTAACTAATTTCCTCATCCATCCACCAGCTGCCCGCAGTCCTTCCCGCCATTTCCCTACCACCTGATTCCCTGTGATCACTCATTAGCTCCCCAGTACCAGTCCTCCCACCCTTGCACTCTGCCAGATTGTCTTTGTGTGTCTCATGTAGCGGTTCAGCCAGTTTATTGTTACCTGCTTCGTTTGCTTGACTCTGCCTGACTTCCAAATTGATTTTTGCTTGCTCCTTTTTTGTTCTAATTGCCTGCATCCTGCCTTCTACGGTTGCTGGCTGCAACCCGCAACAATGGCAATGAGCATGAAGAGAAAGACTGTAAATCAAGAACCCAGTGATCATTATACCCAACATGTGTCTGATGTACCAAGGTGATATTCTACGAAAACTACAATTTTATATTATGCAAAAAAATCCACTGGCTCCATTTTTGCAACTATGGCACATTAGATGCAATGTAAGATTAGTTTGACAAATAACTCAATAAATAAATGCAAACCTTGGGTTTTAAGAGACTGGGACCACATCCCCCCCATGTGAATTAGTGAAAAAGAGCATGTTTTGAGGTGTTGTATGAATGATATTGTTATTGATTCAATAGTTGGCTGCTCTATTGATTTTTCTGTAGTTTTATAGTAGTTTGTAATTACAGTGGATCAGCAGGGCTGTGAATCCGAGATATGGTTCCCCACAGGGACAGTAAAGTATCTTACCTTATCACCTCGTCCATTATTTTATTTTATTATTGTTGATATACTCGAGTTACTTACAGTCTAATATTGGCTGAGGACTGATGAAGACCTCTGATTAAACTGTTGACAGGAGCCCCTGATATACACTCACCAAGCACTTTAATAGGAACACCTGTGCAATCTAATGCAATCCGATACAACAGCTCAGCAATAAACACTACTTTCACGAAGCTTATACATTTTCAGTTTTTGCTGACATTGTCACATAGGTGATAATTCTACTTTTTGTTTATTATTGAGGTCATAGTGGGTGGAGGAGGTGTACTGGAGTGTTTAACCCATTAATATACATGAGGGGGGCAAAATATTAGGAACACTTTTCAAGCTAATGCACTCCAGTACCCCACCACCACCCATAAAGTGCAGGGTGAGTGTATGATTTTAATGGGCACCTGCCAACTTATCAGAAACATGTTTTTAGCCTCTGATTGGTGATAGAAATTTAAAGGAAGTTGGTGCAGGGATTGTTGTTGCTTCTACAGATAGTGTGTGTGTGTGTGTGTGTGTGTGTGTGTGTGTGTGTGTGTACACTCAGTATTTATCACATTGTGGTAACTTACCTCCACATAATCCCAAAAATCCCCATAACCCCAAAAATCAGGTCCCCACAACTTCAACGCCTTACCAAACATTGCACAATCCTGAAAATAACATTACTAAAATGTAAATATATATATATATATATATATATAAAATGATTCCTGTTCTCACACTCTTGAGATTTACAATGTCAAAACAATGTCAAAACATTTTTTAATGTATGCATTTTTTGTAATGATATTGCAATCTGAAGCCCTCTCTCAGGCGGTATCCAGGTCGTTGCTTGTTTACCATTTTTTGGAGGGAGTCAAGATTTAATTTTAGAGTTATGGTAAAGGTTAAAATGTCCTCACAAGTACAGTAGTACATGTTTGTGTGTTTGTTTAGATGCAGGTGTGTGTGTGAGTGTCCTGCTGTTAGGTTGGTGTGGTGGACGTTTCTGTGGCGTCTGACAGATGGAGTCAGGATGGAGGAAGGTTCGGCTGGTGGTGGTGGAGGGCTAGAGGGGAGGGTCCGTGTGTTTGACTCGACAGCTAATCTCTCACTCCTCGACCCCAGAGACTCAGGGGATGACGCCACATCACATTACTCAAGGTACCCCCCCCCCCCCCCCCCCCCCCCCCCCCCAACACCACCACCCCTCAACCTTTTTCTCCACTCCTCCCTCCTTCCTTTTGTCTGTCCAAACCTGCTTGTACGTCTTTTTTATGGAAGCTTGGATGGACCACTTCCTCTTTGGTATTTTCTTTGGATATCTTCACTCCGTCAGTGCTGGTCCACACTCAAACAGAGAGGTTTGAAAATTTCTCTCACAACTTTGTTCAATTTCATACTGCTGCTTGAAGATGGAAGAGTTCAGATCCTTTGCTTAAATCTGCATTAACAGATTTTTTGGCCACTAGTTTTCAGTGGAGACAAGTAGTGAACACAGCATTGACATATCATCATCTTTTAAGTTTGTTAGCAAACAGTTGCTTATTTCCACATCCAGCAGTTACGGAGCAACATTATCATTTATTTGGAGTTGTGTTTCTGTCCACCAGGTGAATATAAGTCCAATATTCACTCTCTTTTAGCTCTGTTTTTGCTCTCTACCATCTCTTGAGGAAAATATCTGGCTCTTTAGCTGCTAAATGCTCCACTATGTCATTTGGTGCTGAGCAGGTAGTGTACAGTGGCTTTTTAGAGCTTTTTCTCTGAAAACAGCTGCCTGCAGAAACGACACTATGAGACTGCTGAGTGAACCAAAACAGTAAAGTTGCAGCCGGACAGCTAAACAATGAGCTGAAACTCGCTATAAATTATATCCGTAAAGCCGAGGGGAAGCTGCAGAGTCGCTGATAATTCTCTGTAGGTTCGTCACTACGAGCCACGACCAACACATTACACACTGACAGCTCAGACACTGGTATTATTCAAAACGATTATAGCTGTAAAAGTACCAATACATCAATGTAAAAATACTCTTACAAGTGAATGTCCTGCATTCAAAATCCTACTTAATAGTACAAAAGTATTATCAGCAAAATGTATTAAAGTAAAAGTATTTGCTCCACAGAAAAAAGGTCACCTTTGACTGATGTATCACTACATATGAAATTATTAGAGGGTTAATACTGATGCAAAAATATGTGAGCAGCGTTTTACTGTTGCAGCTGGTTGAGGTGGAGGCTAGGTCCAGTGGTTTCCAACCTGACATCCAAAAAGACACTTTTTCAGGGTTGTGAGATGATTAATGGGAGAGGAATGAAGAAAAAAAATGGACTTTTCTCTCATATTAGTTATTTTGTGAAATATTGGAAAATGTTACCTGTTTGGGACTCAAACAATTCTGAATAAATCTGAAACAGAACGAGGCCCCAACTAGACACTGCAGCCAAAGAAGGTGGAAACCACTGGTTTAATTGTATTCACTAATCTTATCATATGTTTTTTTAATGTCAAATTTTAATCTTAAATTTAAAATTTTAAGTAAAAAAACCAGATAGCTGACAAACCAGATAGTACAGTTATGTAGTAGACTAGAGAGTATAATATTTCCCCCTGAAATGTAGAGGAGTAGAAGTAAAATAGCATAAAATGGAAATACTCAAGTACAAGCACAGGTACTTCAAGACTTTACTTAAGAACTTGAGTAAATGTACTTACCCACTTTACTTTGTGATTGACAGCGCCTGAACTCTGCAATCAGAGTTATATATATTTTATAGCCATGTATTGGGTTTTTTTCATCATTTTTCATGTGTGTAGTACTATACATGCTCTATGATCTCTCTTTTTAACTGAGTAAAACTAAAAATGTAAAAGGTAAACATGGGAAATACACTCTTTTACATTCCAAAGTTCTGAATTATTCCTATAATAAGCAAAGTACTTGAGTAAATGCATTTAGTACAAATGTGTTTGTCTTCATGTTATTTTCTTATAACAGAACACCTTGCTGTGCATTATTACTTAACATTTCATTTCATCTGATTTTTGTTTCAGACCAGAGTCACATCTCAGTGTACTACAGTGTTAACAGTGTGAGTTCCTGCCTGTGTGTGTGTGTGTGTGTTCCTGTAAGGCAGTTAGCTGTTAGAGTCTTAATTACCCCACTGGATCGTTAGAGGCTTGACTGGTGTGATCCTGACCTCATCTTTCTCTCTCTCTCTCTCTCTCTCTCACACACACACACACACTCCCACACACACACACGCAGATCCAGTATTTGCCCCAGGGATCATATTGATAACTGCTATATTAATGGCGTCAGACTTAGTGTCCACTCACTTCTATCACCTCAGGGTTCCACATATCTAGTATAGGACTGTGTGTGTGTGAGTGTGTGTGTGTGTTGGTAAAATCATTGGATTTCTATGTTTCTATGCCATCAGGGGTTGATCAGATATTGATGTGTCCTCAGGCTGCGTGTTGCTCGTGTCTGTACATGTTGGATGGTGGAAGCAGCTTCATTGGGATTTTAACTGTTGCTCCTGAACCTGATATGCAGAGAGTTTCATTTCATGCTTCATTTCTGCAACAAATGTGTTAAGTTGTCATGTGAAATGTTGTTCCACGACTGTGTGAGTGTATGTTCTGTCTCCTCTCTTTCTACGGATGCCACTGACTGACTGCACAGCGCTGATCTACTGGAGCCTGAGAGGGTCAGAACAGCAGCTTATTATTTTATAGAAAAAGACTGACGTCAATCTGAGCACCAGCATTCAGTATTAATGTAAATGTCACTGCTGAATAAAACAGATCTGCTCTGCTGCAGGAACATGTCTTATAACTCTGGTTACAATGTATGAATGTAATGTGTAATTTACATATGTAAAATTACCAATTGCCTTTAGAAACCCCTTTCATTAAGACAGATATTTGCTGCTGCTGCATATTTCTGTGTTCTGACACATCAGCTTATATCATGAAGAATTGAACAATTTTCAACGATTTGCAGCCGTCCGGGGAAAAGGTCAATTGTAAATTACTCTCATTACTTTCAGAGGATTGTTCTTCTGCGTGCTTATTTGAGGGAGTTGATGAATAGGATCGACGGATTCGACTAAAACACGACTGAGATAGAGGTACGACGGCTGCTCTGCAGGTTCAACACAAATTACAATAAATTCTGCTTCCATTACAATCAGCTTTTATTATCCGACGATATTGGTCATATGAAAACAGATAAATTAATAATGAAATATCCCACAACCTTTCCAGACCACCGATATGGAGATCCATAAAACATGGAAACTCAATAAGGAAATGTTAATAATGCAGCTTTTATTCAAATGAACGCAAACAGAATGTAAATGCAGAATGTAAATGTTTTGTTTAAAAGAGCACAGAGCTGATTTTTTTTCATTTTCTCAAGAAAACTTAAATCATTTGAGGTCAATAAGAAATATTTGCTATCAAAATATCGTGGCATTATTAGTTTGAGTAATTTTTTTTGTGTGTGTATATTTTAGCTGTGATATTTTTATCTGACTGATTTGATCAAACGCCAAGATGGCAAGAAGCTGAACTCAGCGCTGAAGTGTTTTCACTTATTTTGCCTGTTAAGACCTTTTATTTACATCTCCATCTCTCCTCTGTTGCTTTTGCTCAACATCAGGGAGAAAACTTCCACCTTTATTTGCTGTCCAATAACAAACATGTATAATAAAAACTCTTTATTTATCTTATACTGGCTCTTTATGCAGCCCCTCAGTTCAGCCTCTGTCTGAAACAGGCCGTTTTAGCTCCTGTCCCTTTAAGGCCCGCCTCCCAGTGAGCTCACTCTGTTCTGATTGGTCCACTCTTGGAAGCTTCCTCTGGGTCCGGAGGTTACGTAAACAAACAGTAGTAGTAGGATTTCACTTCTTTTCCTCCTTCTCAAACATGTTTGAGGCCAAAATCCGATCGTGAACAACCCATGGAACAACCTTAGCAACAACGACTATCGTTTGTCGGCATGTAAGAACAATCTGATGTCAGTTGGTGGAGGATGTAGAGGCAACTTTGCAAACAGAGCGTTCAGAGCAGGATGAAGCCCTCGCTTTTGTCTTGACAATGTTTAACATCCAACCTTATAACAGTATACATATGACTGAAAATGAAAAAAAAAGCATGCTGTGTCCCCTTTAAGGTTGCTTTTTTGTTTGTTTTTTTGCCTAACCTTTTAGATTGTTATGTTTGTTAAAATGGAAGCTTATCTGTTCTTTGAGAAGGACAAATGACAGATGTTACACACTCAAGAAACACTTAAAAAAATGTTCTCAACCCATAAAGAAGAATTTGATCTTTCAGTTAAATGAAAACCTAATATATGGACATTCATTGTTTTCACTGGACAGACACATCATCCAGTTTTGGTGGAATCACATAGTTAACATCACAGCTCTGCCTACACACCTGAGCAGAGGTCTGATCAGTCAGATAAGTGAAAACACCTGGGGTCCGTTTCACAAAGCAGGTTTAGTGAAAACTCAGAGTTTGTTAACCCTGAAATGAGGGAAACTCTGAGTTTTCCGTTTCAAAAAGGGACGTAACTCAAACCAGAGAAAGAGGGATAACTCTAGCCTGTTTCAGAGAGAGGGGTAACTTAAGCTCTCGGTCAGTTACCATAGTAACAGACTCTATGAACCTAACCTGGTCGGGACCAGGTTTTTCTCAATGAACCTCGAGTTTCTCTCAGTCTCCGCCCTCTTTCAGAGCCACACACTCCATTTGATTTCCTCATTCATTCAGTCAGCAGGCGAGTTTTGGCGTAGCCTAGTTCTGCCGTCTATCATTTAAAAAAAATCATTAAAACAATCAGAGTCAGTATATTAGAAGTCCATTAGGCACAGTAAGTGGCGACTTTTTCACTAACATGGCATGTCCTTTTGATAACGATCCCGTGGATGAAGGTGCAGCATTACTGCGCAGAGAATTAAATATTCGTTGAGAGATGGTTATCAGACCGCGGCATAGATGTTCTAGCATTTCCAGACAATTATCTTTTTGAGAGATACCGTTTCACGTCACAGTCCATCATCTACATACACAACCTAATCCGTCCTTACATTTGCAACATTACCAATCGTAGTCATGCTCTCACATCCCAGCAGATATTGTGTGTTGCGCTGCGTTTCTTTGCAAACGGAAATTTTTGGTACAATGTCAGAGCCAGCCACTGGCCTTCCTAAATTCTGGCTTAGGGCCAGCTCCTCTGCCTCCGTTAGAGGTGGCGGTGCTGGACCACCACCCGTTTTACGGGCATCTGCCTTCTTTCTGTTGGCTGAGTAGAAGTCTGTGTTAGTTTAAATAGGATTAATTATTTAACAGAACATGATGTAGATGAGAAGACATTTATGTGTGTGAAACCAGCATTATGTTGGGGATAAAACAACTGCTCAGTCAAACAGCCACTTAATATTTACTTTACAATGTAAAACATGATCAAATGAGGTTCCCCCATGAGATTATTATCGAGGTTTTACTTTTTGTGTTGCACTTCTTTCTGAAAACATGCTCAAACTCGCCGTATGAGCGAATTAAGATTTCTAGCCCTAGTGGGGCGAAAAACGCAGCCCTCCTCTTCCCCGTTGCCATGGTGACTCGTTGAATCGGGGCTCAATTGATGCTGGCTTTTTATAGTTGTGGTGCACGCGCTTAACTCCAGGTGAAACTACTCCGAGTTGATTAAACTGACTCAAATCAGCTGTTCTGGAACCAGAAACTCAGAGTTTCTTATCTCAGAGTAGATCAACTCAGAGTTCAGGATTAGACTCAGAGTTTGTTGAACCTGCTTTGTGAAACGGACCCCTGTGTGATTCTGCAGTTACTCTAGTGGGATCTATCACGCAGACAGATTTGCTTTTATTTGTCAATGTTTTGTAATGTCTGACCCTGAGATTTCTCCCCCTTTACAAAGAAAGTGAAAGGAATTTAGTTTCTTGTGCTCACAGCTTTGAAGAAATAAATTTAAAACATTCAACAGAAACATCTCTTTTCAAAACCCACTGTTGTCATTCCAGCTGTCTGGATGATCCACAGACCACACGGAATAGTTTTCTTTGGAAGCACGTAGTAGTCTCTTCATCTAACTCATAACTCTCCCATGGCTACACACATCTATTATTTTCAAAATAGAAATGTCAAATCTGGATCTGGAGCTGTATTAAAGGAGACTTGGTGCATATGCCAAATACTTGTTAAGTAAGTGTAGCAGTTAATGAGAAAAAAAAAGCAAAAAATGTTAAATACCAGATCTTGCATTCTTTACAATATCTTTAAAATGTTCTTGAGATATTCTGAAAACCAAACAACAAATACGACCAAAAAATGGACCAAAAAATGTGACCTGAGCAGAGTTGAATTCATTCAGTGTCCATCAGATACTCCCACACTTCACTGAAGTGCATCTGTGGGAAACAGATGATATCACGTAGACGTAGTTTTAGTTTAATTTGTTGGGAATAGTTGAAATAGTTTCTTTCTAAACTGATTTATTTTAGATTAAAGAGACGTGTGAGGTTCACAGCGTACAGGTCTTTTAAATGCCTCCAGCTTTAATATGGTAAAGCTGTTGTCTATAAAGTCGATGTATTGATGCCAAATATATTTGGTCATGAATACCAAACTTTTCCATTACATTACTGGGTTGTGAAGAGTCAATCTGCGTCTTCACTGCAGCATATTTCCCCTCCGTGAAAAGGCCAGAACAAACTGCTCTTTGAGCTTCTTCATAATACATGTTGAATGATCATTATGTGGTCAGATGTGGCTCTGGTGAAGGGGCCACATGTCATGTATGATCTCCACAGCTGCATTAATAGCTGTAGAGTGGTGAGGTTGCCCTGCTCTCAGCCTCCGTCCTCCTCCTGCGGCACTGACTCACATTCTCATTAAAATTGCTGCTGCCACAGCTGCTCAACTCCTGACCTCTGACTGCAGTCACGCTAATGTTAGGCTGCATTCATGCCAGGGCGTTCACTGGGCGTGTGCACGGTGCTCCCGCTAGTGTCTGCGCACCGTGACTCTGAGCCGAGCTAATGCTGGAAGACGTGTACTGTGCTCCACCCTTATTTTATTTTTCAGCACCATAGATACTGGCACATGAAGAGAGGATAGGAGGGGGAAAAGTGAGGAATCTGCATGCTTGTGGTGTTTGTCAAGTTCTTTTACAATTCCAGATTTTAAATTAAATAATCTCTTAGGTCATATTTTGGGTGTTAGCAGGGACTTGGAAGAAATGTGTCTCGTTTTCTCATAGACAGTATTAGGTGACTGACAGTTGCAGAACTTCAAGGCTCAGATGAACATAAATCTTTAGTGCAAAAGATGAACAACTCTAAGAAAACATCTGGTTCTCTGATGAAAAGTAAGTAAAGATTTATTTGTCTGGCACTTTTTAAAACAAAAGCTACAAAATGCTTCACATTAAAAGCATCAAACAAGCAAACATCAGTTTAAAATGAGTATATAGGTGAGTTTTGAGACTTTTTAAAAAAAAAAATCAGTTAAATTGGATAATTTAATAATAAGAGGTGAACTATTCCAAAGTTTAGGGGCAAAGACAGCAAATGTTTGGTCTTATAGGGGTTTCAAATCAGGCTATATTAAGATGTTCACACCAAACGCTGAGACCAGACAGATGAGCAGACACGAACATACAAAACTCAGAAAGTCACCAATGCAGCGGCCCCTTCAACTTCACACAAACCTATTTATACCAAAGGCGGGCGTGACTTTCTGCTTTGTTTTTGGCACTTTCGTGAGCCAAATGATCACTTGGACTTTGACCAATGGATATGGATTCAGAGATGCACTCACAATGTAGCCTGATAAGTAATAAAATCAAAAGGTACAAACCTGTGGATATAAAGGAGAGAAGTAAATGAGGTGAATTTCAGTAAGAAACATCCAATCAGAGCTTAAAATTCTGTGTTGCAGTGAGTTGAAGCTAAAGATGACACTTTTTTAGAAACCTGATAAAACATTCAGTAGCTTTAATCAGTTCACTTTCAGATTCGAGTCAATTTTGGATGGATTCAACAATTATTTATGGCAAAGTGGTTTGTTCTTCTTTCTGGATTTGCTACAGATCTGACACACAAACATTTAGTCTGCCTTAACTCATATAAATGGGATGAACATATTAGAAATGCCTCTTAGTATAACTCAACTCAGTTAATTAGCACCACAAACTACAGCTTCCAAAATGACCATGAAATAAACCAACATTATATAAAAACTGAGCATTTTAACCTTAATGAAAGGATGATTTACTGCAGGGCTGTTTTTCTAGATTACACTAGTTTTAACTAGGTGTACCTAATAAACTGACGAGTAGTGTAATTCCATATCCATTTTTTGTATAATTACATTGAATGTTGTCTGTGGGTGATGTGTATATTTAATTAGTTTTCAGACACTTGCATATTATTAAAGGCCAAGTCGAATATATTGGAGCTTTCAGGAAGAGTTTCCCAGTTTTAATTACAACTCAGATATTAACGTGAAGGATATTTACCAATTGGAAACTTTTAATTACCAAAACTCTGATATGGCATGAACACAGCATTACCCAGCAGCCAAACTTAAATATGTTGGAGTCTAAATGCTTATTATCATACCTGCAGTTTGTTTTTCTGATTACAGATATCAGTCCTCAGTACTTGGCCAGAAAGAACCTGTAATTGGTAAAAAAAATAATTACTCATAAAACATTAAATGGAAGCAAAACTGAAGGCCTTAATGTAAACCTACAGTATTTTTTCCAACACTGAAGAGATTTACAAGTAAACTTTGAAATGTGAATTTGAATTGGGGACAAATACTTAGGGATTGTAAAATAGTAGCTACTTACTCAAAACACATAGCAGTTTGCATTTACCTGCTATTTTGGGCCAGTTTTGTTTTTATAATTATTCTCCTGCTTGCACAAGTGATCTCCACAGTCATAAATATCAAACATGTTTAAAATAATTGTAATGAGAACAATGAGCAGTGACTGGATTATAGATCATTATAGTCCACCTGGGTGGCAAACTGTCTTTGACTTCGCAAAGCAGTCATTATAACAAACACAGAGAAAAGGTCTCACTACAAATTAAAAACAGCTCATGTCTGTAGCTTAGATCTCATTGGTTACTATGCAGAGTTATCCACCACACGTTGTATGACTTCATCTCCTGACTGTCATCGACTGGACCAGACTGGAACCAGACTTTCGCTTTCACACCCAAATCATATTTGTAATCAGCTCAACAATCGTAATGGGTGTTCCTGCCTTCAGATAGTTAGGAAATACTAATCCCTGTTTTGCTGTGAAGCAACATGAGTGTAGTGCTGCTCTATCTGGAACTGCCTCTAAATGTCTGTGCACATCACTAGAGCTGCAGGCTGGAGGTGTTTTTGGAGGCCTGAGGCCCATTCTGGTTGCACAATAAAAAAGTCAAGGCACACAAAATTACTGTTTGCTTGAAAATGTCAGTCTTTCACGTTAGGATCACAGGAGAGATCCAGCTAACTTAATGGGGTGTTATGCTTGGCTCAAACTGCCAGCACTGAAGCAAACATTTTATTATCCCATAAAGTGAATTTTAATGAATGCAGTTATTGCGTTTGACTTTTATTTTTGTTTAGATCTCACGGCACATCAGAGTTCACTTGGCAGCAGCCAAGCTTATCGCCCCACAGCTACAACCCCCCTCTGTGAATGTTGACGTTGGCATGATGCTGCCAGCGAGGCTGAGCTGCTCTTTGGCTTCTGTTTTCTCACTTTATCACAGCCAGAAACCACACGGCAGCCAGATCCCAGCACATATCACGCCTCATTTACACTTGAGCATTCCCAAATCCCTGCCTGACCTCGGCCATGGAGCATTTTTGGCTATGACCCAGGGTGAAACATTTTCCTGAAAGGTGCTGCTGATTCAGGACTCCCCTTCCCATAACCCCTGACTCCAACCGCCCACCCACTTCACATGTGTAGTGAAGTGGGAGAATTAATAATCTATTAGATGTGTTTATGTAAGCCATGCTAACGCTAATGGTTTCTCGCTGAAATGGAGGCTGACTCCATTAGCTCACTGGTGCAGCATGAGTGATGGATGTGACCCTTGTGATGAGTTCCTGAGCACTAGTCGACACAGATTACATTATCCCAGACAGGCTCATATGCTCAATCTGTCTTTTTCTCTCAAGGTCTTCCCATCTCTCCCCCATCTACACAAACACAACGGTTGTATTGGATTCATAACAGTAGCCGGGACATGCAATTAGCCTCCACTAATGCCGCACTGTTCGATTCAACTCTAGCACGTGTTTGCACAGACTAAAAAACTGATCAATAGAGCTCTAGGAGGCGTTGAGGAGGGACACCAGCATTACATCATCCATCAGGGACATCTGACACGTGCAGCAGCACATGCAACAGAGACACAAACACTACAACTGAATCCTTTCACAGCTGAAGCAGAGCTGTCAGAGATCTCAGCAGGGAAGCACAGAGTGTAGAAAAAAAAATCTTTTCTTGACATTTATAAAACTTTTATGTGATCTTCAGGGAGCGTCAAGAGACCTGACTGACTTTAAAGGTGGAGGGTTGGAGCGGTGGTAGTCGGTCATCAGTGCACCTGTACACTGCTGGAAAATATGCAGAACAAAAAAGAAGGAAAATAAATTAAACATTAAAAGTGTTCGAAAAAAATTACTCCAAACACGAGCAGAAATCTATCTGCCGTTTCCAGCTTTCAGTACTATTATTACTCTAAATACCTCACATTCAGTGATGCAGTTTTATCTATAATGTTCATCATTTTTATGTTTTCTATGTAAAAACTCAATTGGCAAAGTAATGGCTGTCAAAAGTGAAGGAGTAAAAAGTACATTTAAAGTTTATTATTTATGAAATTTATTATCTATATTATCTGTAGTTGGGTAAAAAGTAAAGGAACAGCTTAAATCCATATCCTCAAGTAAAGTATATTGCTCAGAATTGTAGTTTTCTGGTCTTTAAAATAGTAAATGTATTAGTTTCCACCAGTGCACCAGTAGGGGGTCAAGGTGTCGGGGAAACAGCAACTAATTTACACCAGGTGTACCAGCTGATTGTTCAGTAGCATCAGTTAGACTAATGATGCAATCAGCCTGCACACCTGGTTTAAATTAGCTGCTGTTTCCCCGACACCTTGACCTCCTCCTCACAGTGGTTTTACAGTAAAACTGAAGTCTGGAAAAAGTAAATATGTGTCTGTTTTCTGAGTTAATAAACTCATTTTCCTTTGTATATAAACACAATGTAATTTCAAAAAGAAGTTCTTGCGCACCAGATGGTCTCAGTGACGGGGCGTAGGATCAAAAAACTCTTGACAAAAGAAAACCAAAGAATGTTGCACACTGTTCATCACCTGAACTCAAGTTTGTTAACACAAAATTTCGGTCTTCAGACCTTCATCAGGAAAAAAATCCCACAGACAAGAAGGTCCTGAAGGTCAGTTTTGTATGTATGAGTTTTTCCTGATGGTCTGAAGACTGAAACGTTCAACATCATGTATTTTTTCCAATGGACACACATTAACATCCACACACTGTTGTCAAGGTAATTACTCCAAATATTCAATTAATAATATGAAAACAACACAGAACATTTTTGATGCGCTTTGTAACACTGGTTTTGGAAAGTGCTACATAAATGTAGTTTTACCTATTTACTTACTTTCTTGGAGCAATTTTCTGATATTTATTTATGTTCTTTGTCACCAAAGATGTAATGGTTTCAAGCCTGTTTGTTTATTAGCAGAATAAAACCCAACCAGTCACGGCAGATGGCCACAGAGCTCGGTTCTGCTGGAGGTTTCTTCTCGTTAAAGAGGAGTTTTTCCTTGCTGCTGTTGCCAAGTGTTTGCTCACGGGGGATGTTGGGTCTCTGTGAATTAAAGAGTACAGTCTAGACCTGCTCTCTGTGAAAAGTGCTTCTGTTGTGATTTGGCGCTATATAAATATAACTGACTTTACTTGAATACCTCAAAGTCTTTAAAATTTGGATGAAATTTGGTGTAAACTTTGGCTTAGAGAGAAGTAATTGAGCACATTCAGCACACGGGAAGAAGTGCATTTCAAATTGTTTTCATTCTACAGTATGTATGTTACATTTAATGTATTATTAAAAAATGAATGTGTGCAAACATTTCCCTCTGCCTGTCGACCTTCCCTGTGGCTCCACAGCAAAACCCCCTGTGATTATGGCCGACAACTTTTGCTATTTTCAACACATTTTTAAAGCTTTGGGTCTGGAACAGAAGGTGGTTTGCGGGGGAATATAAAAAATGCATCGTCAGATTGCTCGGGAGAAGGCGTCTGAAGCTTCTGGATATTTTATGAGGCCACATCGTTTCCAAAGTCCCGGCAATGAAAAGTGGGCTCAATCAAATATTACAGGCTCCAGTTCACTCTAATGCAGGAGGAAAATGCAACCCGTTCTCATTCCTTTGTTGTCAAATACTGCTGGTTTTTCACGTCCCTCTGCGTCTCATACAAACATGAAAGGTGCCCTTTAGCTAGTGTATGAGATGCCTCAGGCTTTCAACTAACTCTAATGTAAACCCACTGACACAATGTTGACCTTCCTCCGGCACTATAAAGGTGCCCTCACATGATAAGTGGTAAAACCTTTGGAGACAAATAAGGCTTTATACTACTACTACTTCTACTACTACTACTACTAGTACACTATTTGCAGTAGTACTTCCCAACACCTGGAAACACACTAGCCTAGCTTAGCGTAAAGACTAGCCTAGCTCTGTCCAAAGTTAAATAATACAGCAACAAACGCCTCTAAAGCTCATGTTTTATCGTTTGTTTAACCCATACATAAACAGAAATGTAAAAATGACATTTTTACAGCTATTTCTTGGTGAACCAGTGTATCCATCTTCTCTGGATATAGTTTGGGTCACCAGATACGATCAGTGAGCACAGGTTTTGGTCTTTGTACAGGCCTGATGGTGACAAGCTGCATAACATACAGTGACCCTAACCCTAACCCTAAAAGTACAAACCGATTTTTAAATTTCTGTTCATATGCGTTTTAAACAAACATGATACAAAGTGTTGATTGAGCTTTAAAGCTGTTGGTAGGTGTATTGTTTCTCAGAGCCAGGCTAGCCGTTTCCCCCTGCTTCCAGTCTTTATGCTAAGCTAGGCTAACCCTGACCTGACTTCAGCTCTGGACTCAACATTTACACTGTACATGAGGTTAATATCCATATTCTCACACTCAAGAGAGAAAGCAAACAAGCATATTTCCCCAAAATGTTAAACTACTTGTTTCCTACGGATACAAGAGTCACATATTAGAATTTGCAGATTCTGAGGTATAAGGTTGCTTGTGTACATGCAAATTAACAACCAGCATCCATCCATCCGTCCGTCCATTGTTTTATCTCTCCACTGCAGCAGCCTGCTAATCTCATCCCGTCTTTGTTTAGCCGTCCTCTCATTCTCTCTCTCCTCATTGTCTTTCCTCGATGAATAGAGCTGGTTGACATTTTGGTGACAGACTTCCGAATCCAGTCTCTCTCTCTCTCTGACATCCTTCAAATTACATCACATACATCACACAGTTTCAGCCTTTGTCCCTTCGCATGAGCCACAATTATGGTTCTTATACTCATTCTTCTCCTTTATGTATGATATATTCATCTTATTCTTTATGTATAGATTCAACTCAGAGATCTCGACATTAAAAATGCATTCGGCTGAATAAAGTTGTCAAGCTGTCTCTGTCATTGTCGCTTACATCACATCTTTATTCATGGGGAAAGACAGCTGAGGGTTGATTAAAAGTGCAACGGCTCAAACAATTAGGTATGTGCATTTATGAAGTTTTGTTTATTTGCATGTTTCATAATTTGCATTAAACAAAAAACAGACGATGGAAATCATTCAAAAATACAGTATATACAAGAAAAGTCTAAAGAAAAAAATAAAATGAGTGAAAGTAATAATAGATAATAAAGCAAATAATTAAAAAAAAAAGCAGATTTAAAATTACTTGAGACACTCTTAAAATGCAGTGACCTGACCTCAAGTATCTGAAGCATGTAATCTGCATGAAGACAGCAAAGGCTAGAAGGTCTTGAGAGAGTAACGTATGCATGAACGCACATACTGTATATACAGAACAAGCACGTTCCCCCCCAGTGAGTCTAAAAGGAGTGAACACTGTAACTCTACTGGGGGGCTTATTTATGTTGGCTTGATAGGTTTATCTGGTCCGAAGACGTCCGAGCACAGTTCACCTCACATAAACTCCTGCTGCTGATCCTTTTACATAAGCAGAGGAGAGGAGTTTTTTTTTTTGTTTGAGTAGACTTTTACTTCAGCAGACTAAAGTGTTTTACATAACCGAGTATGCAAGACGTGAGTGTTTCCAAATTTAATCCTGCGGGTTTCCCGGCGCAGCAGCCATCTGTCGTATAAATGCAGACGCAGCAGCAGCTCTCTCTCTGTAGTCAAAAAATCATCTCGGAGTTAATGAAGACAACATTTTATTCATCCCTCTGTTGTGTGTCTTGATGCCAGCTAATTCTAACTGGTGAAACTAATCTAATCATGGATTAAACTGACTACAAACACACTTTAAAGCTCAAAGACATTTAGTTTCAAGCTGATGCCAAGTAATATCAGGGCCAGAATAACCAATGTGATACTTTGGTAATGCTTTATTTTACAGATCCTTTAATTTTATACTAATTTCTACTTAACACTGTGTAATTTGCAGGTATGTAATAGTTAAGTTAGCACATTTTACAGAAAGAGTGGTGCAATTTGGTACAAATTACAAGAAAAAAATTGAAAAATAGTGTCATTGTTGTTTGTAAGATCCCACTCATTATTATGTCTGAAGGTTTCTACCTAGTTATTGTGGCTTTTTATTGTCCCATCTTGGTGTTTTTACTGTCCGCACAAGACTTTTGATTGTCTTTACCAGGCTTTCGACTGCCCTTCATGGATTTCTGGTTTCCTCACAAGACTTTCTACTGTTCCATCGTGACTTTTACTTGTCTTTACAAAGCTTTCTATTTCCTTATTGTGTACTTCTACAGTCCTGTATATTTATTCATGTTTCCACATATTGATACTGATGCTTCCTTCAAAAGAAAAGACATTTTGCAGATAATTATTGTCATATATCATAGGGGAGATGACTGCTCACTAAGCTCCGTTGATTTCATTTTATAACCAACATTCCAACAACATTTGGTGTTTCTCAAGGTTTAATACAAATGTCCACACCTGCTACTGATCCACTGAATCATCAGCAAGCTTCAAGGGTACACTTGAGTTCATCACAACCACTGAACACTAAATAAAGTTAACATCAAGAGACACATCGTAAACACTATACGTTTTGGAGTAAGACCCTAAAATGTTCAGATGTCTCAATAACCAGTTTACAGAGGACATTATAGAAGTAAATGCTACACAGTAATTGACACATGGGCTTATACATGACCAGTAACTAGTTTTTAGTGTGCATTTACCAGACAAGTCTTGCTCATTCGTCAAATAATTACTGTGTTGGCCTGAATAGAAGACCATATTGTGGCGTCATTGATAAGTGGGGTCGTCTTATAATTGAGGACTACACAATAAAGTCCTCACTAGATCAGAGATCATTTCTGAACAGAGAGAGTACCGCTGTAACATCAGCTCCTACAGAGAATGATACATTATGGGTTGTTTGTAGCCTTAATGTTGCTATGCTAGCAAGTGTTTTCAACCCAGTGTGTCTTTTAAAGTTAGTCAGCCCTAACAGTGCTTCGTTAGCTCAGGTTAAGCTAAAGGAGCTTCTGAAGGCTTGTGTAACATGTTTTTCTGCTGTGGAGGAAGGTGATGATGATGATCAGTGGGAGGAGGGGGAGCTCAGACAGACAGAAATGGCATCTGTTGGAAAAAATAACTTTGACTGTCTCTAAGAGACTGACAGGAAAGAGACAAGAGACAAAAAAGTGAGATTTTTGTTCTGCTTTGATGGAAGTTTTTCACTTTTACGAGAGAAAAGGCTTCAAAGATGAAGACTCTCTTCTCTTTGAATTAATAGCATCTCAGGGAAAATTTTCCGACATGACGAGTGTGAAAATGTCTTGTACCTTCAAAATGTCTTTTTCCAAAAACAGCTGTTGGAAAAGGTTAGTCATTTATAATCAAGGTTGTCTTATATTCTGGCCAATACTGTTTATTAGCGAACACATTTTATTCATTGTAAGAACAATACAGACCTCCACATCATGTTTTTTTATTGCTGAACACCTTGTTATACATGTTTACATACACACATAGCAACCATTACTGTGCATATAGCAACATGCTGTGAAAAGCCATTATATTCTATCAATGACGCATCTGTCAGAAGTGCACCAGTGAGATGACATTAGCAGACTGTCAGTATAAAGAGTCTTAATGTAGTCCTTCCTGCTTCTGTGGATCTGTCCAACATACACTGCAGCACTAGTTCACCTCTGCAGCACATAAAAGCTGCATAAAAGCTGCCTGCCACAGCTGTGGGCCATCACAGGAAACAATAAAAAAGACTCTTAAATTGCTCTGACCTTTTTAGAGAACGTTATTCGCTCCACATCAAATGGCCTCCTTGGTTAACTTAGCCCCACAATGCACCTGAGGCATGAGATCCCTGTGTGTGTATACATACATATATATTATATATATATATATATATATATATATATATGTGTGTTTGTGTGTGTGTGTGTGTGTGGTAAGCAGATGCCACCTCGAGCTCAGCCCCTCTATCATTGGGGTTTAATAGGCCATAACAATAAAAGAGGCATATTGAACCAGCCCAGGGGAAATCAGCACTACTGTACAGCTACTTGAGACTCACGCACAAGAGATGGAGGCAAAGAAAATAGTCGCAACCTAATTTGAAGTCTGCAGCGTTCTCGCTCCTGTCTCGAGCTTCTCTGCTCTCCATCTCGCCATCTACATCGCTGTCGTCTGATCAGAGTGAGTTATGACTCTGTGTATGTATCGCTCAATCCTCCAGACAAAGACAGTGTGGAGGGAATATATTCTCTCTCTGTGTGTGTACAGTCATTGGAAGTGACGTGTGTGTGTGTGTGTGTGTTGCATTATGCAGGGGGACAGTTATGACACTGGAGGCTCTCCTCGTGTTCGTCCCTCTGCGTCTCGCTTCATCTCACTTCTCAAACTTTTCATCTGCGGTTGTGTTTTGGCCTTTTTCTGCTCCTCTGTGTTTTGTGCTGTTATTGTTTTCCTGTTTGTTTATCACAGCTGGCACTTCAGCGCTTCATTCTCCATGAGATAAACACATCCCCAAGACAGAGGCCTTTCAGGATGTTTATAGAACACTGGCTGAAAATATGTTTACTAATAATTATTTCAAAAGTCACAGCAATCCCACAAATTATAGACAGAAAATATCTTAATAATTGTTAAATTATTTGTTGTAAAATACACATTACTGAGAAAGAGAGATATGGCATAACAAGGCAAAACCATACAAAATATAATATACATTTACATTTTTATTTATAGACAAAACTAAATTTCATTTGACAAAATGTTATTCTATGGGAAGGGGAAACTTTATATAAAGACTAAGCAGCCACATTATACTATATGAAAACATTTTAATGAATCAAAAACATGCCAAATCTAAAAAATATAATAAATAATAAATAATAAATGAAGTTAAACATGTGGCAGATCTTCAATTGAGGATGATAGGTGTACAATAAAGGCTTTATATCAATAAAATAGATCCAAAAAGATTTCCATTGGAGGAGTAATTTTTTTACAACCCCCCCTCTTTGTGGCCTCTCTGCCTTTTCAATACAAACATATCAAACTGCACAACATGCTCCTGTTGCTCCCGTGTTAACTGATGAAGGTGCATAAGTAATACTTTTTTTCCTTCACTGAATCTGCTGCTGTAAATACAGGATAGGGCATGCATACAACTACCTCTCTGTTTATTCACAAAGATTCCTAATCATGTTGAAACGTGGAGAGATTTAAAGAAAGATGAATAGAAAACCTTGATACGTTGGCAGAAACTCACAATGGGGCGCTAGAAGGCGAGGAAGACACAATAGAAATGAGATACAGAGGTAGAAATCAGTAATTGGACTGGAGAGAAAACCTTGTGAATACAGTATAATGACAGTGGAATTACATGATGGGAAGAATTGTCAGGACAAAAAGACAAGGTGGCAGGCTTGCAGTACAAGGATGGTCAATGGAAATCCATGATCTGACTGTAGTAAGCCTCATGAAGACTGGAGAAAAGGCTTGTTTGAATAGTAGAAATCCATGAGCGAACTGTAGAAAGTCTCAGGAGGACAGCAGAAAGTAATCAAGACATTAGAAAGCCAAGATGAGACAATAGAGAGCTTTGTGAGGGCTGTGAAGGACCAACATGGGATGTAAAAATCCCAAATGGGACAGTAGGAGTAGAAAATCTTATCAACTGAATGATGGTTTTGGATCCATAAAGTGTGTTTTTGTGTGTGTCATGGGTGTAATAAAAGTCTGATAAAGGTTTTCACTAAAACAAACTGTATTGAGACACACTTTGCTGAATTTTCATAGTAAAATTTTCTTGTAACGGTTGAAGTCTTAAGTCTTAATTTACCCAGAATTCATTATAAATTAGTCTAACGTAAGATGTGCAAGAATTAGAAACACGTCTGTCTGATATCTGACTTTTAGTCATAGATCTTATAGTCAAAGTCTGTCTTTGTGAAACCGGCTTCACATTTCTGACCCATAATCTCTGGTGTGTCCAGCCTGTGTGTGTGTGTGTGTGTGTGTGTGTGTCTGTTATGATGCATGAGCTTCATCAGTCTGCTGTGTGCTGCAGGATTGGACACGTCTGTCTGTGACACGCCCGTGAGGAGCTTCACACCATCTATCAAACTACAAACACTTAAAGGAACTCACGAGGCAATTTTGCACTCAGCATCCAGTGTGTCATTCAAAAATAGTTGTGTGTCTGTGTGTGTGTGTTGTTGTGTACTGTTTCCTAGTGTCTGTGTGTGTGTGACTGTCTGCCCCTTTTTTTTTTTAGAAGAGTGTTAGAGTGTTTTTACGTGTCAGCTGACCTGCCATCGTACACATCGTCCTCTGCTCGGATTCATGTTAAACGGACATTCTGACCCTTTATTCTGTTCCTGTCCATCAAACGCAGCAGAGATGATCGACAGCTGGCGACCGACAGTGATAAATGACTGAATGTGAGTTGATGCCAGATGGACTTGGCCTCATTTTCCCTGCCAGAAGGAGCAATTCAGACATGTGAACATACCGACACATACACAGTTGACCCTTTCAGGATTTGTGATCATGCATTCACGCGACTTTATGCAAATTTAACAAGTCCCTGAATTATTTTTTGACGTTCTTATAACCTGGATTTTTGAAAAACCTTATAATTTAATACAACATTTCCACCTCAGCAGTATAACTACATGTCAGAGCTACAGCTACGCAGATACTTTGTGGAGGACGGATGCTGATAAGAGATGCTGATAGAGAAGACAACATTAGGAAATTGAAGAAGGAGTCTAATGTCCAACATACATCTGGCAAAAACATCTCCACTGCAAATCTTTCTGCTCTTAATCACAGTGAAGGAATGCACGCTAACATGACAAGTGCATGGGAGTCATTTCCTGCTCAGTAAAGAGATAAGGAGAAATAGAATTAACCTGATGTAACTCTTGTTATATATGTATGCGTGTAGCTTACTGCTCTATATGCCAAAGTGAAGTGAAACTGTTACTATTATACAGCCTAATAACATATCAGACATCTGTCTGTTGTTGTGGTGCTATCAGTGGCACTAATGATATTATATAATTATTAATAATAATTTTACTTTGTTTTACTATAAATATAAATAAAGTGATACAACTTTATTTGTATCATGAGATGCAGCTCAAAGTGCTTCCATCAAAGCGATGCACAAAATCGACAAAATTGCACCAAAAAAACCCATTTAAACAAATTAAAAGGTTTTAAACAAACACTAAAATAATAAAATCTATAATTTTATCACCCTGTTTTTTCATGTTATTTTGCTATTTTGGTCTTTTCAGTACACACACCTACTAATTTGGTGTATAAACTTTGCTCTAAATATTTTGGGAGCTAAAAACAGGTGTGCACATATTTTACATTTGTTTGTCCTGGAAGAGCGATCCTTCCTCTGTCGCTGTTTGAGGGTTTAAGGCCAAAAAGAAAAATAAGATAAACAAATCTTTCAGTGAGATTCAATAAAATATGCAAGACAATACGCAGTCTACTTAAAAGCATGATTAAAAAACGCAGGTCGTAAAATGTTTGACAGAAGCTGCATGTTGGATATTTAACAGTTTTGAGTCCATAATAAGAAAAGCTTTAATGAAGACTCCCCTCGCCTCAAGGATAAACTCAGCTTAATGTCATCTCACCTCACCTCACCTGCAGATAGAATGAATAAGTTTCCCAAAATGTTGAACAATTCCTTCAATGACCCACTGACACCATTAGGAAGCTTTGAAATTATAGACAAATGCATCTCACGCTGTCCTGACTGAGACACTGTGTTAAAACACTTAAATTAAACAACATTTCTAGTAAAAAATGACACAGGATGTCACAATTATGACTCTTATTTGAATGATGTACAGTTCCAAGTCTTTTGAAAGGATACTATAGAGCAGGGTCACACTCACATCACACATTTATATTCAGTCGTTCAGGTATCCATTAAGTTCGGAGCATTAGGTCTTGCAGGAAGCAGCTCAGACAGTCAGATTACTCCATATTCAAGGCCACGGCTTGCTTTGAACCTGTGGCTCTGAATCCCTTTTGAATTCGCCATTAAGCTGTGAATAGGGCCGTGGGGAATGAGCTGCAGGCGTCGTGTCTGCAGCGCCGGGGCTGATGGAAAGCTGACCCTCCGCATCTTTTACAGAATCCCGCCGAATGGAACGGTCCAGAGGTTGCAAATTGAGACCGGGCTTTGTTCGGCTGCTGATAGGATTTGACGTGATTCATAGACCTATTATCAAGCTCCTCAAGATGTGTGTGTGTGTGTGCTCTGTCTATACTGAATCCCACACACAGAGTGTAATGGTCCAAGGGGCACAAATGGAGACACGTGGTGTATTATTGTTAAGGTGATGATAGGATTCACATGCACATTATAGGAGTTCTTGTGAGACACTGAAAGCTTTAATGGAAACGTGTGAGTGTGTGAGAAAGATGTTTTATGAGAGAGAAGATAGAGCTTTCTTCCATACAGTATGTCACTTTTTCTAGTGAGGGGAGGTGTGTGTTACCGAGGTGTGTGTGTGTGTTTTGTTCACCCTCAGGTCGTCCCTTAGCAGTAACCCAGATTAGATATCATTTCACAGCGCGGTCAGTGTGGGGAGAAATCTGATTGTATTACAACTAATCCAATCACTGCTTGGTTTTTACAGCCTGCTGACTACTGTTACACTCTGTGCACATGTGTGTGTTTATGTTCAACCTCCGGGTTTCATTGAGTTGTTGCTCATGTGTGATGTCACTGTGAGACTTAATATCAAGCCCCGTAGTTTCATAGGGCTGTTTCTCGCAAACCATGTGTGATCACACCTCTTTGACGCCTGTAAAGATTTTCCATTACAGGGATTAATCCCTGAGGATGTACAGGAAGCACCGGACATTTCTTTTAAATTTATAACTTAAAAATAGCTGTAAAAAAATCAAATCAAAAGATGCTGTCATCGAATTAATCCCAATTTTATACACGTGTTGAGATAAATCTCAGACTTTCACTCGGATATGAGTCGTTGCGGAGTGATTTAAAGAGTGTGACAGTGCTGTCAGCCCTGTGCCAAGGCCTTCTCCGTGGCCCCAATCAAGCATTAATGGACAAAGTGGAAACATCATGTGACAGTGTGGATTTCGCCGGCAGAGAGAAGGTCAAAGGCCTGTTAGTAAACTCTGAATCATTATGTTGGTGATAATTAATAGTGACCTTGCCCTTTGGCGAAGCACTGGACCAGATCCACATCGTAAAAAAAAAATGGTCTCAAACCATCCAAGATCCACCGAGAAACTACACAGCGCACAAAGAAAACACACAAAGAAGAACTTTATATGATATATTCTGCTCACAGACACCAAGAAATTTTGATTTTGCAGATTGCAGGTGAACACAATCAACATCTGGGTACTTCGCGTTCCAAGCAAGCGGCAGCTACTACAGCCTGAGGCTGAGGCAGAAGTACCTTGAAGTGCCACTAACAGCCACTAGATGCCTTAACTGGCTGCCATTTATAAAGCCTGGACTTGTCTCTAGAAATACAATGTCAATATTTTTTTTTCAACAACTCATTACGGTCTCAATCTCTACATCCAGGCCCTCGAATAAGTGTGCTGGTGGTAATTTAGGAAATGATTGCTGTTACTGACAGCTGGCTGCTGCTCTCCTCGGCTCCGCTTCCTCTTGACTTTGTACTACACAGCAGCACAACAAGCTATTGAAGCTGTAAACAGAACCGCATTCCTGCACACGCTCAGTGGCGTCTATGTGGTCGCTGTTATTATTCTTCGGGGCTGTTTCTAAACAAACGAATGCGACCGTAGTTTCTGTGATGGAGGAACATGTCACCCGGTGCAGCGGTTTGGCTCATTGAACTGTTTTTTTTAATAGTTTTTGGACAACAACGGAGATCTACAGCACAGAGGAATAAGATATATCAGACTTTGGATACACACACAATACTTGTTAGTAGCAATTCATTGTTGGTTTGGCTCTGCACATGTGATTTGTTGACAGTAAGAAAAATATAGGAAATCGCCAGTTTTAACAAGTGTTTTCCCTCTCTTGAGAAAGACAGGTAAACTACCTGTAAGCGACTTGAACAATAGCCTAGAGCAGTTGTAATTCTGCTCTAAATATGAGAAAAATGGGTGAATTCGACAAGAAAAGATCTTAAATCACTCTCACAAGTGATGGCTGGTTGCTAATAAAGGTTGGGTAGAAACAGGAAGAACAGGAGGAAACACCTGTACTATATTTAATAAAATGCTAAATTCTTTCTCTTTTTAACACAAATACTGTTTTCATCCACTAAACAATTTACATCGCTTCTACTTTGCTGTTCTTTTAAATCAATGTTAAGCTGCTGTCAAAGAAACTCAACACTTCCTGTAGATGTTTCACAGTGTGTGTGTGTGTGTGTGTGTGTGTGTGTGTGTGTGTGTGTGAGTGAGAGAAGAGCCCTGTCCTGCATCACACTGACAGCTGATTACATCCCCAGTCCCTCATCCCTGCTCATGCAATAACCAACATATACACACACACTCACACACACACACACACCTTAGATGATGAGGCCGAGAGTGCTGCACAAGGCAATGACCGGTGTGTCGTATTTCATCATAGTCCTCTCACCCTCTCCGTAGCCCTGATTCATGACACACACACACACGCACACACACACACATACACACACACGTCCAAGCATATTAAGCCAAGCGGAGAATAAAGCAGAGCATGCTGGGATAGTGCTCTGATGACACAGTGACAGGACCGGCCGCAGAGACAAATGGACAACATTACTAGCAACATGAGAAGTGTGTGTGTGTGTGTATATATATGTGTGTGTGTGTGTGTGAGAGAAGAGTGTGTGAAACCTTTATTTGACTTCATCCTTCTTTCACCTCATCTTCATCCGAGCTACACAATTTGTCTTTTCCGTGAAATCTCTCTCTCTCTCTCTTTTTCTCTCTCTCTCCCAGTCTAAATTATATTTTTGCAGCAAAGTCAATCTCCTCTTTGTCCATTTACCCTTCAGCTGCACTCACTCTCAAACATGTGACTCTTTGTCCGTGCAGATGTGTGTATGTGGATGTTGGATTTGTTAAGAAAAGGTTATTTTTAACACCGTGATAGTTTGTGGTTTCATTTCTTCCCAGAACTCAGTTTATTTATTTATTTATATGATGAGAAACATGGATTTATCAGTCTATTTATAATTACATCCAAAGATTGCAGCATTTGTTGATTTTGTTGTGGATTTGCTGAGAAAAGAAGGTCGGGTTTTTCTTCCCAAAAGGTCCAAGAAACATATTTCTGTATAAGGAACATGGATAAATATGATGGATAACATGGTTTTATTTAAGTACTCTGTTGTTTTTTCCCCAAAATGTTTTGCACAGTGCAACAACACATTATCCATTGATTTGGGGCTGGATTTGCTGAGAAAAGCCTATTTTTACCACTATAATAGTTTGAGGTTTTGTTTCTTGCCAAAACCAAAGAATTCAATTTCTACAGTAGAAACATTGAAAACTGGACAAATATGATTGAAAATGGTGTTTCATCTGTCTGTAATGAATGTAATATTCTAAAAACATCAATATGTTATCTTTGCTCTTTATTATTTCACCTGTTTTTTCAGCGTCTAACTCGTTTCATAAGTGAGCTTGACCAGCTCTCACACCAATAACTAATTCAGTGACTGTACACATATCAATATCACAACTGCTAACGTGTCGCTAACACTCTGAGTGCTCTTCTGTAACAACACTGTCTCCTAGAAATAACGTTCATATACTACTTAATTGCAACAGCAGATATATTTTGCAGGAAACATAATTCCACCTGAATTACATTTCCTGTCAACATAATGAGGAAATGTTGTTAATTAATGTGTCTGGCAAGTCTCAAAAATGTTGATACTGAACATACGAGTAAAATATTTACTGACAGTAGCGGTTATTTTATTTTTCTTTACCAAAATATAAAATCCACTGGGGTTAGGAACCTCCTTTACAAAACTAGGTCAGAGGTTATTGAGGGTTAGGGTTTATTTTTTAGGGTTAGGGTTAGGGTTAGGGTTAGGGTTAGGGTAAGGGTTAGGGCATTAGGGTTAGGGTTAGGGATAGGGTTTTATTTTAGAGTTTATTTGAATCTGATGTATTTCCCATAAATATGGCTGTTGTAGCTCTATGTGTCCTGCTGACTTTACTCTCTGCAGCTCCGTTGTTGAGTTCCTGAGATTCAGACTGAGATTCTGGTGGACGAGGACGGTTATCAGGGCAACCTCCGTCAGCCTTTTACTGCTTTAAGAATAAACATAATTTCTACATGAATCACTTCAAAAGTTTGTTTGTGAGTCTGAGAAAAAGTAAACACAGGAAGTAACCACCTGTAGCAACATTATAGCTAACTGTGCAGGGAACTACATCCGGGGTAGTTTGCACATCTAACTTCGTAGATGAATTAAAATGGTTCTTATCTGCAAGTTAACAAATTGCAAGGATAAAAAGACGAGATTCACACTGTGCAGTGTTCATGGACTAAACCACTGGAGACTTACATACTGTAATTCCTCACACAGTTACGTGTTGTAATTGTATTTTTCTTACCCTGTGGAGTTGAATGTTTGGTCAAGCCATCCTGGCTCTTCTTGTCCAGTTGGTTTTGTGGAGGTGAAACAATCTCCAGAACAACAATGTTGATAAACGCTGTTAATCTATTTGTAGTAGTTACACAGCTGGGATCACTCTGATTCTTGGAGACGTCTACGTTTTCCGAGTCTGGCAGCAACAGGTCCAATTCTGCAGAATTCTTCTGAAACCCCAATATTTAAAAAAAACCGTCCCATTGGCCTATTTTCCTGAAAACAAAATCCCACTGCTCCGAAAATACACATTCTGTAGTTGGAGTTCAGAGACTAACACTGGTCTTATTACCTCCCAGACTCTGTTAACATAATGTTCAATTTAACAGATGACGCATAACCCACAATATAAATCATTATTTATGACTTTGGATGACTCCTAAAGAGAGACTTTTCATTTTCGGCTGACATTTAACTTTAAAAGCTCTTCTGTGAACTAAGTTAAATAAACTAAAGTGAGATGTGAAATGTTACTGTTTGACATTCAGAGTTCTGCTTTAAAGAGTTCGTCGTCAGTTCATTTTAAATGACTGACGACGAGACAAATAAAGTCTTCAACTGTTTCTTACTGTCGGAGGAAAACCTCCATTAACATATTGTTAAATTTAACGGAGCCAAGCTTACCGGTAAACATCTTCTCCTTCTAAAAGATCATTTATTATTTCTGATGACTCATAAACTGACACTAACTCATTCAGCAAACATTTAACATAGTTTGGTATTAATTTTAGCTCCATGTAAAGTGAATAAATGTGATGTTTTTCAAGATAATGCTCGTCTGTCTTTACGACCCAGTCTACACATTTATATAACTGCTGATTTATTAAATCAGAGTTCTACTGAGTCAAACATGATGCCGAATTTAGCAGAAGACCTCAGTAATATATAAAAAGTCTGTTTTGTCAGATAATAAACATTATCAGTGTCTGACAACCTATAATGAGGCACTGCCATTATTTATGGTTAGGTGCTCCAATTAGACTACCTCTGTGATCTTTTGCCCTTAATATCTTAGTGTATTTTGACGTGCTCGTTAAAAATAATGATGTTTTATGGTCTGACAACACTGTGGTTAAGCTCTGGTTAGGTTTAGGCACAAAAACCACTTGGTTAGGTTTAGGGAAAGATCATGGTTTGGGTTAAAATGGTCACTTGACGTCAAGGGAGAGTGTGTGTTTTCGGAGCAAAGGGCTTTTGTTTTCAGTCCAATGGGAAGTTCTTCAAACTATTAGGGTTTTGGAATAATGGGCCATTGGACCAATGACATGGCACCCAAATAAATACGCTTGGACAGTCGAAGTGCAATGACTCGTGATCGTCCTCATAATCGTCCATCATTGCACTTTGTTTTTTTAGTTTCTGTACAGTCTAACTGTGGTTAAAGTCAGCCTCACACATGTAAACAAACCGGTGTGCACGGGTGAATATTTGGGTGGTTCAATTAGCCAGTAAACTGCCCCCGATGTAGTTCCCTATGCAGTTAGCTATAATGCTGATACAGGTGGCTAGTTCCTGTGTTTGCCTCCATTCAGTCTCAGAAAGAAGCGATTCATGTGCTGACGCTGTGTGCACGAGACCTTGTTCAGCCGAATCTCAATCTGAATCTCCGGGAATCTCAATAACAGAGCTGCAGAGAGCAAAGTTAGCAGGACACATAGATGACTGCCACGTTTATGGGAAATACATCAGATTCAAATAAACCAGATTTTCCTTTAAGATCTTTGATAACAGACAACCAAAAATAAGACCTAGGTTGTAAAAAATGTACAATGTATATATGTACAATGTGCATTCAGTATATCCATGTCTGTGATGCATGTGTGTGTGTGTGTGTGTGTGATCAGTGTTAGTTCTTGCAGACCCTTGACATTAATTGGCACTAGCAACACTGTTGCCTGGAAACGTCCAGTCAAATAATTCCAGGAAGTAGAAGGTGATAATGCCAGTGATGGATTCTGGTCCTGTACCTCTCGATTTCCTCACAGACACTTTTATCAGCATGAAAGACACATAATTAAGTACACAAAACATGATGCCATTAACTGTTTTTTTCATGTTCACTCTCTCCAGAAACCAGATAGCAATTCAAAGTCTGCTTATCTCCACTCAGAGCCTACATACTTCACTCTGTGTTTTCCTGCTACAAATTGTCTCGAGCGATTGTGTGTGTTTATGTGTGTGTGTGTGTGTGTGTGTGTGTGTGTGTACATGTGTGGTCACAGGTCTGTTCAGCTAATCGTATTGATTTTGTGCGTGGAGTCCTGAAGCTAAGCTAAAACCATTAAAGGTAGTGGAAGGATGGCAGAGAGAGGAGAGATAGTGGTGATGAGGGATTACTGGTGGTCTGTGGAGCTGTATTTGCCTTCTAGAGCTTCAATAAAATACCAATCCGGTGTTGTTGCTTTCTCTACAAAGACCTGATGATTTATTTGTTAAAATTGAACCAGTGGTGCAGAGGGAATAGTTGGCTCTCATCTTTTTTTTTACCTTGATACACTGCAGAGGGATGCAGCATGAATGGAAATGATATGTTTGGTATTTTAGCCAGAAATCCTGTAATTTTACTATTAATTTAGAAAGCTGACACCAAACCCCTTTAAAGCACCTTATTTTTAAAAATACTGAAGTGATTTTAAGAGATAGGCTACATGACTTTTCCATAATTTTTAATTAAAGATGTTTGTAAGTGTTTAAGAGGGTCGTCATTAATTAATCCTTTTATTTTAGGTGTCTGATATATGAGATGGTAGATGTTACAACCACATCCGTGGGTCTGTGGGTTTTGCCTCAGCTGCCTCCATATTGCAGCAGGGATCTGTCCGCCAGACTTCTGTGCTGTGTTTGGATGTACTATGAGAGAAATACCAAAACCAAAGAACAAAGAATAACATTCATTCATAGGCGAGTAGTTATTTTACAACATTCTACTGTCACCGACTTGACAACCATCACTTTAGCCTCTTTAGATCTTTGATTGTGAGCAGAGGCAACATCACAAAAGCAAAAGTCCAAACTCTACAACTGCAGAGTAAGAAAACAGCTCTGTAAAGCCCTGTTGTTCCACGGTTATTAATATTTGCAGTAGAACTTTCTTATTGTGGATTTGTGAGTGAACTTGTAGCTTCCATATTGACAGCGTCATGCACACATAGGAGCCAATCGGAGTCCAAGCACCTACCTGATCATCTCCCTCAAAGACTCAAAGAATAAAAAAGACTTTTACATCTCTGTCATACATAAACATGCAGCAGACATCTTCATTTTACACATACGTTTTGTAAATAGTGTGAGAAATGTCAGTAGGGAGTGTGTGAAAATATGAATATAAAAAACCTAGTGAGTCTATATTTTGTGTATTTAAAAAATCATTAGTAGCCATATTACAGCGCAATAAGAAAACAGAATATACTTGCAAAATTATTACTTAAGGAAGCCTCAGTTTTTAATTTATTGTAGCAATATCAGCTGTATAGGTAGTATTTTAGTATGAAAACCATTGTATTACACATAAACGTCTTTTGTACTTTGTGAACCCAAACAGCTGAAAAATTGATTGACAAGTCAGTGAGTTATGAGAGCTGTAAGAGCTGATAGACATCTTCAATGTAATGTAAGTGTATGTATTGATGAGCCAGCATAGCCAGTCTCTAGTTATTAGAGGTCTGTTAATACTATAATTTTTAGCCCATTGTTTTAAAAAACAATGACTTGAGAACAGGTTTAATATGTATTAAATGCTTTAAGTTTAGTTTAATACATCATGAGCAGTGATTAAACTGTTACTATCTCTTAAAATGTATTGTGGTTGGGGTTAGGGGGTTAGGGTAGGGTTAGGGTTAGGGTTAGGGTTAGGTGGTTAGGGTTAGGGGGTTAGGGTTGGGGTTGGGTTAGGGTTAGGGTTAGGTGGTTAGGGTCAGGGTTAGGGGGTTAGGGTTAGGGTTAGGGGGTTAGGGTTGGGGTTAGGGTTAGGGGGTTAGGGTTAGGATAGGGTTAGGGTTAGGTGGTTAGGGTTGGGGTTAGGGTTAGGGTTAGAGGGTTAGGGTCAGGGTTAGGGTTAGGGGGTTGGGGTTAGGGGGTTAGGGTTAGGGGGTTAGGGTTAGGATAGGGTTAGGGGGTTAGGGTTAGGGTTAGGGGGTTAGGGTTAGGAGGTTGGGGTTAGGGTTAGGGTTAGGGGGTTAGGGTTAGGGTTAGGGTTAGGGGGTTAGGGTTAGGGTTAGGGGGTTAGGGTTAGGAGGTTGGGGTTAGGGTTAGGGTTAGGGGGTTAGGGTTAGGGTTAGGGTTAGGGGGTTGGGGTTAGGGTTAGGGGGTTAGGGTTAGGGGGTTAGGGTTTGGAGGACTGCTTTGTAATGTCACCAACTGCTAGTTTCCAACCAAGTGAGAATGCCTTACAAATGTTAGCTTAGATATATGCACAACTACCACTAGCCACAGTTCACTGAATGTACCCAGCGTTATTCAGCTTATGTCACATCACTTCTTGGCGTGTGAAGTGTTTGTTCTTGTGCTGCTGGGTTTATGAAAACAAGTCATCCAAATTTAAAATGAATTTGATGTTTTGCTCTTTTTTTTACAATAAAATGTTGACAGGTTTTTTTGTTGTTGTTGTTGTTGTATTTTAACCTTTTCACAAGTGAAAAATGCAGTCCGTGTTGTGGTTGCAGTTGGTCAGTAGCGGACCTGCTGTGGATCACGTTTGTCTTTAATCAACAGGGAGTAAAGTGGTTGATGATATCATAGTTTCAGGTGGATGGGAGACAAATTGGGCCCGATGGTGGTGGAGATGTCCTTCACTTCTCCTCCTCCTCCTCTGTCAGCTCAGACAATCATGCTTCTTGCTGAACACAATCAATACAAACACCTTTTTTTTTCACTTTTCTCTGTCTCTGTTCTCTCTCATTCCCTCCGGTTGATGTAATCTTCCTCTGATGCTCACTCATTCATCTTCACTCTATTCCAGACTCCTCCAGCGGTCCCAGGAGTCTCCAGGAAAAAAAAAAGAAAAAAAAGTGGAGTTTCTTCCCGTAACTGATACAACAATTCAAATCAGATGTTTCACTACCACCACTATTATCAGCAGCCACAGATATGGTGAATCAGAGATGCCCTCATGCATGTGAATAGTGCTTTATATGCTTTAGAGGACTTTTTAGGAGGAAAAAAAATAATGTAAATTGAGATTTTGTAAATTTTTTTGTCTTAAGTTTTCAGTACAGCACAAAGATCCACAGATCAGTTTTGTCCACTCAAGGTTATATTCCAACAAGACAGTAATTTCCTCAAAAAATGTTGATTCTTAATTTTTAATTTTTAACTATATGTTGCTTAATACAAGTCTAGTTTGAATGGAAAGCAACAAGAGAAGAAGAACATGGAGCCACAGATGGGTGGAAGGTTTGGACGCTCTGGTCTGTTTGTTTTGTAGAGAAGTTGTGTTTTATTTCTATCTGAGGACTACAGTATTGATCCTCAGACAGGGGTCTCATAGTTGTTCCAACCACTCGCTTTGTTACCTGATGTGACCGAGCCTCTCCAGTCCCTCAGCTCCTTAAATCACTTCTTAAAACTTTTTTCAACACACTCGCCTTTTATAACGTTTTGGTCCTATGCCCCTCATTGTTCATGGTTTCATTCTGTGCTGTTAGCACTTTGTAGCTGTTTAGAAAGATGCTGACAGTATGTATTTATTGATTGGGACAGTGTGCAGTTTTAAACATAAAAGATGCACTGCACCGGAGTTAGCTCAAAGCTAATTTATATCCGCAGTCTCCCACAATCAAAATATACAACAGCACAAAGCAAATAGCACACAGAACACGCTATACAAAATACAAAGCTACACACAGCAGCACATCACATACACCCACAATGTCAATTAGACAGACCCACAGTGTTAATTAGATATATAAATAAAGTTATCATCATTATTTTTGCATGTAAAATACTGTGACTGTCCGTGTAGGGAGAAGGTCAACATTGTTTTTTTAAACCATGACCACAATCATCCCCTGACCTTAGTCATGTGGTTTTTATTGTAATTATGACGATGAAGGTCACCTAACCTTAAGAAAGTAATTAATTTAACCCTAAACCTGATCTTTTCTCAAACCTAACCAAGTGTTTGTGTTCCTAAACGTAACCAGACTTTAATTGTACCATTTTCACATCATAAAACATATATTTCAACAGTGATTTGTAACTGATTGACAAAGCAAAGACAAATGATGTCACCCTGATGATTACTACAAATTAGGGACGTCAGATCAAAGAAAGGCTTGTATGTGTCTCTCGGAAGTTCAAATTTAATGACGTATTTTGTCATTTAATTTGGAGGACATTTTTATTATTGTTTCAACAGCCTCACCTACAGTTTATAAGTGATCTTTTAACAGCAGCCATGAGGAAATCATATCGTGGAACCAAAGTTCCAGTTCAGAATCCATTTTATTATCAGCCAGATCGTTAATCATTTGGGTAATTAATTAGGTGTCATGGCTGCCTTCTAGAGTAAATCGGGGTTGATTTAATCTGTAAATTGTCTGCTGAGTGTTAGATTAGTTTTACAGTTTCAACTGAATGATTTTACATCATCCAGAAAGACTTTAGTTACTCATAAAGCTCTTTGGTTTGTAATATTACTTTTAATTTTTTAAAATCCATGATTAAACTGATTTTCAGCTACATTTTATGTTCCTACATATGAAAAATCTCTGCTGCTGTTCATGCAGCAGATCAGTCCTTTAAAGTAATACAACAAAAAGCAAACAAACTAGAGAATATTTGTGCAGATAATTCTATTTTTATCATCTGTCATCTTATTATTTTGTATTCAAGTTAAACTACTGATTCATTTCCAGATGTGTGCTGTGGTTCTCTTACAGATAAACCCCAAATAATACCAAAATTAACCAGTTAGTATTCAGGATTAACCGAGAAGGCCATTGTCACGGCTCAAATTAAGGATTAGACAGTATTCCCTCGAGGGCAGGAAGCCACACACTGATCAGCCGGAGAATTGATTTTTGTTGCCCAGACGTGGACGAACGGCCATGAAGCTTATTTATCTTTTCAGAAACCCCACAGGAGCGGAGAGGAAGGAGGAGAGGTGAGAAGAGGAGGCGGAAAAATCAAAAGGCTTGAAAATCGAATGCTGCAATAAAAGAGATCATATATTTAGCCGGTAAGTGTGTGTGTGTGTGTGTGTGTGTGTGTGTGTGTTTGAACACTAAACTTGTATATACAGCTCAAGATAACGAAATGTAAAGCTTGTAAACCTCTAAAATCTCCTGCGAGGTTCAAAATCGACAACGGGCTGCATCTGTGGAGAAAATCTCCCTTTCACATTCCTGTGTTTCTCTCACGGAAAAAGAAGGCGGTAAGCTGACGACAAATGCTGCGTTTAGCTGAGATTGCAGGAGTGAATACAATGCATGTCCAAAAAATCCAAAATCCTTTACTTGGAAAGAGATCAAATATGGAGGTTATCTTCTTTTCATACGAGACAAAAAGCTTCCTCTCCCAGCAGTGGGCCGACTATCAGACACACGGACAAAAGAGAGGTTAAACTGTTGTATTAACATGTTTGTGAAATTGAACTGTGTGTGTGTTGATTGAAGGAGGGAGGATACAGTGTTTTATATTCCCTCTCTTACCTTCTCCTGCAGAGAATCTGATCACCTGCACTTGCAGCAATTTTAAAGGGTAAGTCTAGCGATTTTCTATATATATTTTTTTTTATTATCAACAAATCTCATGTGCAGAGCCAAACCATCAATGAACTGATCTTACAAGCATTGTTTGTGTATCTAAAGCCTGATATATCTTATTCCTCTGTTGTTATTCAAGAACTATTGAAAAAAAACCTGCTCTGGGTTATATGTTCCTTCACCAAATGTTTAGAAACAGCTCCAAAGACTAATAACAGCGATTGCGTTTTTAGTTTCCGGAGAGTAGTTCTGTGTGAGGGAGACGCCACTGAGCATGTGCTGTTTACAGAGCTGTGCTAGCTTGTTGTGTTACATATCACAACCTCTTCACTTGACTTGAACTTATAAAGTACTAAAGAATTATACCATGATCTGGGTGAATAAAAAATGTGCATTAAAACCATGTATTGCAAACGTAGTTTGGCTCAAGTTTGATCACTGTTCTAAATTCATCAGCTACTCAATCTGTAACCATAGCAACATTAAAGACTGTCAAAGTTTACTTGTTATGAAGTTTTGAAGAATGGGACGCAGCAGAGGAAAAAGAAATGGAGAAGAAAAGAAAGAAACCAAATGAATGACGGCACAAGGAACTGACACCTGAAGAGCTTAAAATTATAGGAGGATTAAATTAATACAAAAAGGTGATAAAATGGGCAGGTAATATACTGAGAAACGTTTTATACCAAAAATATAAGAACACTGATTTGGAGACATACTCTGTTTATGTTTTATGACAACTTACATGAATTTTATGCCAGGCTGTTCAGGCTGGTGGCGAGTACAGTTCAGCAAGTTGTCATGACAACGGTAAGCTCTTACTTCATAACCTTTTGATTTTGAGTGCACTTTAACCAAAAATTTGCAAATGCTTTTATTTTATGTTGTTGGCAAATGACCCTGGTATAAGCAGGATAATCAACTTGTTTAAAAACGTTTAACACACACCTACTCGTTGATGATCCCTTACTTTATTAATTAGGTAATGTTTTGTGTACCGTCAGTTTTTGCCGTCAATTTATTTTTGTAATTTTTCTGCCACTTTCAATAACATGATAACACAACTCTTTGTCACTTTGTTTTCTCTTTCAAATATGTGGTTAACCTTAATCCCCAGGACGGCTGTGGCTCAGGTTGAGCAATTAGATCCTTCTGATGAGCAGGTTGGCACCTCAGCGTATGAATGTGTGTGTGAATGTGATGTCTATGTATGTGTGTGTGTGTATGTGTGTGTGAGAGAGAGTTACAGAGTTTTTATGTGACTGCATTCACACCTCACTCTGTTTATGTATTCAGCTGTGATCATTTAGCAATTAGTCACAAGAAAACACATTCGTAATTAAGAGCATGACAAGTAATCGTATGAGTTCATTAGTCACTCTGTGTGTGTGTGTGTGTGTGTGTGTGTACTGATGACAAATGTATGAAATGAGCTGTAATGTGACATTAAAGTATTTATCTGTGACATTTTCTTTCCTCAGTCTTTTTTGTAAACACCGATAGATTCACTGAAAACTGAGAGTCTGACTAAACCTGATCAGCTGAGTTTACGCTACAAGAGTAAAGTCAGATAACCTGAGAATGTATTTTTTTCAAATAAGTAGATTTGCATAGGTGGCGGGCTGGATGACGTGGCAGCAGAGGTGAAACAGAGTTTGGAAGTCGGGAGTTTTAAACATGTATTTGAGTATTTGTCTTTTGTGTTCAGCTACAAGAGGCAACAGGTTCCAGGCGGTGAAATCCACCACAGTCCCAGGGGAAATTTGGGGGAACAGTGATGGTGACACTCCCACTGAGACACACACACACACACACACACACACACACACACACACACAGTGAGCCTGGGGATGGCATCTGTTCTTGTGACTGAGAGTGATCAGATTTGACAACAGACATCTGTGCCCTGAAGACTTTCTTCAGCTCACAGACCTGCCACCTTCACTCTTATTTACACACACAAACACACACATACACACACATTAACACACACCCACTCCCTCTCTCTCTTGAATCTTCCACTCATCACTTCCTCTTCCCTTCATTACATTGCAGACCTTCCTCTCCTCTCCAACCCGTCGTCTTTCATCCTCCCATCATTTTCACTTCCCTGTAATTCAAAGCGAAGCGGAAGATCACAGGAAGAAGCTGTGGGCTAAATTGAGACGTGACTGTGAAGATGAGTACTGCATAATGTCTGTGAGCGCTGTGGCATACATGACACACTGTGTCTCTATCACTGAGTCCTGCTCTACACTTAAGAAGATGTTGCGCATGAGGATTCTTGTTGAAAGATGGCAAAAATAATCAAAACTTGTAGCTGTTTTCAGTATTGAAGGTTAAACAAAAGGAAACTTTCATATCATATATTGTTAAAGGATACAATTAACCCTGCTCTGTCAGAGAGTAAACTCCTCCACAAAAGGAGTCAGTCGTCAGGCAGAAGTCGACAATGATGGAAAGAGGAACATTTATTTTAAGTCCTCCTTCACTCAAAAATAGGTTTTTCTTCTTGTTCTTTCAGCTGGATGTTGTTTTCTTCTCTGTGCAGAATGATGTATGTGCAGAGTTTGTTTTCACATTAATCTGCTGAAGGAGGAAAGTTTCTCTGTTCTCAACTTAAATCTCAGTTTAACTCATATACATATGAGCATGATGTGTGACATCATCATCGTCAGACTTCTGTATGTTATAAAATTATGTCTGGAATGAGATACTTGTTTGCTTGAGTATTTCCATTTTATGCTACTTTGTACTTCTACTTCACTATAAATATTGTACCTTTAACTGCACTACATTTATTTCACAGATACAAGCTACTTTTCAGATATCAAACATGCTGAGAAGTGTTCAACAGGTGGAGCATCATGTGCAAATGTTACACCGAAAACCACCTTCTCTTAGAGAGGCCCAGCAAATAATAAATGATCCATTTCACATCCTTCACTCTGAATATGAGCATTAACCTGATGCAGACTGAAGCATTATAAAAACTTATTTGTTCCATCATCCATTAAGATTTTAAACAGCTGTGTTAAATAATGTATTGGTGTAATGTTACATGGTCTCAGAGCACTTTATAGTCTGCGCTGATGTGCAAAATTAAAGTGGATGGCTTTATGTTGAACGTGCAACATTCTAGTACAATGTACTAGTGCAGGGGTGGGCCACCAGTCCAGCATAAAGAGCCAGAAAGGAAAAACCCACAGCATTGCAAAGAGCTGCACAGCACATGCATGCTCACACTATAACAGCAACAGTGACTTATAGGCCTAATAACAACAGTTTTCATAGGTCCTTTCTTATCTCGGTTTGCTCAGTGGGACAACTGGCAGTCTGTGTTTTCCACAATCCTTTTCAGGTCTGGCTTGTACTCAGCTGCAGCCACTCGAAGCAACTCTTTCACATGTGTCCGTGTGAACAGAGCAATGTTTTGACTTCACTTGTTTAACTCTAGAAAAAGACTGATTCACAGACATGAGTGGATCCAAAAACTTGCATCAGCTTGAGTGCAGCCTGTTTGATATTGTGATATCTGTCCAAAACTCTGTGGTTCCTTCTCTCAAAACACATTAAAGTCTCCTCAGAAAGTTCAATCATCTCCAGCTTGGACCCTGCTTCATCTGCCACTAAAAGGGCTTTCAAACAGTCCAATGCAGCAGTGACAGGGTTGATAAGGATGTGGCCACTTTTGCTTCAGGTTGCAGAATCTGTGTTGCATAGCATGCAGCACTGCTTTTTGAGACCTCAGCCGCTTCTCCACTTGCCTTCAACAAGGACGTATCAGCTCTCCCTTTTGAAGATGAATCTGGAAGAGCTTGAGTTTGTTGTGAAAACACTTTGCATCATGTCAGGCAGCATTTTTAACTTCCCTTACAGATCTAGACTCAGTTTGTTCAGATGATGCAGCATGTCGACCAGAAACCCCAAATCTGAAATCCACTGGGGGTCATATAGCTCAGGATAGTGTTTCTCTTCCAGAAACAGCTTCACTGGGTTTAAAAAGCATGGAAAGCATGTTACCTCTTGAAATCTCACAGTGCAGTGGAGAAGCAGATGACTGGGAAGGTCTTCATCAAGTTCAGCTTCTTAGACACCACTCTTCCTTAATTCTCTTCTGACCGTACAGATATTGCCAACTGTAGCTTATCTTGAACATCGCAAGACTCATCCAAAGCAAAGCAATTCTAAAATACCAGCATTCCTCAAGATCCGTATATAACTGTGTTAAAATTGAGTTGTTAATATCTGATATTCTCTGTTTGTGTGCCGTGACAGCTGCAGGTCTGACACAGAACGCTTCAAATTGTAATTTTCAGGAGTGAGGAGAGCAACAACATCTCTGAGGCAAGTCTGCACAAAGGCCATGTTGACATGGAGTGAGGTTTTCCTCCCTTTCAGATTCTGCCATGACGATTCAGTCAGTCACGCTAGGCTGGCTAACAAACTTCTGCGTCTGCACAAGTATGTTTTATGTTGATTAGAGTGGAATGTGGAATAGAGTAGCTACATGCATGACTTGCAGGAGATTCCTATCAATCACATGATGAACAGATTAGTTTATAATACTTCAATACTGCAAATGTATTGGCAGTATTGTCAAATATTTAAATGCATTTTGATTCATCAGAAATATATTTTAAAATGTAATAAAAAACCTCAACCGAGAACAGCGATAGAACAGCCCCGAGCCGCACAGGAGCAGCTGCAGGTTCACCAAACCTGTACCAGTGTAATATTATTTTACAGGTTAGTATAAGTTGCATTGCTTTTATTGATTTCATTGGTTGTGTGTAATGTAAGAATGATTGTAAGGTTGCTGCTACAGTACGTGTATGTTTGGAAATACATTTTCTGTGATGCAGCGATGCTGAGCCCAAGAACAATTTCCCTAAAGGGAAGATAAAGTAGATCTTATCTTATACAACAACGTCCAGCAGCAAAGGTCCTTCACCTCAAACCCACTGAGACAACATGCGGAGGCAGAGCATTCAAATGCTGAGAATGCTTTGAATGCAATATATCTTTATTGTGTTATTATAAAAACGATCAATAGTTACATAAAAATAAACCTTGCTGTGTAGATGAATAGAAAATAATTCGGCCCATTGTTTAACCCTAACCATAACCCTACCAAAAAAACTAGACCAGAGTGCACAACCAGATTTTTTTTAATTAAAAAAATATAAAAACCTTCAAACCTACTTTTTTTATTGTCCTGCTCTCTGAGAGTTTTGTTTGTGTTGCTGTAAATGAAGATGTGGAGTCAGCAGTTCTTGAGTGTGTGAACCAAAATATGACCTGCTCCTCCATGATGCTGCTGTGGGTTGTTTGATCCAATAACACAGAATGTCTCTCTCTCTCTCTCTTTCTCTGTCGCTCACAGTAAGACATTATAAAAACATGAGCTTTGAAGTGCTCTGGCCTACATGCTTCTTACCTGAGAGGAAAATCTGTTCTTCTCCCTGCAGAGAAATTATTCATGATTACCCAGAGAGAAACAGAGAGAGAATATGCACAGTCTGTCTGTCTTTCTTTCATGTAGTTAATGTGGGTTTGTGTCTGTTCGTACTGTACATGTTGAATTCTGTGTTGTTTTTTTAGCCACCACTAAGCAGCATCCAAACTGAAATATATCATCAATTATTAAAGAGATTGCCATGAAATTGTGTACAGACATCCATTGTCCCCTTACGATGAACTGTAATAACTTTGGTGACCCACTGACATTTCCTCCAGCACCATCATAGGTCAAAGTTTTAGTCCAATACTTTCTTTCCCACTGTGTTTAGTGATAATTATCAAATGTTAGCATGCTAACATGCTAAACAAAGCTGGTGAATATAGTAAACATTATGCCTGCAAATCATGAGCAAGTTAAGATTGGCATTGTGAGCATTTTAGCATGAATGCCATTTTCACTTCACCTTGACTGCTAAGGATCAAAAACAAACTTTCAGCCTTATAATTTGGTTTTCTTAACAATTAGCATCACAGCTTCATCAGGCCGCTGGCTTGGCTGTAGAGTCTCAGTCTTGTTAAAAGTGTCCTGCGAAACAAACAAAGTTATGTTTACATCGAGTGTTACTAATAAATTCATTGTGTGTATCCTTGAGGTCTGATGAATGTGTTGGATGCATTTCCTTCCTCATAAAACATTTGCAAAGCTGATTTTTAAACTATTTAAAATCCTGCACTGTTTACATCCATGTTTACTGGCTTACAGTCTGTTTCTTCTCTGCCAACAATGTTCCAACAACAGAGAGGAACAGGACACGTTGTACTGAAGCTGCAGTAAAGTGAGAAACTTTGCATTACTTGTTGTTATTCCCTTACAGCTCTTGTTACATTCTCCTCTCATCAGGCTGAATTCTGTGTGTTTACAATCCATCCGAATCATATGAAGGTGTGGAGTTGTGCTGCTGGTCACAAATAAAGTCAACTACATCCTCTAGATCAGTGCTTCCCAAACGTATTCCTGAAAAATGTCTGCACCAAATTTCATGGTAATCCATCTTATTGTTGTCAAGACATTAGGGGTGTGCCCGAATACAAATACGTTATTCAGCAAAGCACAAATAGTGGGTTTTTTTACAAATATTTGTTTCATACAAATATTTTAAAAATTATTTGTTTTCAGGAAGAAAAAAGAAACATGTTAAATACCAGCGCACAGCTCGGTTACATCACTATCGCAGTCTCTCTCCTCTACTCCGCTGTTACGTCTATCAGCAGGTCTCAACAAGTGGAGTCACATCCACCTGCTACATGACGCACATTTCCTAATTTGGACATCAGTCCCGGAGTTGGGAGTGTTCCCCAGAGATAAAGCTGAGCTACTGACACAAATGAAGTGCTCCCAAGGGAACACTTCATGAAGACTTATCATAACACTTTAGTTTTCTAAAATTAAAAGCGTAATAAAAACAGAAACAGGATTTTTAAACCTCTTTCCACTTTTATTGGAATACAATTACAAATACAAATACTTTTGCTGCCTCAACAAATACAGATACAAATACAAATACTGGGCTCTCTGCACGTCCCTACAAGGCATTTCGGTCAAAACCACACGTCAACCTTCTGGTGGTGCTGGATGAAAAGTCAGGTGATTACCGAAGTCATTCGGATGCTATCAATGTCTGTACAAAACTCTGCCAAACCATGTTGAGATATTTCACTGCGTAAGTGCAAACTTTGACCTGCTGTTGGCACTAGAGGAAAAATCAGAGGATCATCAAAGTCTTGAAGACCACAAATACTGGCGCAAAATTTCACTGTAATCTATCCAACAGATGGCAGAATACTGATAATGCCACTTTTAGAACCACTAAAACAAATGATCCTCTGTGATTTTCACAATTTACACAATTATAATAACATCATTTTATTGTGTGTTACTGGTCAACTGAGCCACCACAATGACGCAGGTGTGGGTTTAAATTTTTAAACCACATGTAGACATCAAATCTGATTAAACATGAAAAACAATGGTATTGTTGTTTGGCTTGCCAACACTGAAAGTTCAATGTAAAAACTGAACCTAAAAGGAAGCTGCATGCTCACTGAAGTACTTTGACACATCAGTGTTTTATGAAAATCAAAAATAAGCACAGCTGTTGTAAATTCATTATTTTTCAGTCACTTTCCAGCTCTCATTATGCACAATCTTCCTCTTCAGATTTTTGTCATCTGTTTCCTTTCAAGGTGCCAGATCTGAAAGTGACTCTTTGTTTCTCGCTGCTCACAGATGGTTGATGAGTCTCTGTGAAGTGTGAAGTTCTTTTTTTATTTTTTTCACCCAAATGTCTGTTAATAAAACTGATGCAGAGCTGCAGTGACACATCATGTGTTATTCACAAGAAACACTGATATGTGGGTCAAGAAATAACGAGTGAAAGCTACAACATGTTCAGTGAGTAATACTCATCATTAGCTGTGATTTAAAAAAACGTTTATCAAAAACGTGTCTCAGAAAAAGGAACAAGAGCAGGAAAACCCCGCTTCAGCAGCAGATCAACCAAACACTGCTTTTAATAATCTATATTCTCTCATGGTTTTGAAAAAAAAGTCTTCCCTCCGTGGTTCAGCCTGTGGTCATTAATTAAAAAACAAAGCAGAGAGAATCCAATTCAGATCCTCTCAAACAGTAAGAGCAAAAAGAAAAAAAAAAAAAAGACATGAAAATTATAACTTAAAGCAAGACAAGATTCTCAGCTTTTGGGTTCTTTTGATGATGGCGACAGAAAGGAGCTTTATTCTTCCATTCTTCTCTTTTTCCAGTTTGATCTTTGCCTCTCTCTCTCTCTCTCTCTCTCTCTCTCTCTCTCTCTCGTCTCTTCACTTACACTCTTGGCAAATTAGAACATGACCCAATTTCTATCAATTTTTAAGCATACTTTGGTTTTTCTTTTCTGCAGAGGCTGTCTGTGGGAGTCAGATAACGCTGGCAGGCAGCCTCCTGGTGGGTGTGAAGGAGCATGTTTCTCACCCATACTGGATCCATAGATGTATATATATATATATATATATATATATATATATATATATATATATATATAGGGTATATATGAAGAACCTGCGCATGAAGAACTGCGCAGCTCGGTATGTTACCTCAATGCCTGAAAAATGCAGAATTCATACATTTACTATTGATAGCACATTGCATCACTCAGCACTGGAAGGCAGCGAGGTGGGTGAGGGCCGAGACCGAAGGAGTCCAGTCTTAAATAATGTTTTTTGAAGTGTGACCCTGCTCTTCTTCGATCAATCCCTCCACACCGAGCTCGACTTTCATCTTTTCTTCCTCGACCTCCTGCTGTGCCCTCAGCTCACCCCACCCCCCCCCCCACCCGTTCATCCATCCATTCCTCCTGCACATCGTCTCCATCACAAGCATCATTACCACAGCTCCACACTGAGCCTCATATACTCGTCCGTCTTCTTCTTCTTCTTCTTCTTCTTCATGCTCTAGGAGAGAAAATGGACTTGAAGTGGAGGAGAAGGCACAAACAAACAAAGAGATGCTTGGAGGAAGACAGAGACGGAGAGAGTGTGGAGGGAGGATGAGGAGGAGTGATGGAGATGTTGTCAGGAGGAGAGAGATGTGGAGCTCCGGGGCGGAAGGTGTTTCTCAGCTCTGAGTGACTCGTCTGTCAAGAGGAACGACTGCAGTGCCCTTGGCTGAGATGAGTGGCAACCTCGTAGACACACACACACACACACATAAGCACGCTCACACAGGAGAGCATAAGCATGCGTACATCTGTGTAAATGATCTTGTACACACTGATTCATAGCTGGATACGAGGATGAACTCATGCACGCATACGGACGCTCAGCAATCATCCTGTTCACGCTGAAGCCTGCAATATCCTGCTGTCATTTACAGCATAAGGCTGCTGATAGACAGTATTTAGTATAGTGGTGGGGGTGAGGGAGCATCCCTCCCTCCAAACAGGCTAGGAAAACCATTACTGACCCCTCCAATGCCCTGTATTCAAAATAGGAACTGCTCCCATCAGGTAGATGCTATAGGGTTAAACACAGGAAAAGATGCCCGAATAGGTATAAACTCTTTCATCCGTTGACCAGTGAATCTCCTAAACTCAGGACCTGAGGAGGGTGTGAAATGAGAGGCTGTGTTGCACATATTTGAATGCACTTTGTGTCTGCACTTGTCTGCGCTATGCATTTTTATGTCTGTTGCTGCACTATAATTGTATGTATTTGCAGCCATATGTCCAAGACAAATTTCCCTCGGGACAAATAAAGTAATCTTGGATATTTTCTCATCATCAACAAAGCCCCAGCAGACCCAAATCAACAATGAATTGATCTACTAATAGCTATTACTACTACCACCACCTAGTAACAAGTCTGATATATCTTAGCTCCATTATTGTCTAAAAATTATTAAAAACACATCAGTGAACCGTCCTCCTACCCAAAATACTCACTAGAGACCAAAAGCAGATTTATCCGCCGCTGAAAATAGTTCCCAACAAATTACTATTTCCTCCTGTTTGAGCAATATTTGCTAAGAACCATAGTGGCCAGTTGTTTTAGGAAATTGCTGTACTGTATCTATTTATTTCTGAGCTGTTTAAGATTTATGTCTTCAGTAGGAACCAGTGGGTTTGAGGCTGAGAGCAACAGACAAGGTAGGGAAATCAGAAAGTATTGAGAGACATACGTTGGTTTTCATGGGATTTGTTGTGACATTACATGTATCTGTGAACCCATGTAGAGAAGGGGGTTATGGGTAACCGTGGGTTACAGAGAAGCCGGCGCACACATCTGTCCGAGCACTTTGATTGATTTATTTCCTGTCAAAAAACAACTGCCATGAACATCTCTGATCAACCCCCGGAGAAGCATCATTCCAGCCGAAGAAAAATGTAGAGTAACACCAGACTTATCCTTTAAGTCTCGTCCAGTGATTTAACTTTCATCACCTCGGTGCACAGTTTGGGTTTTGTGTGACTACGAAGTTGAAAATGTCTTTCATGATTGTTACATTTTAACTTCGCTGGCCAACAAGAATCTCTGCAAGCTGAAAGAGTAAGCCGAGTATTTGTTAGTATACAGAAAGAGATAATAAATCTACTGAATGTTATTTTAGTGGTCTCCATTAAGTGGTCAGGTTCATATCTCAGGGTGGACATTGATTAAGTCCTTCCTGTCTTTTCTGCTCCAGCTGATCAGCTGATTTTGTTGACGTTTGTCTGAATGTTATCAGCCATCATTCTCCTTTAGTTTACATAGACAACAGTTCTCAGCTCACAGATCATTTTCATCCTTTCCAGTCTGTTTGTCCCTGGAATGCTTTTGTTTTTGATAGATAGATTATCAAAAGACTGAGGTTGGTTGAAGTCAAGCGCCTCTTTAATTCAAACAGATCACACGTTACAGACACGGAGAGTACGCAGAGTCTCCTTGGAGAATATTGACGGCCTCGGGAGGCGCCTTTAGTTGTTTACAGATTCCCACCAGACCTAGACAAAGCTTTACAGAACTCTCCCTTCCACATGATATCCATATGACTTTGTCCTGGTGTTACCCGCGAGACCCTGTCGTCTAACATATAACCATCCATGGTACACAATGCAAGGTACAGATTTTTCTATCAGTTTTCCCTGCATGTTTCCCAGTGTGAAGAAGAGCTTAAATTTCTTTGAACTTTTCATCTCTGCTTTTTTGGGTTCACATGTAGTTTTACAGACATTAGAGGAAGAAAGAAAAAAAAAAGGAAAACCAAAGAATAAATGTGTTTGTCATCCTACATTTTGTGATTGTGTGTTGATCAGAACTGGCATCAGCTAAATGTCTTCATTTTCCTCTTCTGAAATAAGAAACAAAGTAAAAAGTTGCACTCAGACTAAAAAACAAAGGTAAAATCAACAAAAGCACTTAAAAAATTCAAAGATACACATTGAAAACCGCTAATAAACTGCACACAAGTCTCACACTGAGCCAAGGACATTCTGTCAAAACCATAAGGTGCCTGTTAGAAATCAATAAAATACTTCCACTTCCTCAATAACACACATCTGCCTCAGTGTCTTTCAGCACCTACTGTACATGTCTGTGTATCATTTATATAAACCATTTTCTCTCTCCTCCGTCCTCCTGGGTGCTGTGGAAGGAAACGTGGCGCGGCGATGGGAAAAGGACACGAGGAATAATTGCTGATTTTGAAAGGCGACTGCTGAGACTGAAAATGTGAGACCTTTTCACTCGGTCCCTAAAGGTTTGATTCGTATCTGCGTGAGTGGACGGAGCCTGTCAGCTCTTACATGTGAGTGTAACTTTAAGATCAAGTGTCCATCAGAAACCCGCAGGAAGTCAAGCTGTCAGAAAAACTGATTTTATTTTGACAAAGATGCATTCTGTTCGATCACTCTGCTGGATTATTGAATACATCATCTTTATGAAACTAATTCAGCACGTGGAATATAATTGAAGTGAGCAATTACGGGAGGGAAATGTAGACATGTGGGTTTTGTTAACTAATGATGAGGTAAATGGCAGCATGAAAGGTCAAACAATTCAGATTTACAGTCATTACCATGCAGGTCAGTGGATTCCCAAGGGGTTTAGACTGAGATTTCATTTAAACTGGACTCATAATCTAAATGCCAAACTCACATTTTATACACCAATCAGCCAAGTTGGAAATATGACTCGTATGAATCATGTCTTTTCTGACCTGTAAAACCGCTTTAGACCCCAAATTCTTCCTCAAACCACATCCTTGTTGTTCCTGTTTGCACTGGATTAGAATCTCACATTTTTCTTTAAACAATGTCCCTAATGTAAAGATCATATAGTTATGGCCATCAGTTGTAATTACAGTTGTAATTACAGTTGTAATTACTTCAACTTTGTGTCTGAGAAATTGTGTTTTTTCCGTCATTTTCATCATGTTGATCTACAATCAATTCAAAGAACATCTTCAGTTATGGTATTTTTGGGAAACACCTCTTGAGTTTAAGAGGGATTTTACAATCATCTTAACCTTAAGATGCTTTTGGGAAACGAGGCCCAGAGCAGTAGCGAAGCCAGAACGCTTTGTTGTCTCCAGGGCCGCTGCTAACCATTTAGAGGCCCCTAAGCATCATCGGTCATGGGGGCCTCAGTCAAAAACAGCTTGATAAAGCAGGTTAATACAGCAAACTTCAAGAGAGACACAGATAGTAGGCTACAAGCGAACCGACGAGGGCTTTGAAGGTTGTACAATTTTGAGGAAGGGGCGGGGGGGGGGGGGGGGGGGGCGTGGCCTCTTTTTATATATATTAGGTAAAAACTAGTTTGCCTGAATTGAGTGATAGAGGACATACAATGGAAAAAAACAACGGTGGGCCTGTCCATAACTATATATTTTTTCAATTTGTGTTAAAATGTAATAATCATGACATTTTTATCAACCTTAATTTTAGGAGCCTCTGTCTGGTGCTTGAGGCCCCACGCGCTCTGCGTATTCTGCATATGCGGAGCGGCAGCACAAGGCCAGAGATACTAAATGAGTTCACAACTGAACTCAAATTTAAAAGTGAACTAAAGCTGCAGTTTGGATGAAATGCACCCTGGGGATCGTAGTTGTCAGAATCTTTATGTACAGTCAACTTTTTTATAAAAGAACCACATATTTTCTAACACAGTTTTTCATCTTTTGCACTGAGGAGAGTTTCCTGCTGTAGAAGAGCTCCAACTGTGAGTCACAAACATTGTCTACGAGAAAAATAAATGTGATTTTTACTTTCCAAACCAAGTACGCCTGAAATATCTGCCTTATATCTTATATACATCACATCTTTGTTTCATGTGGCGCCAAAAAAGACAGGCTTTGGCATCCAGAGACTGTAACAAACAAACAAACAAACAAACAAAACACTAGAGGAAAAAGTGTGTGAGCTTGACTGTTGATGGATTCATCCGGAGCCAGCAGAGTGTTTTTTTTATAAATGTGACAGTGTGTTACTGAAGTGAAATATGAGCTGAAGTCTCTGCTGCTGCTGAACTTGAGCCTCACAGTCAGTTTTCATTAGAACCGTGTGTTCGGCCATCATCAAAGCCGCCGGCCCTGAGACGTCCTGTAGCACACACAGCCATTCATCACAGCTGACACACAAACACACACACACACACACACTGGCACACAACAGATTTAAGGCCCAAATGCACTGAAAGCGTCTGACACACGTGTTTTGAGGTACTCCGATTGTTTTAAATGGCCGAACGCACACCAAAAGCATTACGAGACGTGTCAAACTGCCTCGACTCACCTACTCCGACCTTGTTTCGATTTTGGAGGATCAAATGAGAACCGAGCGACCAAAGTTGTTAGAGATACGGCGAGCGACCTCAGAGCAAGAGCGAGCGAGAGAGCAAGAGACAGCACGGTGGTCAAGCAAGGAGAGGAAGCAGCAGTGGAGAGAACAAAGAAGTGAATTTGAGAATTAAAGCAAATTTTCCGATTAACGTTCCTTCATACTAATGCAGCAGTAAATACAAAGAACAACAGGACAGATCTGTGTTGGTTCTGCAGTGATGGCATTTCAAATCGGATGCCTGCAGTGCACCATGGGAGCGTCAAATGAAGCGCGTCAAATGAGGCGCATCAATTATAGCTTTCAGTGCGTCTGGGCTTTTTACTCCCTCAAACACACCACAACTGGACGGCTGTTTACAGGATCAGGATTCCTTTTTTCTTCACTCACATAGACGGTTGTTTTATCCGGAGTGAAATATCTCAGCGACTGTCGGATGAGTTGCCATGAAAATGTTGTACAGATGTTCATGTTTCCAACAGAATAAATCCTACTGACTTCGGTGATCCCCTGACGCTTCCTCTGCTGCCACCAGCTGATTAAAGTTTTCATTTATCTAATTAAATATCTTGACATTTACTTGATAAATTAACACAACTTTTTCTACGGACATTCGTGGTTCCCAGAGGAAGAATCCTGCTGATTTTGTCGATTCCCATTAGGGCTGATATTTCAGGTTCAGAGTGAAATGTCTCTGTGACACACACACACACGTTGTTAGTCCCTTTACATCTTGTATTAAAATGCTTCTCGTATCCAGATTGTATCATATTGTATCCCGGACTTGTCACAAACCGGGGCGCATGGTCAAGACAAAGAAGGGAGACGCACACAATAAAGCCAATTGATAACCAATTTATTTAAAAAAAGAAAGTAAGTAAGTGAGATCAGTAGTGTAGGTGAGTGCATGAGTGGAGCAGTGTATGGATGTAGTGTTGTATGGTGCAAAAAAACAAGTCAACTGTCAACCCAAAAGCCAAAAGGTGTCTCAGGAAGGAGAGCACCCCAGTAACTGCATTGAAGAGGCACTGGCACCCAGAGCCCCAGGTGTTCCTCATGATGCTACCACCTCCAGTACCTGCAGAAACAACAGAGAGCAGCCACACAAATTGAAGCCACAGGCAGACTGGGCAGAGAGGGTCGTAACAGTCACATCCTCCTCTGGTTTGCACGGGTCCAAAAAAAGATGATAGCCATCCGTGAAGCGGGGTAAGAATCTGACACTTGTTCTCATCTTGATTCCGTCCACGAGTGCCTTGAATATCCATCCATAGCTTTCTTGCTGCTTTCTTGCTGGTAGTTTAGCTTTTGGACATTTTATAGACCATTGAGAAAATAATTACAAGATTATATGAAAGTATAATGAAAGTAATCCTTAGTTGCAGCTCTAATGCCAGCTTTCAAGTCATAATTATGAAACTAATTATAAAAACTGGGAAACTCTCTCCATTGATCCAACTTGGTGCTTGATAATTGGGGAGTCCTCACATCAGTCAAAGGCTGTCATTCATGGTGATTAAACCCAAATTTAACAAATGCATTACAGTATTTTTAACCATCAACTGTAATGATAAAACCAACTGCTCGCAAGTCATAGAAATATTTCACATTTCACATTCAATCCCACAAAGCCGGCAGTGTGGATGTAGACTTGATGTCTTGTTTACTTGTTTCTTGCAGTTTTATAGAAGTGCTAAATTGCTGCATTACCCCTTTATGTAGACAGAGCCTAAACTAGGATGTTACTAATGATGTATAAGGAATTTGTTTTATTGGCTAAGATCTTGCCGGAGATCATACCGGCCAATAATCTGTCAAACACTGACAACCGCTCATACAGAGATACAGACATTCAAGTTTTTTCTCATTTCCTGTTGTATCTGAACTCCCCCCGCTGTCTTCATTTAATCATATCACACTCCTTAAATCCAACACTGTCACACATCATTCACTTTCATTCTTTTTCCACCCACTCACGGACACACACACACACACACACACACACACACACACACACACACACACACACATGCAGTGCTCCCACAGCCGCCTATATGGCTAAATATTTAATGAAAGTGTCGTAGCAGCTTACTGTATTCAGATGGGATGCTGTTCTCTTTGCGCTGTTGATGGAATATTTATGCCCGATAGAGGAGATGGCTGCTTTAATGACAACCGGCCTTTGAAGTCATCTCTCTTGTCCTCAACACGGAGAGAGCAGCATCAGCAGAGAGAGAGAGAGAGGTGTACATACAGCGGGGTATGAAAGAGACACATTAGCAGCCATAGACTGCCCGCTGTTAATTGATCGCTCTCTGCTGAGGCACCTGATGTGCTGTTATTGCAGTGGGATTTCTCACAGTTTCCCCCCAAGGTGATTTGGGAGTTCAGACGCTGCTGAATCAGTTTTTTCGGCCTGCAGTCGGCGGGTCGCTGCGGCCGCAGGTGGCGGAGAGATGCACCTGTTTGTTAATGTGGCGCCTGATGCTGAAATATGAGTTTTGGATTCCTGGCAAAGAAAAATATGTTTTGAACAAATTTGTTGCATGTAGTTTATCTTTCTGAATTTGCTTAGTATATTTGTATGAGGAAAGTGTAGTCTACATGGCCAAAAGTAAATGGACACATCATTTTATGTACTTTTGTTCTGGGACAGTTTGTTATGGTTTTGGCTTCTTTATGCTACAGCATAGAATGATATTGTAGATCCCCAAGGGTTGAGATCAATCTTACAAGATGATGTAAAAAAAAAAAAAGTTCACAAATTGTGTTACTTGTGTGACTTTTCTTTGTTTTTCCTTTTTTATTTTGAAATACTGGATGATTTTACCTCTCCAGGCCTCAAAAACGCTCTTCATATGAAAATATCTCAGAGGGCAACATCAGTCTTATGTGCAACCTGTAACAAGAAGCTGTGACTGAACATTACTCTGCCTTAAAGTGTTGGGAAACACTATTTTAGTTTGGTGAAGGTCTTCTTCATGCCCCAGCTCCATAAAGAAATGGTTTTTCCAGTTTGGGGAAAAATCAAAAGCAAATTTAAATGATGAGTTAACACATAAATCATTCAGATTAATGAAAAAGGAACCCATGTATCCGAACTCTAAAATACACTGCAGAATTGACGTTGTTCAGTTCATTCGCAGTGTGACAAGCTAACAGGACATCATGAAAAGACCAACAATTACCAAGGTTACTGAGGGAAACAGAGAGTGCAACATGCACATTTATGAACTCGCCCATTTGTAATATATTACTTCAGACACTGGGAACTTTCAGCATCTCTGCCTCCTAATGGTTGACAACCAGACGTCCAAATTTATTACTACTATTGTCGTTGGGTTAAAATTCCTTCTTCCTTAAAAGTCCTTTAGAGAATATTTAAAAAGGCTTTCATTTTGGTTTTCTAATTCTACTTTTTAACAATGTGACTTAGTTTTTCTTGTATACTTATGTATGCATATTACTCAGGTAGGTTTTTTCCTCCTTCCCCTGCACATTTTTGTTCCTGTTGTTTGTGTGTTTTTGTTCAATTTGTGCAAATAAATAAACTCATAAACTCAAGTATAGAAGTTCATTCTTGTCTGTGAGATGTGGTTAAAGTTCCCAAAAAGCCAGTGGGTGGCACTTTTTTGAGTTGAGATTACATTGATGCACGTCCTGTTAAATATTGAATTTAAATACATCATTATGGATTGAATATGTCATTCAATTAAAAGTGAAAGCCCTCTCTGCCTGAATAAGAACAAATCCCTGCAGCTGGAAGAGCTGAGAGCTGTTTCATCGCCCGTGGTTTTATAATCACATGTTCAATTATAACACATGGGGTGTAATGTTTGCATGTCCACATACTTTTGGCTATGCTGCGTAGTTGCCTACAGTATATAGAACCAACAATAAAGCCACTTCATTCTCTGATTTGAGCTCAGTAAGTATTGAATAAAAATTCATACCCCAGAAGAGTAAAAAAATACTTTTTCTTACTTTATTTGCAGACTTTGCCAAGTTGTTTGAAGTCCAGACAAACTGCAGCCAACACATATTAAAGCTTCTCAGTAGCTGGAGTCCAAGGAATCAGTGGGAATGTTAAGACAACAAAGCACAAGTGTAGGGAAAAAGAAAAGTCTCTCTGGGATGTGCAATCATTCCCTTCATTTCCCTGCTGCTTTCCTACAAGAGTTAAAAGTAAAATAACAAAAAAAACACACCTCTGCCTCACTGCTTTCCATCTAACCCAGTTCCTCCATTGTGTCTTGTGGTATTATTGAGGTATCTGAGGGGGGAGAAGAAAGAGAATGTGATATTCTGCTCCCAGATCTCAGCTGGAAATAAACCACCAGTGAACAAGGAAACAGGAATGTTTTTCTCTCTCAATCAGGAAACAAATCGATCAGCTTCAATCACACAAACTTTGAAAAATGTCTTTTTTTATGTTTGTACGTCAAGCTGTTCGTGTTCTTTCAGCGCAGGCGTGCTTGAAGCTGTTTTTGACTGTGATTTGAGGCTGATTTTTGGCTAAAGTCATGTGAGTGGAGGTTTTAACAGGCTCATTTGATTTCTAGAAATCCAAATTATATTCATATTTAACAGATTTGATGGTCCTGATCTATTGTGTCGGTGTGTCTAATCCCCAAATATCTCCATGTAAAAGGACAACAGTTACATAACTGCTGCAAAAACACAGCTGTTACTTAATCTGACACTGCTACACTTACACACTTTGGTAGGTTTTACTCATAATAAAATAATAAACATGGGCAGGGTTGTGGAAGGATTTTGGTCTGTTGAAAAGAAACAGCAAATGAACGGTGGTGTCTCGTGTCAAAGTCTGACGTTATTGTTCTTTTTTTTTTTTACCCTTCAAAGCACCTCGTCCTCGTTCCTCTGTGGACTCAATAACAACATCAAATTATTTCATCTTTTACTCTCAACAAACGGACAAGAGTTTTTTTTACAGCGACTGCAGGACTTTGTCACTGTTTGGTGCATCATAATCATCACAGTAGGAAAATGTGTCTTTTGAGGCGGACGGAGAGTCAGAACTGAGACACACAAAAACTAAAATATATATACATACATGTACTTTTGCTCTTTTTAACCATCATGATTCTGCTGGTGTCAGTGCCGCCAGGTCAGGTTATTGACTGTGTCAGTGTGTCAGTTGGTTTTTCACAGATCTGATTCAGATCAGAACCATAAGACCAAGATCGGAGTACTTAACAAAAAACAGAAAAAGTAAAGAAAAAATCAGTAGAAAAAGAAAAGCAGCAGCTTATACACAAAGTCCTTTTTAATAAGTTTGCTATTATAGATTAGTAGATATATTACAGTAGTTTAATATTTATTACTTTACATTTTACATTGTACATCTTATATCTCTCTATATAGAGCTTGTTTTGTCCAAACACAACACAAAAGAATGATTGTTTGTGGTTTAATTGATGACCCGATATAAAGATGAAAAATAATCAAAACCCTTTTCGGGTAAATTTATGACCCAACAGAAATATAAAGATTATGTTGTTCCTGGTCACAATAACCATATTTTAGAACGAGTGTATAAAGCAACACTGACGCTGAGTTAAAACGAGCTGCTGTCCAATGATTTTTATATATAAATACCAGGGAAAGTTAATCCAATACTGTGTCGATGGTAGATATAGTTTACATACACCAACACTTCAGCCTGATTTACTTTAGTATTAACATCAGTCACTTTATCACATCAATAAGGCTTTTAGAGTTTCACTATTGGACTATTATTTGCACAGATATTTGCATAATTCTAGTATTTGATGTAAGGTTTTCTAGGTTTTCTCATTTGTATAAAGCTTTTGAATCATATTTTCTCTATTTACTTTGAGTTTTCTTGTCTCTGTGCTGCTGTGACATGTGAACATCCCCTGAGGGACAAATAACTTTTTTATCTTGATGAAAATGCATCAAGTCTAAAAAAAACACATTAGCATTCTGACAGATAAAAAGGATGAAAGTTGTTAGGCACGCTTTATAAATGACCCTAATGTATTTCAGCTTTGTAATATCATTTGTAGAGCTGAAAACAATTTTAGTGTCATTTTAATTTTTCAAATCATCTCAATTTGGAGCGAAACGTCATTTAATGACGTAAGACCGCATTAACGTTGAAGGAGAGCTGCTTCAATTTCAGAGGAGCGACGTTATTTATGACTGAGTGTGCTGAGTTTGTCGCTCAGCTTTCTCACCCAATAATACCATAAATCAGAATTAATTGCTTCGGGTGGAAACATCAATATGTGGCCTTTGATTTCATTTCCGTGTGCGCTAATACAATTTGAGTGCTTCCCGAGGTGCCGTAGTCAATGCAAATGGAACAATAAAAAACGCAGCATGCAAGAGATTGGGGAAAATATAACAAGTCTTTTATTGCAATAATGTTCCCCGATGACGGTTACAGCAGTGTCAGAAATACACAGCGCGGTCGTTTATAAGTTTACGACGGTGACGTCTTCATGAGGGAAATTTGTGTTTTCAGCTTCTTTCCACTCAATCATTTTTATCCCAACGTCTCTCCTCATACTCTCTCTCTTTCTCTCTCTGTCTGCAGATTTCATTGTTGTTTTATTGTTTGTGCAGCACTGAGATGTTTGTATATGAGACACACACACTGTCAATCTGTGTGAAAATGCATCCGACTGTTTGTGTGTGCAGTCGAGTGGTTTGTCATTCTGATTGCATTCAACCAAGATTGTTAATCTGCCATCACAACAATGCTATTTACAGACCAGGATGTTATTTAACACTTTGTCTGACTGCCTTTATGTGCAGATACAGTAAAAACCTGCAGATTTGTTGTGATCTCTTCAGGTATGTAACTATGAGAAGGGATGCTTTCTTTGTTCAGCACCTACCGCACAAAGAGAGAGAGAGAGATTAAAGAGAGCGGTTGAATGAGAAATGAGTTGGAGATAAAGATTGCAGCAGCAGAGCGCTGTGCTGCTGCGGCGTCAGACTCCGAGCCAGCGAGCAGCAGAGGACAAAGAGAGACACAACAGTCAGAGAAATATGAGGACAAACCTCCACATCACACCTGTGCTATATTAGCCTCTTTCTCCTCCCCTGGGTTTCCTGTGATAAATCTACTGCATCTCTCCCAGACGACCTCTTACTTATCTACATCCTCTCTGCTGCTACAGACCCCACAGAGCTGGAACACATAGAAAGTGAACCTCCAGTATTCTCCTCTGGAATAAAACACACCGAGTGTCAGATATATTGTTAACTTTACCTTCCAAAAGCCATTTGGATACATGATACCTAAAATAGAAACTGTGCTCTTTTGGACAATCTTCAGAAATACAAAGGTGAAATAAACATTCTTTTACCTTGCTTTTTTTTTAAACATTTTTTTTATGAACATTACTTGATTATTTGGAGGTGACAGTTCATATATCTGTTTTGTCTTGAGTCTCTGTGTCCATCCATGTCATATTTATAATGAAAACTATAAAGTTTAATAAATGAATCTACTCTTTAATACATTAAAGTATGAATTCCACCTTAGTCAGGAGCTGAGATGACCGTTACTACTCATCCTCTGCTAAGCTAGGCTAATTACCTTTTTACAGGAATAGTGTAGATACTGAAAGTGTGTGTGGTTTTGACTCCGAGGACCATCTTCCTAGCTGCTAACAATCAATGCTGCTTAACATTTGAAAGAAAAAGAGTTATTGACATGCTTATTTTGAACCTTGTCCGCTTTTAATGCTAAGCTAGGCTAACAACATCCTGACTCCAGTGCTGTGTCTCAAATCGCAAACTTCTGTACTTACACTTAACATTTTGAGTGCATAAGATTTTTAGCTCTGAGCACCACTAAACTGTTGTCGGATATAAGCCATCAGTATGTTTTTTGGGTTAATGTAGCAGTCTGTAATGATTTGGTAGCACGAACGCTAACGTGAATGCTAACGCTAGCTAATGCTAATTTGCAATCGTCAATTCCAGTGAGTGCACAACAGCCGTGTTTGATTTGAGACAACACTACTCTGTCCAAATTTGTGCACTACGCCAATAATATATAGTGTACATAGTGTTCTACATGACAGTGTACTAACAGAAGTATGTGATTTGAGACACAGCTCAGCTCTGTATTTAACACACAGAGATTGATATTAATCTTGTCATCTCACTCCTAAAATGTCGACTTTTCCTTCAAGTAGATTGAAGCGTAAAATATACATTGATATAGCTGAGGGGGGACTTAATTACGGGGGACAAAATTAATAACCATTATCCACTATATAAACATAATGTTGTGTGCATCTGTGTCCATTTTGGAGTCTAATCATTTAGTTTCCAAACCAGATCAGATGGCAGATCAGAAAACGCTCATTAGTCATTTGTAGAACAGTCGTTATTGTATCGATCGCTTTAGAAGTCACAAGCATACGACCCACTTTGTTGCTTAAAGAAGAGAGCTTCTTGAAAATGTTTTAATTGATGTTCTAGATGTTTATGAAATCACTAATAAAGCAGGGCACTGTACCGAGGGATAAAATGGCCATCACCGAACACGTCGATACGCAGCACATTTCAAGCTCTTCAGGCTGCGTTCTGCGTTTTTATGGACCCAAAACAACGTTCATTTCCAGTGACAAGAGCACCAATCAGATCAATTTAACAAACATCCTTCAGCTGCTGCCTGAGTCCGATCTGTCCAGTCGGATTCCCTTACAGGACGCTGCAGTTTCCTGATGAGCTGGTTAACCGTGAGCAGAGTCCCAAGCTCTGTATAGTACTCATGGAAAATATAATGCATGGTACGAGGTTTTTATCATCACACATTCTCACCAGATATCCACATGCAGAACAAGTCCTTATTAGAGAGAGAGAGAGAGAGAGAGCGAGGGCAGAGGGAGGGAAGCCCCAGGTTTCCAGCTTTTACCTTTTCATGCAAAACTTGAAAATGGAAAGAAAGAGGAAGAGGGGAGGAATATATATCGTAACTGACATATGGAAGGACTGTCAGAGAGGCTTAAAAGAAACAAAAGGTGAAGAGCAGCAAGAGAGACGGCCAATTTATTAGTCAAACTCATCCTTATTTGAGTTATATTTAATTGTATTTTAATACTCAACCAGTGAAGTGTCACTAAAGAGAGCTGAAAGCAAATTATGACAGGATAGGACCCTCATGTCGTCTCCCTTCTTCTGTATAAGTGGCATTTCCAGATTTACCCCCCCTCTCCCCAACCATGACAAACAGAACTGTTTAGATTCAGCTTTAATGGATGGAAATAGCTAAAAGCTTTCCCAGCCTGCTGTAAACCACCGATTCTGCTCGGAAAGATTTCTCAGAGACGACAGAACCCTGCAGGTGTCAAGAGGAAACATTTGTGATCATTTGTTTCTTCAAATGACTAATTCCTGCCAAAAAAAAAAAAAAAGCTTTAAACACAGCTGGCATCATGGAGGTGGTGCTGGTAACTGCAAGATGAATGTATAGTCAGAAAAAATAAACCAATACATGATTATGGATCAATATCTCTCTAATATTGACACCCACAAATGTAAAACAGGCTTCACTTTAGACAAAAACTTTAAAATAATGATACATGTGTCATTAATACATCAAGAACATTACATAATACTTTATATACTGTAAATATATAAAGAAATATTTCACCGTGGATCAAAGTTGTGGAACATCCATACAAATGACATTGTCTAAAACTAAATATTTATATCTATAATATATTATGCGATTATTTGTATCTATGCATTTACATGTAATTTGAGATGGAGCTTATTTTAACTGCTTTATACTGATAATTTGCATTGGAGTCACTTACAATTAAGAGTCACATTGGTAATAATAGTGGGTCAGAATGCTTTCACATTAATGCAACAGTAAAGAGTTAAATGTGTGCTTTGTTCACTGTAGGAAATTAATCACTCTCATACAACACATGCAGAATATCACATGAGCATTGAGGCTCTTTCCCCTAACGGTCAGAATGAAAATGTACATAACCTGAATGACAAAAAGCTGTTATTTTAACAGATGAAGTCAGCTATCTTACATATTCTGTGTCTGAAAATCATTTTACAATAATTTCAGGAGTCTTCTGCAGATCTTTTTAGAGTCCTTTGGGCAGATCTGAACATAGCATGTGTACTCGGAGCAAAACAACCACACAGAGATGTTTTAGAGGAAGTGGTCTCGGAATTCTGGAGCACTTTGTTGGTGGTGGGAACGTGATCCGACCTCAATCTGACTGACTAAAACTAAAACAAAAGTTGTTAGCAGCTATGCAGAGCATGAATCGAGGTCTGACCAGGACTAACAATGACGTATGTTGCATTCTTGATCTTTGGGCAGAAAGGAGCTTCATCAGGAGCTTCATCAGGAGCTTCATCAGGAGCTTCTTCCTGTCTTTACGTTCTTGCTTCCACCTCAGACACATCTGACCAATGAGAGGAGAGAACGTCCTCACCTGACTTTCAGTGATGAATTTTGGTTTGCTTGATTTTTACCAGCTGATCCGCTGATTCGTACCAGAGCAAATGTCTTTATATTCTCCTCAGAAGGTTCACGAGAGTCAACAGTCTACTGTATAACACAACACATGATAATTTCATGGCAAGTAAAATCTAATAAATCCTCCACAGTTTAGATCTCCCCCGCGCTTTGACAACATTCACAACAACACGGGCCCCCCGCGCACCGCCACGGGGAAGTCAAACATATCGGGAAAAGATACAGTTAGCAGCTATATCACCCATAAAGTTTTAATGAACTTTATGTGGTTTCACCTGTCAGATTAGACCCGCAGGGGGAAACTCATACAGCGAGAGGTTTACTCACAGTGTCACAGCTAATTCACTGTTATTTCAAGAGAAGAGTGCTGCTATCACAAGCAAAGAAAGCTGTGAAATATGGATGCTGTGTACATACCGAATGTGTTTTCCCTCCACTAATTACATGGTATCCCCACCTCTCCGCTCCGAGCCCCCGGAACACTTTTCAAGTTGCCTCGAGCCTTTTCCCATCATTTTGTGTGGAGATAAGGGCATCAGCGTGGCTGCTTTTTTCTCTAAGTGCATCCCTGTTATCGTTCTGTTCCATATGTAGAGTGTTTACTCCACGACGCATGTGGCATGAATGTAAAATATCCTCTTCCATTACTGTAAAATATTCCAGACATTAATGCATTCTTCTCTTATTTATCCTGCGCTAAGAAATAGAAATTAAGGTCAACGGCTCTGACAGGTTTGTGCAAGGAGAGACACAATGAGAGAGAGTGTGTGTGTGTGTGTGTGTGTGTGTGTGTGTGTGTGTGTGTGTGTGTGTGTGTGTGTGTGGAAATATGAATAGTAAAGAAAAGGAAGGTGGAGAAATTGTCATTATCAATTTGAGGGAGATAATGACTGTAAGATTCAAGAGGATTTAAGTAGGTTTTTTTCTTTTTTAAAAAACAGGAAAGGAAGGGCAGAAAGAAGACAAGAAGAAAAGAAGGAAAGAAGGAAGGAAGGAAATAAGGAATAAGAAAGGAAAGAGGGAGGGAAGTAAAGAAGGAAATGTAGCAGGAAGGGGCGAAAGAAGGAAGTATAGAAGAAAGGAAGGATGAAAGGAGAGAATGAAAGAAAAAGGGAAAAAGGCACAGAAATAAATGATGAAGAAAAGGAGGAAGAAATAAACAAGGAAGGAATAAAAGGACGAAGGAAGGAAGGAAGGAAAGAAGGATGAAGGCAGGAAAGAAGGAAGGAAGGAAGGAAGGAAGGATGAATGAAAGAAAGAAGGAAGGAAAGAAGGATGAAGGAAGGAAAGAAGGAAGGAAGGAAATAAGGAATAAGAAAGGAAAGAAGGAAGGACATGTAGAAGGGAGGGGTGAAAGAAGGAAGTGTGGAAGAAAGGAAGTTCAGAAAGACTTAATGAAGGAAATAAGGAAGTGAGGAGCTGACATGTCGTATATTAGTTTACATGCATACTGATTTGTGTCTGCAGATGAATGATGGAGTCGCCGGATGTTACTTGGAAGTTAGCTGGAGGTCACATCACTTTGTGCTCATTAGTTTTTATGTTCTGCTAATTATTTTGTGGTTAATGAACTTTTACAGAAAAGCAAAAAGCTTCTTAGTATTCAGAAAAACACACAGCAACAACAGCAGCATCCCTCCGGTCATCATGAAGTGTTTACTCTTTACTATATTTACTGTGTGTGTGTGTGTGTGTGTGTGTGTGTGTGTGTATGTGTGTGTGTGTGTGTGTGTGTGTGTGTGTGTGAAGCAGAGAGGACCAGGCTGAGCAGCAGCTGATGAAAGAACAGCAGGGAGCCAAAGAATAAGATCAGATGAAGATAAGAAGAGCTTTTGTACTGTGTGTGTGTGTTTGTGTGTGTGTGTGTGTGTGTGTGTGTGTGTGTGTGTGTGTACGATGACACTTTGTGTCCGACACCAACGATGAGGATCTCTGTAATTGCACTTAATGAGAACGAGGGGCGACGTTCTCGAATGACGAGTGTGTGTGTGTGTGTGTGTGTGTGTTTGTGTCAGAGGATGGTTTCTCTTTGTGTGTGTGTGTTTGTGTCAATGATCATGTTGTGTTAAAAGCAAACATCTTCTTTCCTCTCCTCACATGTATCTCTGTAACATATTACACTACACGGCTGAACATTACGCTCATGCGAGGATGTAATGTCCACCGGGGATAGGAGGGACGTTTTAGTCGCCTCCACTTTTACACTTTCAGTTTGATTCATTTCCTAAAATATCTCCTCCACACGGTTTCCGTTCGCTGTCCAGCTGCTAAAATCCACATGAGAGTTTGAGCTCTGAGTCACTGCTGATTATTCACTCACAGTAATTAAAAGCTTTGGGCAGTAAAAAGTTATTTTTACACCCTGGTTTTCATCTTTCAGGCAGCTCACACGCTGCCCCATCCTCTCGCTGGACGCTGTCGGAGCTGCAACTAATGACTGTTTTCATCATCGATTAATCTGGTGATTATTTCCTCAATTAATCCATCAGTCGTTTGATCTATAAATTGCCAGAAAATGATGATAAATGTCTGTCACTGTTTACCATCTGGGAATCTGGACAATTTTTCTTAAATAAACACTTAAAACAATTAATCAAATATCAATAAATTTTCCGTCAATCGACTAATCGTTGCAGCTCTAGAGCCGTGTGATACCTGTGAGGAATCCTGCAGAAAATCCACCTTCCACCTCCTCCAGCATTTTTAAATGAAAAGATGAAAATTTAAAATGTTTTTATTCATAAATTATTCTCTTAAGAAGATGATACAACTGATCATCAATCAAAGATGATACAATAAAAGACTTTGAGTTTAAAGGTTCATTTTTAACAGTATGACTTTTTTTTTTTATCAAACTTTGTTATACAGCTGTTTTACAGCTGTCCACTGTGTAGTGTATAATGAGTCTATAAGTGCAATTATTTTGGTTTATTTAACATTTTGTGCAGGTTTTTACTTTTCTTCTCATACACATCAGATAAAAAACGTGACTTTCTGTCGTTCTTCAAAACAAACAGTGTAACATTTCCTTAGAGATCAGGCTGCTGTGACACTGTTCTTGTTTTTTAATGACCGTGTTTGTCTTCCCATCTTCCATTTCTCTCATGTAATGGTATCTATACCTGCTATAACAGCCGTATACTGTATATAAACAGTCACTGAGCAGGTTCCGTATGTCTCATTTGGCTTTGATGTTTTATTTTTTCGTTATTTTCTTTTCTGAGAAAATAAAAGAATATTATCTACACTACAGTGACGTCTGGACTTATATTTGCAGTGTTTATATTATAACTGAGACAAAAGAGCAGCAAATCCAGGTCAAGCTTAACAATAATAAATATGGATCCTTACGACAAAAATACATATTCATACACATATGATGGATCATATTTTTATAATTCTGAGTCTGCTTGGTGTCCGAGGGATGAGGAACATGAAGTTTCCTAACTTTTTTTTTGTAAGCACAAAGGAACCTCATACTCATAAAAGATGTATCTGCAAATCGAAGCATACAAACGAGAGGTGACAGCGTGAAATACACTTGAAGTGAAGCAGAAGTCTGGTAGCTTTTATATTTCAGCCACAGTTTTCTTTGCCTAAGAAGCCTGAAGGAGAGAACAGGTGATTCTTGCTCATTTGTAAAATCAGGAAATATGAAGTGATATTCACCAGGTGTTCAGATGGTCACGGCTCACCGGCTAATCCATCACACAGGCGGTGAGGAAATAAATTCAGCTGTTAGCAGCCCGGACGCGTCGCTCATCACACTTTTCACACCTCGTGAATGTGTCAGTGAGTAATCATACAGGCATTTTTCTTCTTAAACAGACTCCATTTATACTTTCACTGTTTGGATTTCAACATTCATCATGATGAATTTTCAGTAGCAGCAGATAATACACTCCACGTCATTTATGAACGTATCAGTGAAATCCGCTGTCCGTCCTTTACCCCCGCTGGAGGAATTACATCATTCTGGTTCATCTGACAGAAATCCTGCAGTTTTAGTAAGAAGTACTCATGTTTGGCACTGCGATTATTACTGTGAATCTACAGCAACAAGCTTTTTTTGTCTCAGGTTTCATCTTGCAGACCTGAAGACACAACTCAGGGCTAAAAAAACAACATACAACCTCCTGTTCATCTGTATTTTAATTTATAGTTAATCTCCTGATAAAAAAACAAGGTTAACCCTAACCAGGTCGGTATAAATGGAATGAAATGTCATTTTAATCCAGGTGTGTGCATGAATAATACAGCAGTTCACATTATTTTAGACTACAATTATTACAGAAAAGCACAATTTCCATCTTCATCATCATGTGTCATTTATTAGGTTAATATATATGTGTATAAAATAGAGACTGGGGTGCCTCCAACTGAATATCAAAACACAAAAGTCAGATTATTTAAGGTTTAAGGAGAAAACAATCCAACTGGTTTGGGTGTCAGAGTCTTTTTTTGTGCTTTTAATATAAATTTAAACAAATTCAAGGGATAGTTTTAACTTAGTTTCAGAGCTTTTGTAATTTTGATTTTCTTTCGAAACCACTTTTTCTTTTTTTTCTTTAAAAATAGATCAGTAAATAATTATTAAATACATTTTTTTTATTTGTAACAGATGTGAAAAACAATTACAAAGTCTTTCATACAGACAAACTGAAACCAACAACAATTAAGTGTAGGAAATTAAAAGGTTCCTATTTCATTAAAAATACAACAAGGCAATGAAATTCAACTTCCATTTCTCAACAAAACAAACAAATTTTACTGTATGACTTGTTTTTCTTTAACTCTTTAACAAGCAGCGGCCTGCTGATGACCCAGTTATTACAAACTAAACATTGTTCAAAACCATTTTAAATGCTAGTAGAGATCCCAAAGTTTCAAAAGATACCAAACACATCTGTCAAATAAAGCTGCAGAAAACATGTGTTAAAAGATGCACAAAGACATCTGGAATATTTTCATTTGATGACATTTCAGTGTCTGATTTGATCCTTCAGACAGTGAGAAACACGGTGATGTCAACAGGCTGCTTAACAGGAAACAAAGAAGAAAAACTGTTAGTTTTATGAGGTTTTAAGAAGCTGAACAGGTTCTTGGACTGATTGTTGTTCTGATCTTCGTCCTATTTGATTTCCTCAATATTACTTATTTTATTGTACATATTTTCAGGTGTCTATTATATTCTATGGATCTTGAGATGCACTGTTTGTCTAATTTTGTGCTTGTGGATTGACTCATCTTTCAATTGGTTGTTGCAGCTCATGGCTCAAACACAAAGATGTTGTTTCATATTGTGAGTTTAGAAGATAAAAAAATGTTTTTTAATAAGGTCAGTTTGTTGGAGCTCAAGTCTTCTTTTGCAAAACCAATTTAGAGTAAGTCAATTAAGTAAAATAAAGTGAAAACATGTCTTCCTCTCCTTCCAGCATCTGTATCTTCTCCACTCCCCTAATCCCTCCATCCTCTTCTCATCCTCTTCTCATCCTCTTCATCCTCTCATCACCTCCTTCCTGTCCTCCCTCCATCTGCTCCTCTCTCCTCTCTCCGTCACCGTCCCCTCTTCAGATTTTTCTCATCTGTGTTGAATCAGGAGAGGATCATCACGCTCTGCGCAAGTCCTTCACGCTGCTGTTTGGGATCTGATGAGCGACGAGGTGGATGTTAAAGAGAATGTGGGGTGGAGGGGGAAATTGTGATGCTGTCGGGAACCTGTGCCAATTTCCAGCAGCGCTTGCCACTCATTTTTCCACTTCAACGCTCTTCAAATGGTTGATGTTCTCCAGAGGCGAGGGCTTCTTCTTCTTCTTCTTCAAAAATTGAGATCCAGTGTCGCCAACCAGGTATAAAAAAGAGCTTCATGCCTCTGGGAATGCAGCTAAGCCGCTGCATATTTAAATGAAACGAAATATCAAGCATGTATATCCATACGTGGGGAAAATCAGTTTTCCTCCAGTTTGAGGATGTGTGAAGTTTCTGCGTGAAGTCCCGATACTTCAATCATCTTCTGGAAGTGGGTCACCTGGAAACAGCAATGATATGAAGAGACGTTTACCTGCCAGTCTAATCTCATGTCACAGAGACATAAATCACATGAGGAAGGAGGGGTGTTGGCACGATGAGCGTCGATGTCATTACTCTCAGGAGTTCAGCTTTGAGTGGATGTCTGTTTTTTTCTTTAACTCTATATAAAGAAAATTCAACCAAGTTAATCCATAAACAAGAACCGACGCGTAACATGTATCTGTCACACGGAGCGTGACGTGACAGTGAACTGGAAGGAAACCAAAGACGCATATATTCTGCTCTGTAGTTACATTCATCACAAAAATCATATTAGTTATAGTGTAAGTGTTTGCCTTCTTTAAGGAGTCTGCGCATTAAAGGACTAAAACCAGCCGTTAATTCATCTACTAACAAGTATTATGTGTGTATCCAGAGCCTGATATATCTTATAACTCTGTGCCGAAGACCTGTGTCGTCCAAAAATGATTAAAAAAAAAACACATCAATGAGCCACTAGGGATGTGCAGAAAGCCCAGCATTTGTATTTGTATCTGTATTTGTTGAGGCAGCAAAATTATTTGTATTTGTATTCGAATAAAAGTGGAAAGAGGCTTAAAAATCCCGTTTTTGTTTTTAATACGCGACCTCTAACTAATAAATATTTTTCAAAATATTTGTAAGAAACAAATATTAAAAAAAAAAAAAAGAAAAAAACCATCATTTGTGCTTTGCCGAATAATGTATTTGTATTCGGGTACACCCCTATGAGCTACACTGTTTTCTTGGGAAATTAAGGATTATTCAAGTTTGACCTATAAATAAAGTGGTTCAGATAAACAACTTGTTTGATCATCTGACTGTTCTTGTTGCTTTTCCAGATTTACAGCAATGTCAACGTGTTGCCAGATATCAGCAATTTCTATGATAATTGATGGAAATGATGGGAAAAACTGCAAAAAATAGGACTAGGGTTGTAATAACCAGATTATACCTCGATGATGTGTGCATGAGAGTGTGTAAAACATGTCTGCGTGTGTGTGTGTGTAAGTAAACCTGTGCTATAGTTGGACACTCTGGCCTGCTCTCATATAGCCTACAGCTAAAATTACACACAACCCTACAGATTAAACTCTGTAATCCTCCCGCCGCTCATCTCAAATTCTGACCAAACTTGGCCTGAGGTTTGTCACTAAACCAGGTGTTTCCGTATATATATTTATATCCTCCCTGCTCTTTCCTCTCACTCTCTGCAAATTCAAAATGCATGTTTGCTTGTGATAAGGAAAACAAATGTTCCCTGCAGTAATACGGGGAGTAATTGAATTGACAACATAGCAGGGTCTTATCTGGCGGGTTTCTCCAGGCGTAGCAGAGGAGAGACGTGCAGAGTGAGCTCATGATGGTAGGAAACGCCCGTGGGCCACCAATGAGCTCTTGACCCCTGCTGCTCACTGGAGCACATCCTAACACACAGCATGGAGAAGGGTTATATAAATGAGGTGTGTGTGAGTGTGTGTGTGTGTGTGTGTGTGTGTGTGTGTGTGTGTGTGTGTGTGTGTATCTGCAGGGCATTGATGTGTCTGTGAAGGCATCTCGTTATAGCTGCCAAACGCGTGTTGCTGCGAGGTCGCGGCGTTGCGCTCACACACACTGATGAGGACATGCTTCCACATGGAGACGGGATCAAACCAAAGGTCACGATTGGGCGACAAAGGCCGCTCACAACTGCAGCTGCCACACACACACACACACAAACAGATAGTGAGGCAGTGTGTGTGAACTTTAACCCTGTCAGATTGCCATGGCAATGATGGTTTGATCTCGCCACTGTGCTTTGTTCTGACCGAGTTAATTGCAGCGAGTGGCATATACAACAGATGTGTGCTTCTGTGCCCTCTGTCCAACAAAACTGCACTGCACTCAGCACTGAAAAAAGGATGCGATGTCACAGCTCTGATGTGGGTGATGAATAAATACTGAGTGGAGTGTAAACAGTTGTATGAGAGCAGCTCATTTCCTGGTGGTGTAATATCGTATGAGATAAAAACATGCCACTTCTCCATTTCCAAATAGAGTTCAAGGTACAGTTTGAAGCTAAAAAACTGACCCTGTGATTCTACACAAACAGGCGGTGAAAAGCACTCTGCAAGCATCAATAGATCCTTTTCACAGCCGATACATTTACCTTTCAATGCAGGAAAAACACAAGTGTAAATAATAACGATTACAACAGCTCCATTCAATTAATTGTCCAAGCGAACTATATCATTGAGTGAGTGTGAGTGAGTACTTTTATGTCTATTGTTTAGGTGGCAGTGGGTGGTGGTGTTGTACTGGAGTGCATTATATGGAAAATTGATCCTAATATTTTGGATTGCGTTATGGACAAAATATTAGGAACACTTTTCAATATACTGCACTTATACAGCCAGTACAAATATGTTGTATAACATAGTACACCACAACCAGCCACTGCAACCTCAGAAATAAACATAAAGTAGAATTATCACATTTCTGACAATATCAATAAAAACTGAGAATTGTATAAGCTTCATAAAAGTATAATTTATAACAGAGCTGTTGTATTGGATCACATTAGATTGCACAGGTGTTCCTAATAAAGTGCTTGGTGACTGTATATATATATATGTAGTAGGGGTGTGCCCGAATATAAATAAATTATTCGGCAAAGCACAAATAGTGAGGGTTTTTTTGTTTTTTTTTTACAAATATTTGTTTCATACAAATATTTTTAAAATTATTTGTTTTCAGGAAGAAAAATAAACCATGTCAAATACCAGAGTGCAGGTCGATTACATCGCTATCTCAGTGTCTCTCCTCTGCTCTGCTGTGACGTCTATCAGCAGGTCTCAACGAGGGGAGTCACATCCACCTGCTACGTGACGCACATTTCCTAATTTGGACATCACTCCCAGAGTGGGGAGTGTTCCCCAGAGATAAAGCTGAACTACTGACACACACTTCATGAACACTTATTGTAACACTTTAATTTTCTAAAATTAAAAGCATAATAAAAACAAAAACAGGATTTATAAGCCTCTTTCCACTTTTATTCAAATACAAATACAATAATTTTGCTGCCCCAACATATACAGATAAAAAATACTGGGCTCTCTGCACATCCCTAACATGTAGACATATCAAAGCTAGCTACCATTTTTTCTCAATGACCACACACATTGTCAAAATACTCACATAGAGCGAAAGAGTCCATTTCAGTGTTTTAATCATTTCAACATCTTCCATAAGAAAATAATTATTCTATAACTGTTTTTGGGTTTTTTTGCACAATTTAAGGCTGGAAATGAATCAGTGTGCTCCAATCAATTCTGTTTTTTGAAGAAAATAATTTTTAGTTTTATTGAACAACCTGTTTCTGGAGTTAAGATACAAAGCACAATACAAAACAAAACTCATTTCATTTTCTACTTTTTTAACTCACGTACATGACAAAGCTGATCCTGTTCTCCAGCACCAACATAACATCCTGTTTCCAAACCTTCATTTTAAAGTTTGAGCTCCCCTCTGCACTGACATTACAGGATGCAGAAAACTTCCATTCATTTGCCAAAACTAAATAATTAGAAATTCTAGTTTAGTTACATCATCACACAGTTTCCTAAAAATATGTTGGATGAGTTCATGTATTCATTCTTCCTCTCTTCCGTCATCTCTCTCTTCATCCGCCCTCAGTGTGCTGTCTGGCTGGAGAGATCAATACAACACTAGTTAACACTCAAACACTACTAATTACACACCAAGTGAGAGGTATAAGTTACAATGTTTGTCTTTGTAATGCAGCTGCAAGTTACTCAGTGACATAAAATGCTCTTGTTTACTTTCTGCATCTAAATAATGCAGGTTTGTCGGGACATATTAAATCTGGCCCACAAAACCCTCTGTGTGAATATTTTTTCTCAACTCATTCCCCAGTTAAGTTTCAGACTTTGATATATATTTATCTAAAAGCAGAAAGACCTGCAGCGATTGTTAATAGTTTTAAAAGACAACATATCTGTTATGTCACAGCAGTGGAAATAGTCCTGCAGCAGAAATGTTAACCTGACACTCACCCCTCCCCTCCATCAGGATGGGATGTTCTTCATGCCTCCCAGCCAGTGTTGTCATGGTGCCAGCACGCCGCCTCCATTTAAACGATGAGACGAGACACAGAGGACGATGCGGGTTTACATAACAGTCGCTCTGCTCAGGAAAGAGAGCACAGAGGGAAATTTAGGAATTAAATGAAACTTAGAATAAGAAAGAATTTAAGGAAACATACGCTAAAGAGTTTATGTGAACTGAGCAGAAAATAATAAAGTTTATTTACAAGGCATTTAACTTATATAAATAAATTAATATTAAAGTTATGTTTGTTAATAAAAGACTTAATGGTAATATTAGTTTCATTTAGAAACTGTGGGTGAATAATACATAAAGGTTGAAATTAGGTCGTCAAAACATCCAGAAAAGATCTTTACAACTGTCACTTTTCACCCAAATCTTAATGTTCAGATGTGTTGTTCAACTACATGGTGCTGGTTGGGTCTCAACTCACCAGAATCTCTGTTATTTCCCTCCAGTCTGTCTTCTTTCTTCTCATCTCTGTATGTTTATGAAACAGATTCATAAATTTTCAATCTTTCAACTCCATTCGACTCCAGTCTACTGGCGTCTTACATTGACTTTATATGCAGTTGCTTCACTTACTTTGTATGTTCCCCATAGACTGTATAAAAATATGGACGTAGTTACCGTGACGTCATCCGTTGGTTTCCGAAGAGCGGTTTTGAGGCTCAAAGTGAGCTGCTCCAGCCGTCACCATCTTGGCAGTGCGTGACGCTGCCTAACTCCCAGCCAATCAAAAATGGGCAGAGAGGCGGGCCGAATGGCTGAAACAAGCCACCTAGCGGCTGGCGGACCTGTCACTCAAAGCAGCAATGGCCTTCATTTCAACTTTACGGCTTAATAAAATTTAAACGGGTGAGTTATAAAAAAATTCACCCCCGGTACAGTTGTCATGAAAGGGGAAATTAGCTACAGAGACCAAAACCGTTGTTTGTACCAGGCTGTAAACATGTTTATTTCTGCTGTAAAGTTGGGCATTTTAACATGGGGGTCTATGGGGATTGACTCGCTTTTGGAGCCTCAAGTGGCCATTCGAGGAACTGCAGTTTTTGGCACTTCCGCATTGGCTTCATTTTACAGCCCCGGAGTTTGTCGCTTGATGTTCCCTGCAAAGCAAAGTCAGGGCTTCAGCCTGCTCTGAACATGTTGTTTGCGATGTTACCTCTACTTCCTCCTCGTGATGACATCAGATTGTTCGAACATGCCCACAAATGGCCATCTGTTATGTAATCTTTATTGCTTAGGTTGTTCTAAGGGCTGTTCACGTTGTCTACTTGTATATGTTGGATCGGATTCAGACTACAGAGTCTGCTGAAGGCCAGCCTCCGAAAGCTGGCCAATCAGAACAGAGTGGGGGTCATCAGGAGGGGGGGACCTTAAAGAGACAGGAACTAAAACGGCCTGTTTCAGACAGAGGCTGAACTGAGGGGCTGCATTGATGGGCCACAATAAGATAAATGAGTGTTCTTTTTTTTAATGTAAATAATACAAAGATATTCCAGTAGAGCCCCAGAATATAAATATAGATCTTTAAATGTGCTGAATATGTCCCCTTTAAGTTAATATGATAGTATTGTTTCTGTTCACAGAGCCAAACTGAAGTCTCAAACCAGACGTACCATTAGACCCCTACATAATATTCATCTTATATTATTCTGAGTAAATCATGTAATAAAGTGGATTTTCCAAAATGTTATAATATTGCACAAATGCACAAGTATTGTATGAAAACAGACAGTGATCCACTATGATGGGAGACAAACACTGATCATTCAGCCATGATGTGTACTCTGTCCTGACAGCATACAGCAAACATCCAGTCATGCTTCTGTGGGAAAACTGCAGTGTGTACACAGATTATTTGCATGCGCGAGTAATTGCACACTCTCAGTGTGATAGAAGATGATGATGCCTGTATTATCTGACACATTCAATCTGGGACAACTATCCTCCGTCTCCTCTGGGAAGTCACACTTTTTCCTTATAAAGACGGTCTTCCCTCTGATTGGCCTGTTCCCAGGGGTGCCGCCAGAGATTTTGAGCCCCATGAAAAGACATCACACTGGGCCCCACCACAACATCGCCTCAGGTAACACCAATCCTGCACCACACCTCCAGAACCCAATGGACCCATTCAAAGCTTTAAATAACTCTATCTTTGCAGGCTTGCAATGCTCTTGTAGTGCAATATTAAGTATGATATTTACTGTGAGCTGTGAAAATACAATACTGTTTCAGTCTGTATCAAAGCCATGGACACATACCTTGGTCATGTGACTTGAAGGTATTATTTTAACATTGGCTGTCACTTTAATACAGACTAAGTCACTCAATGCTTCAAACTGTCCAGCATCCAATACAGACTATTGTTGTTTTTGTTTCATAAGATGATCATTATGTGGAAAGATAATTACAGTGTTTGAATTCTTATCGTTGGAAAGCATTTAATCATTTTTCTTTTTTTCATAATAATAATAAGAAAAGCAATTCCCACGGATCCCCTGCAATTATGCCAACCGACACATCATTCAACACAATGCTGCTCACCTCCTCCTTCAGTTGGGAGTAGTACTGGTTCAGTGGTAGGGTGATGGGGATGGGGACATCCTTTAGCGTCTGTATGAGACTCTCTGGGCTTTCAACTCCTATGTAAACCCATCTGCATCATTATTAGACACATTTTTCAACATGCAGTATCACAGTATTTTGTGAGATTTAATGTATATAATCAGTTTCAGTTGGGAGTATCTTTCATGTGTGCACCAACTGTTAAAAATCACTGTAAAATGATTGTAATAATGTAATAATGATGTTTTATGATGTGACAACGCTGTGGTTAAGGTTTGGTTAGATTTAGGAACAAAAAAACACTTGGTTAGGGTTATGGAAATATCATGGTTTGGGTTAAAATGATCGCTTGAAACATGGTTGGAAGCAGGAAGTGAACACTGGTCTCCTGCAGCACCGAGTCGCCAAGTCCAGCTAAGTCTATTTTATCTATTTACCTAGCCATCCACCAAACCTGCCACCCCAATAAGGACATTTGTCACCTTATATTGACGTCATTGGTCTCATGGCATGTATTTAACCTGTTAACATCCAGCCTTTTTATAGAATTTTCGCCTATTTTGCATACCCAAATGAAAAAGCTTATAACAGAAGAACTGTAAGGCCATGATGCATGTATTAGGCTTCATTTGACAAGTTTCTGGAAATGTGTTTTTTTAGCATGTGGTTAAAACACAAACAAAACTACATCAGTTCAAATAAGGCTCAAAAAAGTGTTTTTGGTCCTCGTCTATAATGAGTCATATTTGAATAACAATAATTAGGACATGCTTTATGCCAGAACTATGCAGAACACCATAAACCTTCTAAATCTTGTCAACCTGTATTAAATTCCAGACCTCTAGGCCTAACCTTATGGGAGCTAGTGAGTTTTTAGTTTGTGGTGTCACTGGTGTGCCCGAACCTCTCCAATCATCTCCAATTGGCCAAATTGTACCAACTGCTTTGACTCATTACTGTGTGATGCTACCGCTTACAACTGGCTTGAGCAGTTCGCCAGCGACCCAGTGGATGTTAAGAGGTTAAGACATTGTGGGAGTTCTATAGAAGTCTATCAGACTTTTCTGTATGTTGAAATTGATGCTAAGGGATATTGTGTATATGTTGTTGTGTGTGTGTGTGTGTTAAAAAGTGACACAGAGGGGTGTGACAAAGCGTTGGTATTTGATAAGCTGGGAGTGAGAATGGACTGCAGCTGCTGAGGGTTAGGGTTAGGATTAGGGTTAGGGTTAGGGTTAGGGCGTTAGGGTTAGGGTTAGGATTAGGGTTAGGGTTAGGGTGTTAGGATTAGGGTTAGGATAAGGGTTAGGGTTAGGGTTAGGATTAGGGTTAGGGTTAGGGTGTTAGGATTAGGGTTAGGGTTAGGATTAGGGTTAGGGTTAGGGTTAGGGCATTAGCGTTAGGGTTAGGTGAAGGTTAGGTTAAGCTGCATCTGTTGGGCCCCGCACAAGGAAGGTCAGGGACAACTTATGGTAATCAAACTTGGGCAATACAGAGGCTTTATTGTATATAAAATATTCTATTAATGATGATAGGTTAATAATTCAATACTGAAAAAATACCTAATGTTCTTATATTTTTAGGGCTATAGGCAAAGGAGACAAATATATAATACAGGAGAAGGAGATGAGAGCTCGAGAGCCACAAAGAAGACAATCATCCCCCGTCTGACACCGAGACACCAGCATGACTAAACGCCTGTATCATCCTGATTATATCTCCTCTATTTCTCAGCGAATGCCGTATTGATTTCTGTCGCTTTACATTTACATACACGGCAGCTTGTCAGATTAAATGTCACGACTAACTGAAACAGACCAACAACATTTAGATTTAACTGTGCACCGAAATGAGAGAATGAGGGGTGGACAAAGCTGCGTGTCAGTCATTCGGGGATTATTTGATCAAATTTAATATGAAATCTGTAACCTTGTGAATGTCTCTTATTGAATCCACTCAGATTCAGCTTTCAACATGAGACAGAAACACTTTTGAGCTGCAGCCTGATTAATGTTCACAGCCAACTGCAAACCTGGAGATGAACTGAGATATTTTTTCACCAGAGAAGAACCTTCTCGTTCACTACATGACTCCTTCCATCACTGGGAGGCAAGAAATTTCAATCCAAACTACTCTTCTCTGTGGTTCCTCAGTCAGCAGAGTCCCCTCGGTTTTCAAAAACCACTTAAAACCTCGTCAGAGTGCTTACTTACCTAATATGCCTCTCTATCTCTATCTCTAGATGCTTCTCTGTCGCTCTAAAAAATAGAAAACTGTGATTTGCTATGCACATACTGTATGTGTTACTTCATGCACCATGCATCTTTTAGAACATGGGACCTTTATGGAGGCGTTTATTCTACAGGGGCTTAGATTGAACCTCATTTGTACATCACTTTGGACAAAAGTGTCTGCCAAAATGAATACATGTAAACGTCTAGTAGAAGAGTCGTCACTCTGTAGGTTTTGTTGAAATACATGAACACACTTGCACAGTCTTTGGTTTATTACATGGACACACATACAGCAAAAGGTAAGTTTAATTTAAGATATTAGCATTAATAAGGAACAGCTCATATAATCTGCTGCAGACAACATCTATCAAAACCTGTGAAAGTTCTGGTGAAAAATGAGAAGTCTGCTACTCTAACGTCTTGCTCACTGGTCTATAAAAGGAGAGCAAGATGAGAGAAAAGTAATAAGGTAATAAAATATTCCTCAAAGCTTAGCAGATCCAGGTGTTTTAGCAACCTAGAACCATCTATCAGCCTACAACACATGTGCAGCAGGAATATTATATGATCTGTTAAGTGGACTCAAAGCTTGGTTTTATTCCAGTAATTCCAAAGCAGTTTTTGTTTGCAAGTGACATTTATGCCTGATCCCTTATTTTGCTTTATATACTTTTATGTTATGACTAATATTCTGTTTTATTTTTCTTTTCCTGCATTTGGCCTTTGATTTCTGTCCTGTTTATCACCTTCTAATGGTGGTTTTGAGAAATGCCATACTCAAATAAACTTTAATATTATTATCTGAAAATGTCATAAATATGCTTTTGTTATCAAAGGAACGGTTTGAATTTCTGGGGAATCAGCATGTTCAGATTATCAGTTTTATCTCAGTGAGTCCAGTAGCCTGCAGAGATACTGCAGGATGTGTTTAGCGTAGCTTAGCACAAAGACTGGAAGCAGATGGGAACTGCTAGCATTGCTCCATCACAAGTGAGAAAATAAATCTTCCAGCAAATCCAAAGCTGTTAGATTTACTTGTTATTTATTGTTTTTATTGAACAGGAAAATGGAAATATAAAAAGCACTTTGTGTCTGAGATGTCAAATTTGCATTTTGTTGTTTAACTATAAGATTTTAAGAGGACTTCAGTTTGAGCACCTCACTTACACACGGACTATTTCTTGATTGCTTGCTAAATATCAAGTATAAACAGACCTCAGGCGAGCGTCAGATGAATCCTCTGAGGGTTTTTTTTACTTTTGTCTATTCACGCGCGGTTGCCTGATAATAATTTATGCCGTGGGTTTAATTAGTTTATTTCTATTCCGGGGAAGTATACAGTCCTAATAACACCAGGAGAGTTCAATCATGTGTGCGTAGCTTGAAGATATACGAGAGGGAAAAGAAACATCTTCATTTGTATTCAGCTCATTTTCAAATCTCATAGGTCAAATCAAACAGAAAAGATTTCACATGCACCAGATTATGTTTATATAGAAAGATATTCAAATATGCATGTAAACACTGGAAAGATGTTTCCAGACACATAATGACTTTAACAAAAATATATTAATCCAAAAGCCCTACATTTACTGAGGTTCATTGATTTGTAGTGATGTGATTAATTGTAACTTTAGGGTACGCAATATAGGAATAAGCTCTACTAAAGATTAACACCTTTGTAAATGTTGCATATTTTAATTTTAAAAAATTAGTTTAATCTAATTAGGAGTTCATAGGCAGCTTATTTTTGCCTTAAAGCCGTTAACCCGGCAATGAGTCCAATGTGTTGGTGTGCAGAGACGAAATGAAAAACGTGTCACTATCTAAATGCTGGATTTGTGCACTGTGTTGTCAAAACTCAAACATATTTCACCATAACCATAAAGATGACTGGGATTTAACTGGTCACCTCAGCTAGAACTCCCCTCTTTAATATCTTTAAATTACTTCTAATATAATTCATTTTTAGATTGTTTTATTGTTCCACAGCTATTGTCCCTGTTTTTAAAATCTTAAATCATGTTCATTTTTGTGTTTTTTCATCTTATTTTTTTTTACTTTTTGATTGTGTCTGTGTTCATCTTTTGTTTTATAGTCTAAAAAGGATCTAATATTGATGAGTCTGTAAAACATTTTCTGTTTTTTAACCAGCTTTTGATTTGATTTCACATAACATGAAGTGACATAAAGACACATTTAACTACTGTGAGTCAGGGGCAGCCTGGTGGCCTGATGGTCGGGGCCAGAGGCGCCTTAACATTACTGAAGGCCCCGGGGCTACGGATGATTTGAATCCCCCCCTCCTCACAATATGCTAAAGCAACATTAATTCAGCACCATGCGTCAATGGACAGCGACAAATAATAAATTTTCCCTCCAAATCAGTTAACAGAATACGAAACTCATCATCATCACTCATCATCTGTGGACCCCAGGAAGACTAACTGTGCTTTAGGGAACAGTTAATGGGGATCCTAACAAATAAACAAATAAACAAGTCAACACAAGGCTAGGTTACATCAGCCAAGTGGGCCGGTGTGCACAGGGGCAACACGTGAAGATCAGTCTTTGAATTGAATTGCATGTTGTCTTATTTTCAGAAGTGCTTTATTCTGGTCTTCTTCGCCACAAACTCCTTGATTGTGTTTTTAAAATCCACAGCCTGCAGAATGTCATGCAGTCTACAGATTGCTCTCTGCTTGTGTTGGTGACTGGAATGATAAGGAAAAACCGTAGAGCTATATCAGTGGGAACACGGTCTGCAATTTTCTTCACCTCAAGAGATTGAGTAGTTCAACTGCCACGAAGTCTTCCTCCAAGTCCAAGTGTGATATCTTTTGTCCTTTTCGATGTCTTTATTTTGACAAAGAAAACTTTTGCTGCTGCTTGGTACAGCGCCGCCATGTTTAATGATGTAAATCATGTTTTTACGAAGAGTGCTGAAGCACAGTAAGATGAATCACTCCTCATCACGTCCGCCCCGTACCACAGGTAGCTTACCTGTGATATGGAAGCTAAAGTCCCGGTAAACCCGTGCATTAAGGCGCCATTGGTTGGGGCGCATACCGACAGGGGGACCTGTGTTGCATGTCGTACTCTCCCTCTCTCCCTGGTTTCCTGTCTCTACATTGTCTGTCAAATAAAGGCAAAAACCCTGAAAAATCTTAAAAAGAACTACAGTGAGTCTCATGAACTTTAATAAAGTGTTGAAACATGCAAAAATAAAGAACACATAAAATAAAAACACAAGCAAGTGAAATATTGGGCGACCCTGTTCTCTATTCTGATATTTTGCAATTGATATCAATGAGACACACTAAATAGAAACACTGTAATGCAATACATTTCAGTAGCACCACTCTACCACTGCAGCCTCCAAAATGACCATAAAGTTGAATCAACACCTCTCTAAAACAGCCTATTAAACATTATTACGTTCATGAAGGTAGAATTATGGCAGGGCTGTAGTATTAGTGTGTAATACTTTCACCTCGGTGGGCGTCATGAACTGGCAACTGAATGTGGAATCTAAAAAAGAAAGAAAAATGTTTTAATAATTGAGAAATAAATTGGAATATTAACTAACAAAAATGGGGGGAAAAAAACTTAAAGATGATCTAAAAATAGTCATATTGTGTTAAACTGTTAAAAGTCTCATTATTCTCTTTTTGTTTTGTCATTCAGACTTATAAAGACAGAAAAAAGTCTCTGAGTCAAGGTTTACATCCTATCCATCCTTTCGTCTCTGGACAGTTTGTACCTGGATGTGCTCAGCAGCTCTTCCAGACTGAACATGTGCGCACCCGATGACGCAGCAGTCTGCGACTGTCTGCTGCTGCGTCATGTGCGCACAACAACCCAGACTGCACTAATCACACCTGAAGTAACCCTCTGTCCTCTACAGTTTTTAGTTTTTTTTTTTTGGACAGCAGAGATCTCTGCAGCAGCTTTCCAGTTCACAGACTTGTTACATAATTCATCACCTCTCTGCAGCTTCTGAACATCCAATACTCTCATCCACCCTGATGGCTCTGTAACATAATAACTCATCACTCTGATTAAAAGTAAAATGCAACAGAAACGAACAGCATCATAACCGGATCATGCGGTGTTTTGCTGCTGCAGCTGCGGCGGCGGTGCGCCACACCGACCCGTCCCGTCTCCGCCGCTGGCTGGCATAATTTGCAGACAGCAGGAGGAGGAAGAGGAGAGGGAGAGGAGTAGGAGTAGGAGGAGGAGGAGGAGGGAGGAGGGGTTTACTGACATCAGCACTGTCGCTCACTACAGCACCGAGCAGGCTGCCTGTCTGCTGGACCAGCCACGCCATCCTTTTTACCCTGACGGGGGCTTCACGGACGTCTGGGCTCGCTTCTGCGGGGTTCAGGTAGTGTCGAAGCGGACTGTCTGCGCACCGAGGAGCCGGGTGGAGGAGAGGAGCTCGTCCGTGCAGTTGGAGCGGTGAGTTTGCGGTGTGTTTGCGGGTTGCAGACATCAGGCAGCAGGGCAGACTGGCGCAGGGCGAGTTTAGTCGGGCATGCTGTCTGAAGTTCACAATCGCCTAGTCACGCTTGTTGTAACTGATAGGCTCAGTGTCCTTCAGCATTAAAGACTTGAGGTGAAGGATATTCTCACTGCATATTCATGATATTTTTCATATTTTTTATTTATTCACACTGATGCTCTGCTCATGTTCTGTCCTTAATTTACCTCTTAACATGCAAAAAAACCCTCCAAGTCTGAGTTTTATCATTATGTTATTGCTTTTAAATCTTAAAAACTGTGTGGTGATAACATTTTAACTTCATTTTAAGTTTGCAGGAGCATCTTCCTGCGTCAAGATTCCGCACAGACGAGAAAGGTGAAGCAGCAGGATTTCATACAGAAGAGTGCACACAGGAGCTCCGAATAAGAAGCCAAATTCTGCACTGCAGTGGATTTCCTCAGGTGTGTGTGTGTGTGTTAGTGTGTATGTATGTGTGTGTGTGTGTGTGTGTGTGTGTCTGACTTGACAGAAGACTCCGTTTAGGCTCTGTACACTTTCTCATTAACGTCCAAAGAACCTGCAGAACCTTTGGGGCATCATCTGGAGGTCGCCACGTCCTAGAAAACTGTGCCACCCTTCGGTTTCCAGACCATCCAGCCGCCTCCCCCCTTCCTCCTCCTCCTCCTCCCCCTCTCTTTCTCTTCCCCTAACAGACACAGAAAGGTGGCCGGTCAGTCGGTCTGCCCCACTCTCCGTCCGTCCGTCCGTCTATGTGGATCATAAAATCCTGCAGGCCTCAGACCGGAGAGCTGTGACTGACATCTGGATTGTGGACTTTTAGACAGTGCATGGACGTTTAACCAAAAACCTGCAGAGCTGAAGCAAAGACCAGCCGGCTGTTTAATTCTTGTTTGAATTCCACCAGGAGGACTTATTTTTGGATTAAGAAGGTTGGATATTCGGGGGGGGTTGTAGGACTAGGTGTAGAATTCCACCTCAGGGATCAGATTTTTATCATTTCCACTGTGTCATCCAAGTCAGCACAACACAGCAAATCTCAGGCGGCATCACAGGTTCAGGTCGAGTTCCAGTTTCACCTCAGGGATTTTCAACTCAGACTTTCAGTTTGGTATTTTTCAAGGTGCTGAATTAATTTTTACAGCAGCGAAACCTCAGGCGACATCTGTTTTTTTTTTGTTTTTTTTTGGTTTTGGGACTGGCCTATGAACTCCTGTTGCCATGGCATCTGAGAGTTTCCAGTACCGGGCACTCTTTGAGTACAAGCGGGAGCGCGGAGATGACATCAGCCTCCAGTCGGGTGACCTGCTCACCGTCCCCAAGGCCTCGCTGACGGCGGCGGCGGGACCGGAGTACCAGGAGGGGGACGAACGGAGCCCCAAGGGCTGGCTGCACGGCACCAACGAGAGGACCAAAGAGAAGGGAGACTTTCCAGGGACTTTTGTGGAGTACGTCGGGGTTGTGAGGGTCGGCCCTCCTGCGGCCAAGTCCTGGCCCAGGCCTGTACCGCCGACTCCTGGGGGGCCGCAGACCGCCGTGGGGCCTCAGCCTCCTGGAGCAGCTGCTGCTTCAGGTGAGTGATGCCCCAACAGCTCAGTTTCTACTGCAGGACATCATGTGGATGCTTATCCTGTCGTATTTTTATGATTTTAAGATGGTGTATCAGTTGGAATGTAATGAACAAGATCAATACTTTTCATGAAATCCACATTGACACAACAAAAACGCAAAATCTTTCATATGTGTCTGATTCGAGTCTGAGCTGCTCTGCTCAGATTGACGCTGTTTTGTGTGTGTGGTATTTTTAGAAAGACGAGAGTGTTTCTTTTCAAGTGTGTTGGTGATGTTTGCACAAAAAGCATTTGATCAACAGATCCTGAAGCTCAAACCTCCTGTTTTCACAACAAAACTCAGTAGAAATGGTTCAAATCCCATGTTGTTCTTGGCGGGATCTCGCTGAGTAGAACTCCAGCCCTTCGTTTCTTCCCTGACTGTAATTATATGTTCACCTGTCAGGGCCGTGTCAGTGTTTTTAGAGCCTGAGGGCAGATTTTGCCTGGAGGAACCTCCTCTACACAAACACTTTTATAGTGTGAATTCACGTCATATGGAACAGATGGCAGCAATGGGAAAGATTTCTATGTTTATGACTTGAAAACTGGAAAACTCGAGATGTTGTAGAGTGACCGGGTGGGTCGTGTGATGGTTAAAACTACTGTGAGATGACAATACACTATAGCTCTGTATTCATTTTATTTGGACCTAATTACCTTGGATGTAAACTTTGCCTGACATGAGGTTTTCAGGAACTTAATTATCGTAAACGCTATTTACAAGTTTGTCCGTTTGGCCCAGGAAAAGGTGAGGCCTTGCTTGCCCTGATGCTTGTCATTCCAGCAAGCTTTACAATATACATATTATATCTAACTGTGCTTTGATTATTTTGTGCATTCACACTGAAAAATGACCACATTAACTATTCTTAAAATACCTAAAATTGCTCAATTTGTGAGTGTGCTGCTGGCAGGCTCTATTATCCCACAATAAGAGGTGAGAATGAAAAAGTTCAGTGCTGAAATAAAATGTACTTTGCAGGTTCTGTAAGTCTGAAACAGTTGAAGGGTTGGTTCACCCAAACTACAAAAAACACACTGTCTCACTCATCTCTAGTGGTGTTGAATCACGCAGGACGGTTTATTATGGTAGTTACCACAGACGGATCGAGTTATTTTCTTTGCTGAGTGAAGTTTTGTTAAAGTGCTGCGGTGTGTGTTGGTCAGCTGCTACACTTATGTCGGTATCTGGTTGATGGAGTTCAAAGTGTTTACAAAATGCTTCGTCTTGCAAAACTAATTAAGTTATTAAATGCAAAAAGCGGCCAAACATGTAGCATGTAGCGCGCTGTACAACATCTGTGCTGCACTTCTCTCAGGGTGGAGTGCCTTTTTCATTCTGTCGATATAAAATTATTTATTAACGTTATTAAATAAATCAATTTTTGCCATTTGTGAGTCGATTTTTTTTTTCACCTACCTGTAGGTATTAACCATAGAGGTGAAAGGAATTAGCCTCAAAACCTGAACAAATAAAACATTGTTTGGGTGAACTGACACTAGAAGAGGTACACAGTATTCATACATAGCATTGAATATGAAAATGCAGAATACAGTATAATATTGCTGCACAGTGCTAGAGTCAGTGCCAGCAGGCCTGTTTGTCAGGCTGCTGATCAGACCGATAACCTGCAAACGTCTCTGCTGCTGAGCTGATCCACCATGATCCCCCCCTCCCACCATCACAGGCCTAACCACCCATCAGGCCTAAATATCTCATCTTCCTCCCGTCAGCCTTACTGGGTCTGTTTGTCTGCCAAGAAAAATATAATGTGGAAGCGAGCTGGGTTTTAATGTCATTTTCTGCTCGTACTCTGTGAGCCGTTTGTCCATTGTTTTCTTGCTGAGAACGTCTCTGCAGATGTCGTCATGGTGTCAGACTGCAGCACAGTTCAACCGGATCCAGTTTTAGATCACCTGCTCAAGTGGAGTCACGTAATGAAATATTTAAGTGAGCCGCTCTGCCAGTGTAGACGTGCCCTTGATGAGGATTACACTCATGAGGGGCACGTTTACAACCTTTAAGATCTAAACTTTAATTACTCGTAGGGACCCAGACAGGTAATCAAAGTTTGGATCTTAAAGGTTGTTTATTTTAACGTGCATCCTCTTTTAAGAGTTTAAGACATTGTCACCGTGTTCCCAGACCAACGGGAACATCGCTAAAAAGAAGTCAAACGGGGCAGAGCACGTGCAGTCAGTGTTATCATAATGATGGTCTTAGCCGCTGTTTTTATTGAAACGTTGAAAACAAGATTCAAGTTGTAATAAACTGGGATTATACTCTAAAGTCGTCCTCCAATTTTTAAAAAAATGTGTTTTTCTTCTTGTTCCCTCAGTTGGATGTTGTTCTCGTCTCTGTGCACGATGATATATGTGCAGAGTCTGTTTTCGCATTCATCTGCTGAAGGAGGAAAGTTTCTCTGTGCTCACCTTAAATACAGGCTGAAGTAAAGGACCAAAGCGAAAAATGATCATGACGCAAAAATCATTAAGTGTATTTAAAGTCCTGTGTGTTGACCATGAAGCTACAAGCTCCTTCCTGTCCTCCATGAACTGCTGCATGAACTCTGCCAGCAGCAGATCAATGACCATATATCTTATTGAGTCTGCAGTTCTCAGAAACATTCAGGCATGTTGAGAACAGGGACTGCTTTGCCTCAAGATTAAATCAGTGTTTATATTTATCTTTAACAGTATCTCTTGCTATTGATTCTTGTTAGAAGATCGTGTGACGGCAAGCTGTGTGTATCTGTTCAGTGCAGCTGGATGTTCGAGCCTGTCCTCCCAAGAAAAACGACACTATAGCTGCTCGTAAATTCAGTCCCCATCTAGTGGCTGTAATAATTATGACCCGAGGAAGTGACGCAGTTCACATGACATCAATATAAGATGACTTCCTTATGGACCTAGCTGCAGGAGGCTGCTGTTCACTTCCTGTTTCCAACCACGAGTCGTGACATTTTTTAAAAAATACATATGGTGTTTCCATGACGATGAAGGTTGCCTAACTTTAAAGGACAAACCATGTTTCAAGTGATCCCCAACCCCAATCCTAACCCTAACCCTAACCCTAACCCCAATCCTTAAACCCTAACCCAAACCATGATCTTTCCCTAACCCTAACCAAGTGGTTTTTGTGCCTAAACCTAACCAGACCTTAACCACAGTGTTGTCACACCATAAAACCATAATTATTCTTTAACAGCGCTGTCTAACGGTTTTGGAAAGCGGCATATTCTGCTCCAATGGGTCGTTCTGAAAACACTCCAGCAGGTTGTTCTGGAGCGCAGGTACAAATGACATGTGGTCGTTTAATTTGGAGGACTTGTTGGGATGTTTTTGATGATTTATTTAGGACGGAGCACAAACAGGCAGTAACGAGGATGAGAGGGACTTGATCCCAAAATATAAAAAGCATTGTGAAACAGGCTGCCCCACTTTAAAAAAAACCCCATTCTGAACCCTGCAGGCTTTGATTAGCGCTTTTACGGGGTTGGGGTGGTTAGCTCAGTTTTAGCCCTGGCTGTCTGCTGCAGTGAGTTCAGATCTGCTGTGTTTATGGCTCTTCATTTGCTAAATAGGTCAGAGGCAGAGCAATGTTCTCTCATCTCCTTCCTCTGCCGCCTCCCTGCTCTCTTTAATTGTCTGGCTGCCCGTCTCTTTTATGGGAGTGGGTTCAGTCTGTCTTATATAAATAACATCCATACCACTCCAGGCTGGGGTAAATATCTTCTTTCCATCTGTGCCTGCTTGCTGTGCTGATGCTCTTAGTTATGAGATGTGTGCTAGCCGAGCCACTCGTCCCTCCCTCTCCCTCTATTCCATCCATCCATATATCCATCCAGCGTCCTGCAGCTACACAAGGCCGTTCTTGTCCTGAATAATTGATTGGCTGGCACTCTGGTAGCCTGACATGCTACATTCCTGCAGTCACAAATCACCAGTAGCAGTAGTGGTGTAGCAGCAGCTGCTGCAGCAGAGGGAAGCGAGCTGATCTGCAGCCACCATCACTGCCTACATAAAGGCACAGCCTGCTCTGTTTGGAACAACACTGCTTTCTATAAGGGTTTTTATATTTTTCAGTGTTCAGTTCATATAACATGATACAGTATAATCCAGTTAGTCAGTGTTTATGCGCCATTTGGCCGTGGAAGCATGTTTTAAAGTAGCGAGTGCTGGAAGACGGCTTCAGGTGGGGGTTTAAATGAGAAGAATTGTCTTGATTTGGGATGGAGATTGCAATTAGAGGTGTTATTTAAGGGAGAGGTTCACAGTTTTTCAAGTCTGTCTTAAAACAGCAGCCAAGTGCCTATATGATCAGTGAAATAGGTTTTTCCTCGCTGTAATCATTCCTCCTGTTCATACTGGATCCTCTTCAAATGCACTTTCAATCTTGGTGATTGAGGACAAAATCCAGTCCTCGATTTGAGCAAAAATCAATTTAAAAGTAGATGTGAAGCTTATATGAGGCTTCAGCAGTCTGAGTTAGTCATATTGAGTGGATATCTGACACATTTACAGTCTTTTTTAGCATCAAATTCCCTCTTTGTGTTTCCTCGGACAGTGTTTCCCTGTTGAGCTGCAGGTGGAAGTATAGTAACAAAAAGAGGGACTTTGGCACTAAAAAGACTGTAACGTTGAAAGATATCTACTTGATTTGACTCATTTGGACGCTGAAGCTTCATATTAGCTTCAGATAAACTTTTAAATACATTTTTGCACAGAAGGAGGACTGTTGATTTTGTCCCCCATCACTTCCATTGTAAGAGCATTATGAAGGGATCTTCTAATGGTCAGTATGAACAGGAGGAATGATTACAGCAAGACAAACTGTGAACCTGTCATTTAACAAAGGATCAAATCACTATGTGCAACGTGACGGATCGCTTGCACAGCTGAACCCACATAGAATTATCACCAACAACTCTGCAACTCCACTTAGCCTCGTTTAGCTCATAGTTTTAATTTCACAGTGCATTTACTGTCTGTTCAGTCTCAGCATTTCTAGCAGCAGCAGGCAACTTTTTTCAGCAAACAAGCTCTGATAAGCCCCCTGTACTCTTCCTGTCCAGCAAACAGCAGACAGACACAGTTGGTGGAGCATCTAGCAGCTAAAAACCCAGATATTTTTCCCAGGAGTTGGTGGAGACTATATCAGAGCTCCATGTCTAGAAGGCCTGTTGGAACAAATTTCAGGAGTCGAATATAATTTGAGTAGTAAAAAAAATAATACTAATCGAATGCTGAAATTACTATTCTAATGTGTATATTAATTATAAATGTGCTGGCTAACGCTAACTAGCAAATCTCGCCCTTCTCACCTTGGCCTACCCAGTTTTCTGAGTCTGACTGAATCACAAGCTAACATTCAATGTGCTAATGTTAACCTCTAACGTTACAATATCAGACATCTGTCTCCAGCTCCTGCTCACGCTATCATTTGGGCTCTCAGTGCATCCTGACTCAAATTAAATGTCACATATTGATGCAAACAAGCGCATACTGACATGGATTTTTTTATCTTTCAGTTTGTACTTGAATTACTATGATTCAGTATGATTATAACTTATATTTATGTTTTAGTTAACGTTTAACGTTTAGCAAGAAATTAGCAAGAAAGCTAACACCTGTTTATTGGTAATGTTGGAATGCCCTCTAGTAGACATAGTGGCCTTGACAATGCATAAGCCTGTGTATACAGTGTATAGGTACATAGTAAATATCAATAATAGGCTAAATTTGAGCTTTAAAAATTTGAATATAATTCGAATATTTAGAATAATAAGGAATGAAACTTAAATTGGATTTGAGAGGAAGACTGACAGCACTACTGGATGTGTAAATGATCTCCTTCCTTCCTTTCCGTCTTCTTCTCCTCCTCTGTCTTCTCTTTCCTCTTCTTCCACCTGAACACTTCAGTTCCCTCCCAGCAAGTCGTGCTGATTAAATGAGGTGTGATACCTAATAGCTCTAACAGGGCTCATAGCACTAATCAATGCGTAACACTATCTGACACCGTGTGATTGTGAACGCCCTCCTACATTTCCAACCTGACGCCTTACCCTTCTCTGATGGGAGCTGTTTGCCGGCTCCATACAACATTAATTATGCCAGTAAGCTAATGAATCCCTGATGTGTTCCTCGTCACTATCTACCTACATTTATACGGGAGAAATGTGAAGGTAATAATCAGAGTTCATGCTGAAGCTAACGGGCTAATCGAATGCAGCGCTCTGCTCTGCTGTGATAAGGCAGCTTGCATTTTTTATCTGAAGATGAGCCCTGTAGCTTGGTACACTCTGTTCCACATTCATGTAAATGAGGGACGCAATTAGATGTAAACCAGAAGACTTAGACATCATCAGTTTGTTCTGCCCGGAGGCTTTGATTGGGAGAGTTTGGTCAAGTAGAGCAAATGTAACACAACATCGTTTGTTTCATCATCGTAGAAAGAGTTAGAGTTGGAAAAGAACTGAAGGAGCTGAATTCAGAGCAGGAAGTCAAGAGTCCAACCATCTCCATCATCACCTCACATTAACTCTAAAAACAAATCTAAATCGTCAAACAGCTCTTCAAAGATGTTACCGGACACAGTGTCCTCACTCTGAAGGTCAAAAACTCTAATGCGTCCTCACAAAGATAGACGCACAAAACCACATGTGCTCCGGCCTCTAGTTTTACGTTACTATGTGCTGGCGTAAAGACCAGCGGCGGCAGCATGCACAAAGCCGGTAGCAATCTGGGAAGCCATCAGATTTAGCCACTGGGGACAACGACCAATGGTTCGGGGCTTCTGCTGTAGCCAGCAGATATCTGGGTCAAGACTTCCTCTCCTGTGTGCTGGTTATTGTTACAGTCTGATTAGCAACGTGGATCGTCTCACAAGTAGCCAGTTTACACTCAGTTAACAGTTTAAAACCACTACAACGGCTTTGTTTAAGGTATTTGCTTGACAAACGCGACATGTTAGCTTGCTCGCTGTATTAGAAGCTCTTTACAAGAGTTACATACGGCCCCGGGAGAATCACTAACTCCTGTCATGTTTTCAAAGGCAACTGTGTAATCCGACTTTGAAAGAAATTTGTTTCACACGATACACAAACATCAATACTTTTTGTAGGTGTTTTAGGTTATGATGACATTTCAGCCAATGCGTCCCGCCTCTTTGGGCTCTTCTCATTTCTCTATTTTGTGCCTCCTCGTCCCCTCGTCTCCTCGGTCCTCCTGCCCATGACCCGGAAATCGATCTCAGCACGCCATGTTTAAGGATGTCTCAATTCCTAAAATGCATCTCGAGGAGAGAGGAGCGAGGAGAGGATAAACAGGTGTATCCTTTGTGGTCGAAGTTTTCGACACCCGTGACGTATAGAGGAGGCGTGACACACAGCTGGAATATACAAACCATTTGTAGTGCTTCACACAATAAAATATATAAAGGATATGTGTGTGTGTGTGTGTGTGTGTGTGTGTGTGTGTGTGTGTGTGTGTGTTAAATAAAATATAACAATATATGACATCCGTACATTCTTGTCATATTATGCCATGTTGTAATTTGAATTAAAAGTAAATATATAAGTTTTCATGAACACTGTTATACAGCAGCAGGCTGTAACAAAACAATGGACAGATGATGCAGCTCTGCAGCATGTTATATTTAATTGACATGAGGGCTCTGAAGCGAGGGCGTCTCATTTTGTTAAATGTCTGTTTCCTCGACTTCCTCTCTCCTCGTGTCTCCTCCTCCTCGCCTCCTCCGTTCGCATCTTAGGTGGGAAGGGACTAAGACGTGAGGAGAGGAGGCGGGGAAAGGAATCGAGGATGTACAAACTGAGAAATGAGAAGAGAGGTTTCGCTCCCCATACGGACTGTTTATTTACATCGCCGCCTACATTTCAAATGCCATTTATGCTCAAACATGATTGGTCGATACTACTTGAACTACAAACGGAATCCAGAATGTTTCCAAAGCCAAAATCTGCATTCATATGCAGAATCTGTTTATAGAGATTAAGCCGGCAGTAACAAAACTGAAATGGTGGAGCTACTTTAAAATAATGAGCTGTTTGGGTCGTACTTCTACCAGCATTTCATGAACCTCATCACAGTTTAAGAGATTGTTTTTGGTCTGTAAAATTTCAGTGCACCACTATGGTAAACCAGTAATTATCACTTTTTCTAGCAGATGAAGGCCACAGTATCGTCTCTTTAGACACTGAATGGATCTTTTTCTTGTTTTAACAACAGATGGAAGTTTCTTGTTATACCAACACTCCAATTAATTAAGTTATAACAAGAAAAGTTTTACTGAGATACATTAATTTTATGAAATAACGAGAATGTTCCTGATTTAACAAGATAAAATATGTTGTTATTACAAGAAAATTTCATGTAAAAACTGAATAATTTTGTATCTAGCAATAATGAGAAAAGATCTCAGAATAACATGAAAAATATCTTGTTATAATGTGAAAGACACAGTCATTCAAGTTCTGATTAGAAACATTTGTTCCCAGTATACCCACCACATGTCTTATTATCTCATTTCATTCAAATGCTCAGATTTAACGAGTTCCTGTTCTGTGTGCATAAAAACAGGAAGCCTAGAAATGAAGCGTGTTATTAATTATAACTAGTACATTTCATGTGGGAGGAAATGTGTTATAGACACCTCCTTTAATAGAGCTGCAAGTAATGATTACTGTAAATTCTCCAAGAAAAAAGCCTTTATTCAAATAATAATCATGTGTGGCTTGTACAAACAAATAAAAACCTGGTAAAAAATGTTGTTGGGAGTAGAATCACCTGTTCTGTAATGGCTCATATGATGAATTGAGCCAAATGTACATTTCATTTTCTCTTTTTCAGACAAATACTGTTTTCATTCATGTTGAAATCTACTTTGTCATTATTTTGATCACTGTTAAGCTACAGTTAATGAAACATATCACTTCCTGCAGATGTTTCATGTTAAAAGCCTGCAAGGAAAGAGTGGAATAATGACCTTTGAGTCACTGGAAGGCTTTTAATATGAAACATTTGCAGGAAGTGTTAAGTTTCTTTGACAGTAACTTAACAGCGATCGAAAAAACGTCAAAGTAGAACTGAATTAATCAGTGTGTAAAATGAAAATGTCACAACTGATAAGAACGACTACAAAAATAAGACATAGTTGAACAAAATGCTCAAAAACAAAGAAAAATACAGATAAAATATTTGTCAGTGGTGCAGATACCACACAGTACTTTCCCACACTACTTTTCACCTGTAATATTTTGTAATTTCCTAAATATTTCCTTTTTTTTTTAGTGTAATCAAAAAGCATTTTACTTATATAGCAAATATCAACTCTTGTATCATTTTAATAGTGATTTGTAGCACTCAACAGGTGTACAGTTTTCACTCTGCTCTACTTAATTGGTCCTCATATTTAGATTAATAATATTTATCAGCTGTATTAATTCAACTTTACCATTTTATATTTTTCCCAACAGATTAAAACACACAGCAGGATTCATGTCAGTGTGTCAGATAATGAGATGAGAAGATGTTAAATATATTAACAGTAAAGCCACAACTTGATTTTCAATAAAACATTAATGTCAGACTTCCTTAAAAGGTCAAATCACCTGCAGATGAACATGTCACGGCATATAAACTCTGTGTTATATATATATATATATGTATATATACATATATATACATGCCGCCATCTGAGCCCTTCCTGTTGGCGGTCGTGATGACGATGTGCAACATGTTGCCGGTAAATAAAACAGGTAAATTAATGTGTAAACAAGTTAAAAGCTGCAGCAGTAACGTGCTGTAACATTACCAGCTGACAGCGAGTCTCTGCTGCAGTTCATATCATTTAGTTTTAGTGTGTGTGTGTGTGTGTGTGTGTGAACCATTGTGCAGCATGTGTGTGTAAGCGAGACTGATTCGGGCCACTCACCAGTCACGACAGATCAGCTGAAAACCGTCCGTTTTCGATCGGTGGCCGATCGATCGGTGCATCTCTAGAAATGGGGAATATTAATGTTAATAGAAATATGGACACTCATTGAAACATGGAAAGCACAGACGTGAGAAGGAACATACAGTACATAAGATAAAATAATAGATAATAATTCAGGCATCATTACGTTTACCCCCGAACATATTCTACAGAAAGTACTGTGTGAATGTGTATCATAGGAGGAAGGTTCAGCTGCTCTGACAGACACACATACATATCCAACAGAGCCGGTCAATAGCAATCAGAGTTTTTAATTGAGCAGCAGGCAGTTTGAGTCCCCGTCTTCAGAGGTGCGTCTGTGTGGAGCGAGGCGGCGGATCAATGTGATCAGGACGGTGATGAAACGCCGCTGCACCGGATAATGACCGAGAGATCAAACAGGATGAGAGTCAGACAAACGGGAGGGACAGCAGAAAAACACACACAGGGCAGTAATTGCCAGTTGTGCAGACTGACTGTGTAATGTCGAGTGTGTGTGTGTATGTGTGTGTGTGTGTGTGTTTGAGGGTTGACAGTCCGTGATCAGCTCTGTGCGACAAGTTCAGGGGATCGATGATGGCGGCGTCGGACTAACAAGCTAACCCGGCTAAACGGCCTCGTTGGTAGATTTATATTTAGGTCGACTCTTAGCTCTTTTGTTTAGACTATAATGGGCTGCAGAGTGTGTGTGTGTTTGTGTGTGTGTTTGTGTTTGTGTGTGTGTGTGTGTGTGTGTGCTGTACAGTGAAGAGAGGAGGCTCTCAGATGTGAGTGTTGTTATTCTGCAGAGACTCATGCATGTGAAAGGCAGATGTCATCATGTCTCAGCGTCCTGCGAGACACGAAGAAGAAGGAAACTGTTCGTAAACATCTCCTGTTTGTCTTCTCCCGGAGCTCTTCGCTACTTTTTTATTCTTTTTTTTCCCTTTTTGTTCACTTTGATGGTAAAAAACAAAACAAAAAAAAACAGCAGTGCCTTTTCTTGCGTTATGTTGCAGGATGCTGTAGTCTCTCTCTTCTCAGTGCCAGTTTCACATGTAGAGTAGAACTGGCATTTTTTTCAGATGTGTCAATTATTTGATTAAATCAGGAATTATCTGATCAGTGAAGAAGTAAACAAGGTTACAAATCTGACCAGACATTCAATAATAGTTTCCATACTAGTGTCGATGTGATACCCGAGTTTTGGTATCAGTACTAAAACAGGCCTTTGACTAATATCTTACTTTTATATTTATATATATATATATAGATAGATAGATAGATAGATAGATAGATAGATAGATAGATAGATTTAAAGTCAGAATCCTTTCTTTGCATCTCACAAAAGAAGCCAAAGACTAATAACAGCGATATCAGCTGTGGTTCCTTGTCCGACAGACGCCACTGAGCATGTGCGGGAACTTGCTAGCTTGTTGTGCTACATGTGCTGCAGCCTCTGGACTTTGTTACTGAGCCCCTAAAGTCCCAAAAGATGTTTTTTTTTAAATCTTGTGCACACAAGATAATAACTTGTTCCCACATGATATTAACTAATTAAGCACAAGATAAAAAAATACCACTTTTTGGGACTTTAGGGGCTTGAGAAATCAACAAACTATTAAAAGCTGTAAATGCAACTGACCCCTGTGGTCTTCAAAGCATATCATGTCTTTACTGTACGGATATTAACCTGTTCCCACAAGATAATCATCTTGTACACACAAGATAAAAAAAATATCACCTTTTGGGACTTTAGGGGCTCTGTACTTTGTTGTAAATTTCTCAATATAAAGTTATAAGGTTGTGATATGTAGCACAACAAGCTAGCGAAGCACTGTTATACTTGTGAATTTGTTTTTTTCTTGGGCTGCAACTACGATTATTTTCATTATTAATGAATCTGTCGATTATTTTCTCGATCAAACATTTTGTTTATTGTTTTCTTTTATTCTTATTTACTTTTATATTCATTTATTTTGGTGTTTTAAGCCTGTTCAGCACAACAGTGGTTGTTTTAAATATGTGATACAAATCAATTTTGACTTGACTTGACATCATGTATGAAGTTTGGTGAAACACATATTGTTGTGCCCTCTGTGTTTACTGACCTCTCGTGTGTGTGTGTGTGTGTGTGTGTGTGTGTGTGTGTGTGTCTTATTCGCTGCTGTAGATATACATGTGTTAGCCATGTGGACATGTGGAGTTGTGAATTGGCAGAACATCCTCTGGCTGCTTTTTCTCTCGGTGTCTGTCTTTGATTTCTTCCTCCTTCGTTTCTCCATCTGAACAAGTCGTTTAGTCTGTTTTTTTTATATTTACAAATCTCACTTCCTTACAACACATGTTGATTTTTAACGCTGTGATTGGAGCCTGATGACAACGCCGATGACTCATCTCTAAAAAATTGTTGAAACAATCAGATTTTTATTGGAGAGACTGGTTGAAATAATCTCAATCTGGCTGATTTTCCACTTATTTTAAGGATTTATAGCGCACTCACAATCACAACAACACACTGACGCTCTGCTTCCTGCTTCAAAGGCAGCATTGCAGTGTTTTGGCGGTGCAGTGCATCGCCCCCCCTCCCCCCCTCCCTCCCCTCCACCCGGGTGACAATGTGGAGCGATGCGAGGCTGCATGCCAATTAGACTGTTGTAATAAGCATCTTAACTGCAGGCAGGCAGCAGTTTACTCTGTCAGTTTAACCCCCATCACACACACACACACACACACACACACACACACACACATTCATACTACACACTACTACTGAACAGCTGACACACAGTAGAAGATGAACATATAATATCAAATGTAAAATGTATGATATTAACCCTTGAACACTATCATTTTAAGGTTTTAGTTGTATATTCTACCTGGATTATTCTCACAGCAGGTTGTTCTGTAGACTGTGAAACTACAGAAGTGCAGCTGTCACACATCTGCAACTACATCATTATTTCTATTTCTATCACTACTGATTCATCTGCTGATTATTTTCCCAGTTAGTTAATTAGTCCTTTGTGCTATGAAAAGTCTGATCAGTTTCCCAAAACCCAAGATGCAAACTGAAATGTCTCTTTTTTCCCCCAACTAACAGTCCACAACTCAAGATCTTCAGTTTACTGTCATAGAAGTCTAAATAAACTAGAAAATATTCACATTTAAGAAGCTGGAACCAGAGAATTTTTGTATTTTTTTCTTAAAAATGACTATTAAATTAAATTAAAAACTGTTAACCGATTATCAAAATAGTAGTAATAGACTTTTTTGTAGATTTTAATAGATTTAATTTAATTTTAATACATTTTTCTGTCGATCAACTAATCAATTAATTAACTCCTCTTTGCAGACGTACTTTGATATTCAACATATAATTCAAGGAAGCAAACCTTTGAGATCATTTCATGTCTTATTTTCAAACTAACCCACAAATTTTACTTTTATTCTAGAAACAAAAAGTAACTTTCTGCCTTTTTCAGAGCTTTCAATCCATTTGAGAGCCTCTCAGTAATCGAGAGGATTGTTCATAACTGTGGAAACTTTGTCCTCTGAGGGAAAACTGGCTTGAAAAGCTTTTTGAAAAGCTGAGATTTTTTTTTTTTTTCTTTTGGCAAACTCATACATTATATAATTTTTATCTTCCCAAACATCTCATGCATAAAAGTCAACTTTCAGACATTGAGGAGTTTTTCTCTCATTTGGTTAAACTGACGTTCTCCTTAAATTCCAACAGAACGTGTTAAAATATGTAGTTTTATGTTAAGTAATAAATATGCTGCTTTGGGGGGTTTTTCTCCTCTTCCTGCACATTACTCTTCGCTTGATTTTATCTTATGCAAGTAAAAAAATGACAGAAAATGAAAATATTTGGGTTTTTTTCATAGTTTGCAGATTCCACATGAATAAAAGCAGAACCTTGTACCTCCAAAATAAAAGAGGCTTCTCCCAGATGAACGATATAATGCATCTTTTTCATTCAAGCTTCTCATTCTTTCTTCCCAGCTCATCTGGAAAGATGGAAAGATCCCCATATTTTTATGTAGCATCTTCTCTTTTTCACAATAAGTACTTTTTTTATAGATATTTGTGGATATTTTACTGCAGAGGAAAACATTTAAAAGCAGGATTTTCACTTGTAAAGAAGGATTTTTTTCATTGTAGTCGCTATATTCCTGTTTATTCTTCAGTAAAAGCATGTGAGTATTATATTTAGTCCTGCTGCTGAATGCTAATGTCTTTAATCTCTGCAGTGTTATTGTTTGTGGAGGAGGTGAGATTTATTGTCCCCGTTTTGAAAGTCAATTACAGAGGTCCACACTGCACGTGTGTTAAATTGATGAATAGGGTGAAGCGTCCGAGTCGTTTGGCGGAGAAGGAGAGGGTGATTCAAATAAACATGGCAAACAACCATGAATAAAACAGGAGCAGAGGATCCTGGGAGACCGCGAGGATGCTGCTTTAATTCTTTGATGCTGCATGGCAGTGACCCACCTGCACAGTCTGTTAAACTGCACGTCCTGCCTGCAACCTGCAGCTGTGGGAATACATCCTAGAGAGGTTCAGGTCACAGAGTCGAGAGCCGCGGGAGGCTCAGCGAGGCGGACCGTCGGGGAGAGCTGTTGTCAATAAAGCTTTTATTTTACTGGCTGCCTAATTGGCCTTGGAATCACTGCGCTGAGCCGAGAGGCTTCTCCTCCTGAGGAGGAGGATTTACTCGTCAGCAGTAAAAGAAGAAGCACACAACAACACGCACACACCCGAAAAACAAAAACAGGCCTCATTGATTTTCATTTGGGAAAATCAAACCTGTTTGCAGCTTGAAAGCAAATTTGCAGATAAACATTTAATATTTTACTTCTTTCTTTCTTTCTTTTCCTCATACATACCAAACAGTGAAACTAAACCCTACTCTTCTTTACATTTGTGTGTATATTAGTTGTTAACCATTCAGCAGTGTGGTTGGCGATGTTAGTTTCTCTTTGGTTCAGACTCAAGTAACTCAAAAACATTGTATGTGTTGCCATTAACAGTCAGATGAATCCTACTGACTTTGATCATTGTTCTTTTTTTTTATTGTTTATGCTTTATTAAGATCCTCATTAGCTTCCACAAAGTGGTTGCTAGTCTTCCTGGGATCCACACAACAACAGCAACAACAAAACAAACAATTTTACATCACATTGATCAATAAAAGACAAAGAAAGCTAAACAGCTAAAGATCAGAAAATAAGTGAAATAACTCAACATCAGGTCAAAATTTTAATTTGTCCAATACATTTATTTATGACTGAATACCTGCTGAACTAATAACCTGCTAAGAGTCTGCTAAGCTGAATTTTGTGTTTTGTGCTAATTAGCAAATGTTAGCATGCTAACATGCTAAAATAATATGCTGAACATGGTGAACATTGTCATATAGTCTGTTGGACTTCTCATATTCTATTTATGGTGTCAAGGAATTTCCTCTTGAAACCAACTGCCTATTAACTCAGTAAGCTTTAATTAGAAAAACACAAATTTTGTCTCTATTTTCCCGATAAACCAGGAGATCAGCTGATGTTTAGAACATATAAGAGTAGAGTCGCTCCAGTGAAAGACAGACATGATGTGTAGTTTTCAGTACGATGGTTTTAAACCGACTTTTATTTTGTACCATCTGCTCTTATATTTTCTCTAAGATTAGTACAAGATTATGTAGCTTTTTCCAGGAAACCTCCTAGGAAATTATTAGTAAATAATAGAAGGGATTTTAAGGAATTTTATTTATTTATTTGGCCCAGATTTCAGTCTTAAATCCTGAAATCTTCCTAAACCGAATCCACATATCCTCCTCCGAGTTGTTAAAACCCTAAATCACCTCGGTCTTCAATGGCACACAATTTTTACTGAAGTAAACATTTAAAAGCAGGAAATCTTCTGCTAAAGGAGAGAAAAGCAAATGAAAACCGGTGTCACGTTGTCGTCTGTAGTCGCATCCCCGTCGCTCCTGCTGAGTTTGATAATCAGGAGCCGAGAAGCCGCCTGTAAATCCTGCTCCTCCCTGATCCGTGTGCAGCGACTCGGGACCACGTTTTATGTTTTAAAAAGGAATAAAAGTCTGACCAGGAGAGAGAGAGAGAGAGAGAGAGAGAGACCTGCTTTCTCTCCCTTATCCTCCCGTCCTGCAGCCTGTTTATGGACACCTATAAAACCACACGGCTTTTTACGACCTCCTCCTCCTCCTCCTCCTCCTCCTCCTCCTCTTCGGTGGATTTTAATACCCTCTGAAGTCTCTCGATATAGACTCGGGTACAAGTCATTTGACCGCTTTAATTTCAGCAGTCGGAGGTGTTGTAAAAATAATTTAAGCAGCTCGTTTTTGTCTCAGAGGCATTTATGTGTTTCAGGGGTTTAATGCGTTACATTTATGCAACTGCAAGGTACAGCGATGTTGGTATTAATGAGCAGTTTATAAGGTCTATTAAAACACATTTTCAACTAATGTCTCAATAAAAAGAAGATCTGCATATGAGAGAGGTTGTGAATGCATCTTTTATCCATTTGTTATTCATCCTTGCACTTACATTTTTATTTGTTTTTACTTCGTAGCAACAGTAGAAAAATAGACGATAAAAAAACAAAACAAAAATGCCTTAAAATCAACAGTTAATGATTTGTTTTTCTACTTGTTTTTTAGTGTTCTGTGTCCATTATCTGACAACTTTAAGCCAAAGAAAAACAACTTTATTACCGTCACTAAAAATGATTTCTGAGCTTAGACGCAGCCGTTTGTCAGATGACAGCGGGTGAAACTGTAAACTGCACTTTGGTCCCAAAGGTTAAAGAGCAGAGTGGAGGTTTTTACTCTCTTCTCACACACTCCTCTTATATCAGTGAGCTAATTGGTAGAGCTGTTAACGCTAATGCAGAGAGAGAGAGAGAAAGAAATGAAAGATGCTGCAAAAACACAGCTGCTTAACTCCTCAATATAAACCTATAAAATAAAAACAAAGGAAGAGTAAAGAAGGTCTTGCTGGCTGCGATGTTCAGTACACCAACAAGCTGACGTCAGCGCTTCAGCAAGGTAGACAAAACCGTCAAAAACAAAGCATTCAGAGCCGGTTGAAGCCCTGAGTTTTGACTTGCAGGAAGCATTTCTACATACTCAAGTTTTGGAATTTAACCATGTTTAATATCTGACATTATAACACGAGAGTGAGGAAAAGCAGAATATGTTCCCTTTAAACTGTTGTTGAGAAGTATTGGAAGTGATGAATTGGGTTGCGTGTTGGAAGTGTGTGTGTGTGTGTGTGTACAACACGCACACACACCACTATCCACCATCCATTAACCAAAACTCTGTTCTCAATGGAGACATTGTCTTCGCTGACGAGAAGAGCATCGTAGTGCTTGGCACCACTGGTACGGTGTGTGTGTGTGTGTGTGTGTGCCACATAAACCAGTTGGGATTATGTGGTGCCAACTGGAGAGCTTTTGAAGTGAAAAGAGACTCTGTTAAGCCAGCAGTGTGTAGGGACACAAACTAAATCTGACACACACTGTCACACACACACACACACACACACAAGCCTCTGCCCTTCACGCACAGATCATTAAGATTTTTTTTTTTCCAGATGCCTCTCTTGGCAGAGTTCAAACATTATGGAAAAAATAAGATCAATCAATGACTCGGCATCATTTCACTTGAATAAAGTAATTTGTAGATGATCAATTTGTCTAAATCACTTAAGATCAACTTTTCTGTTTTTAAGGGGACAATCACACCTTCAAGGGTCAACAATATTTCCATGGAATCACAAGTGTTGTACATTTTTCTTTCACAATGCACTGCTTTATTCTGACTTTTTAAGTGTTTCCATGTGGCACTTTTCTATCATTTGCGTGGTATTCTGATTATTAATGGCGTCATCAAAGGCTCCATGTAAACACAGCTGACTAATATCTTTTTTACAAAGGCTGAAAAGCTTTGCAGCATGATTATATGTTTACACTTTGAGCTAACGCCAGCTCCTTTTATCTCATATATGTAATTCATTTCAAGCATTCTGGTTACAACAATTAGACAGAATAAATACACAGGCCGCTCACACTGATGGGAAATATACTTGATGAAATCCTGATTGTGTGTGTTTTTTTTTTTTCTTCATGGATTCGACCAAAAAAGGACTTTTGATTTATAATAAAGAGAAATAAAACTAAGAATTGCTGTGTGCAGAAGAAAAAAAAGGAGGTCAGTGTTTTTCTTGTGCAGTAGTTTGTCCTGTTCTGCCCTCATCACCCACAGATCAAATGCTGTTTTCTTCTTCCTGTTGGCTTTAATCTTCACAGAAGAAGAAGAAAAAAACTGAAGACACACACCTCAGGCCTCCTCGGGTTTATATCTTCCTCCAAACATTTATCTCCCGCTGCCTCTGACTGTGACATCAAAGTGTTTCAAGTCCTTCCAGCAGGTCATTCAATACGTGACAACACACTCAACCGGGGTGAAAGTGTGTTTGCTTACACAGAACACATTTTGCCATGGTGACCTCCCCCTCCTCTCTCTCCCGATGCATGTGTGTTTGTGGAGATGTGTGAGGTTAAACACTCAGGTCTGAGTTTACACAGTGTGTGTGTTAGTGGAGGGGACAGTGACTGCTGCAGGCTGGGGGGAGGAAGAGGAGGGGGAGGAGGAGGGGGGGAGGCAGCCTTCGTTTGAAGGCTGAAATGACACTCAGAGCATGAAGATGAATGACAGACCTGAGGCTGATTTCTGCCGTCGTGCTCTGTGAGGAGATGCAGGTGATGAAATGAAAGCTGTGACACGTGAGCAGCAGGAAGTTTGGATAAAGTTTTGATGAGATTGATTAGTTATTATTCCTCCCCACTCACTATTATATGATCCATCCTGTCTCTTGTTTTTGAAATGTGATTTATTTTTATGGACTGTTCCTGACCAGTAGGAGTCAGCCACTGCTGCGACTAATAATGTGATCCCTCACCGGCTTCCCACCAGTGAACCCATGTCATTTATTGGAACGAGCCAGAGGTAAAACTCTGTGTAGATTTATAACTAAAATGAATTTACATATACGTTGCACATTCACATGGTTCTGGAAGACACTCTTGCTCATTTCTATTGAACTGATAACCAGCTGATTAATTTTAGATGTATCTTCTTGGATCTGACTTGCGAGCAGGGAAACGCAGGAGTCTGGGTTGTAGATGCTGCGGGCTGTGGGCGACACAGTTCTGCAGCGTCAGTCGAATCTGTGTGTTTATGAAAACTGAAGTATAAACACAACTGATGCTGGATGGCGGGAAAAGGCGCTTCATTACAACGTTTTTGTTTGTTTCGGTTGTTGAAGGTCAGCATTTTGCTCCTCCAGACTGATTTCTTTTGTTTTTTTTCACCTCCCTGCTCTCTCTCTCTCTCTCTCTCTCTCTCTCTCTCTCTCTCTCTCTCTCTCTCTCTCTCTCTCTCTCTCTCTCCATCTATTGTTCTCTTCTGCCACGTTTGTAATTTGAGTGGAAACGTTTTCCCGTTGGCCTTTTGGAATTCCTTACCTTGCCTTTTCCTGGTGCATGCTGTGTGTGGCTTTAAGTCAAATCAATTTTATTTATATGGCGACAAATCACAATTGAAGTTATCTCAAGGCACTTTTTACATAGGGCAGCTTTAATTTACAGAGACCCAACATCCCCCCATGAGCAGCAGTGGGTGACATCAGTGAGGAAAAACCCCCCTTTAATGGGAAGAAACCTTGAGCAGAACTGGGCTCTACGTGGGCGCCATCTGCCTTGACTGGTTAGGTTGAGAGAGAAAGAAGGAGGGAGGGGGAGAGAGACACACAGACGCATAATAACAACAATAACAACAATGATAATAATAGAAATATGACTAATAATAAGGGCATGAGAGTCGAGCAGGATCACGGCAGCAGGCGGTCTGCAACCATGATCCATAACTAGAGGGTCCATGACCCTGATCCACAGGAACCTGCGAGACAAGAAAGTACAAAAACTCCGGGGAAGAAGTTAGTAACATGCGTTAATGGTACATGAATGCATACAGATGGAGAGAGGGGAGGAGGAGAGAGGACCTCAGTGCATTATGGGAAGTCCCCCGGCAAATCTAGGCCTATACACTGATGCATGTATGGAGACAGGTGTGTGTGTGTGTGTGACTCAGTCATTATTCCCCCCCGTCACACATAGACAACACGTCTTTATGGAAGTTTAATGACTCTCCGCTGTTTTCACACTCTGCAGCTGACTGATGTCCTCACAGAATCACCATCATTTATTAAACATAACCCGTTATGCCTAATGTCCTCATTAATTCTACTAATTAATGAATTAATCAGCAAATATTGCGACTGCGTTAACACGCTCATGTTCACAGAATAATGGAACTAATATAAGGTGTTAATTTGAAAGCTTTTAAGGGGCTACTCCATCCAAACATATAAGCTAATTAATTATTGTTACAATTCTAATTAATTAATTCCACTGACGCTGTTGAATTTGTTTGCTGGTTTCCATCAGGAGGACTTGAACCTTCTTGGTGGGAAATTCTTCTTTTTATTCTTTGGTAACATTTTTGTTGAATCAAACTTGACCACAAATCGCTTTCAAGGCTGTTAAAAAATTCTCACCTCCTCATGAACATGGTGGCATTTATTAGGCTGGAACAAGCAATTTATGACAAGTTTGTGCACTTAAGAGATTCTGTTGAATCCCACTTTCAATACTCGTACATGTGTACAAGTAAAGCTCACAGACAAAAAGTCTAAAGTTTTAGGAGAAGAATAAGAAAATGTTCTTGCATGAGGCCCGACGTCTCTATTCTTCCTGTCTCTGATTAATACCAAACACCAGCCTTATTCCACATGAGGTCCCAATTTTTTGGAGTTTGATATTTTGTGGCACCAGTCCCTGACAAAGATGGCAATCAGGAGGAAACCCAAACTCCATCTCTTAAAAAAAACCTCCCTGCAGAAACTAGAGCTGACGGGTATTTACTGCCAGTATCGGTTTATCACAGATACTGAATATCTGCATTGGTATAAATGGCTGAAGATGCCAAGTCACACATAGGTAAAGACCTGAGTTGTAGATGACTGCTACTAAAAAACCTTATCCCTTGACCTTCATTAGTTACCTGTTGCCATGGAGAGAGTTTAGTTGATTGTTCACCTTTAAAATGAGATTTGTTTCACACCAAATGTTTCAAATCTTTGCCAAAATATGTTGTGTGTTCATGAAAAAATACTGCAGAAATATTGTTATTTATAGCTCTATCAGACACTACTGAATGACATTTTTACTTTACCACGACTGCTAAGGATAAAAAAAATAGCACCCCAGCCTTACAGATTGCTAGCATATCTTTATACACGTACTTATCTTTAGTCTTGTTCTACAATCTGTGGGAAGAACATCACCTTTCAGCTCTGCAATCAGCTCTCACTCTGCCTCTGAAGCCTGAGACAAGCCAGTGATTACAGCAAGAGATAACAGATAATACCTGTATTTACCGTCTTTGTTTGTGATGCAGGCATTTCTCCCGCTTTGTCCGCACTCAAATCGTATATGCAATCTCACCTTCCAACCTTTCTCTCTTTGATCATTCTGATCATTATTCCTTCTCTCCTCGTCCTTCTCCGCGTATGAAGCACCTGAACGCAACGCCCATTTAAATCTATGGAGAAAAGTGATGATTTAAGTGCGGAATAGAAGAACCGTAATCGCCTCTCAAACGATCGGCTGCCTCCTGTAGATCTATAGAGTGTAGTGAGCAGAGATAATTATAGATGAAAAATGCACATTCTGTAGAGACAGTCTAATGCTTTATTAATGATAGAGCTCACAGATGAGAGACATATTTACCGTCCGGTCATTAGTTATTCCTCTTCTCTCTCTTCCTCTCATCTCCTCTGCGTCTCAGCGGAGTTTGTTCTCATCTCATTTTTCCTTTAACTTGGTTTAAAGGCATCGCTGCTGCACTCTAGGGTAGAGTTGAACTGCCCCTGAACTCACCACGCCACCTCTGACACACACACACACATATATACACTCGGCTCATTTGGTTTGGTCAAATGATGTCTGGCTCAGTTTTATCTCTGCTACTCTGTTCCAGCACTTCCCCGTCCCCCCTCCCTGCCCCCGCCATCATTCTCTCGGTTGTTGTCTCAATGTCATTTAGTCCTCTTTCCTCCCTGTCATCCCCGCGTTTCCCCTCTGGCTTTCACGGCGCTCTAGTTGAAACCAGTTTAGATTAATATTGGATGACTTTCTCTCTTTTTCTTTCTTTGGCAGCAGAGCGTGTGCAGATAAAACACACGTGTGATGAGTTTATACAAAGGAAAAAAAATCCCCATCGTCATGTCATGATAATACCCATGAGCCTTTTCCCTCTAATATGATTTTATGTATATCGATAATCTCAGTGAGGATCTCTGTAGTATTGATTTTTATTAGGGCTGCAACTGCAATTGATTAATCAGCTAGTTATTTTCTCAATTAATTGATTAGTCGTTTGGTTTATAAAATGTCAAAAAAATGGTGAAAAATGTCCCCAAAGCCCAAAAATGCAACTTATAGTGTCTTCTTTTGTCCGACCAACAGTCCACAACTCAAAAATATTCAATTTACTATCAAAGAAGAACAAAGAAAACAGAAAATATTCACATTTAAGAGGCTGGAATGAGAACATTTTAGTATGTTTTTCTTAAAAAATGCTCCATAACCTTTTAATGCAGAAGTCTTTTTTGGTTACATGTATATCAGACTATAGTTAAAACATCAAGGTTTTCTATTTTTGTGGTCAATAAGGAAAAGCTCATTTTAGTAGCCACTGCAGTGCCAGATATCTGGAGGTAAATCATCATCATGGTCTGTTGTTAAAGACTTATTCCAGTGTTTCAATATCTTGCTAGTGGTCAGACTTAATATCTTCAGTGCACAAGACCAAAAGCCACAAACCCAACTGCATCTTTTTCACAATAAAGAGTTTTGACTACTTTTCTTTCTACATACACCTTGCAAGAAGTGAAGTTGTGCCAGGAACCCCCACTGTACTGTGAAACAGTTGGCATCAACCATAAACCATTTTTACCATATTACTTGATCAAAGATCTTGAATGGCTGCTTATGTATAGAGAGAAAGATTGATGGACGGATGGATGAATGGATGGATGAATTAAACTGATCCCAAATTGGAAAATTCTTGTGTTTCAGCAGCAGGTTATCCATTGCACAGGAACAGTAAATACACAGTAAATAGACATATCAGCACTAGAAAAGAGAAAAACATACTATATACATCAGACACATGCAAAGCTATTGAACTTTTAAAAATGCAATGAGGTAGAGGAGGAGTATGAAGATGTGTAAAGTTATAGAAGTGGAGTTTGGTTGAGACAGAAACTATAAAGCTGAGAGTACTGAGATGTTGTAGAGAGTTATTGCTTTAGGCAGGAAAGATTTCCTGTATCGGTTGTTGTGACAGTGAAGCTGAACCAGTCTGTTAGTCCAGTAGGTGGTGGAGAAGGTGGTCAGGATTATCCATAATGGATACCAGTTTGTTCAGTGTCCTCTTCTCCACAACAACCTCAGAGGTGTCTGGTTTGCAGCCAGTTACAGAGCCGGCCTTCTTAATCAGTTTATTAAGTCTGTTGGTGTCGCCGGCTCCAGTACAGTCGCCATGACCAGTACAATGCACTGGTCACAACAGACTGGTTTAGGGTTGGGTTAGACGACATTTAACATTTTAGAACTTTCTGTCAAGTGGAAAAAACAAAAATATTTCTCAGAATAAGGTAGCGAAACAAGTACTGATATCTGTCAACATTGGTACCAAAACTGGTTACATACTGGCACCAGTCTCACAAAAATACCCAACCCCAGTTAGGACTGGATGTTTTAAAATATCGGAAGTAATTATTGGAAGTAAGTAGGAGCTTGCTTACATGTTAGCAGGTTGTTCCATCTGTCTTGAGTTGCTGCAGATTTGATGGCTCACAAACTCAATCCAAGATGCCTGTTTGACCAGTAAGGTCCCTCCGCTAGAGCTGGTCGACCTTTCAACCTTTCTCCTCATGTTTCTCTAATTCATCTTGGAGCCTCAGGAAGATTTTGGAAGCCGCTGTGTCACTTGGACAAGCTGCTGGTTTGTGAGAAGCTGACGATCAGTCTCATTGACTTTAATCAGGAAGTTCCAGAGTCTCTCCAAGACTTGTCTTGGCCAATTTAATGCACTGAATTTTGAAGGAAAACAGAGGTTGGAGCAAAAGATTGGATTTGTTCTTTTCTGTCACCCAAGATAAATCAGTGGAAAGGACATTCTGACCATAAAGGCTGAAGGGAAATAGTCTGGCTGGGACTTCAAAAGCAAACTGGAACCAGATCAACTGCTAATGCACCAGTTTGAGCTTTTTACTCAGAACTCTGCTCTATGTTTTAAGCAAAATATTGTAAAGTAACAGAAAACTGTGTGTTGTGAGATCAATTTAGGATTACATCAATTCACGACCACAGGGTGGATCTATTGTTATGATTGGTGAAATTTACTGCATTGTGTGGTTTGATGGTGAGTTTTTAGTCCACCTCCATAATACAGGTAATTAATTGTAAAGTCGATGGTAAATGGTTGTATGAAAGATAATGTCATCAGTTGCTTTGTGTTCTTTATGTTATGATTCTGATTAACTGAAAGGTTGCAAGCTACGTTCAACCAACAGCCATAATGTCATAATGCTGGAATTAAGGATGATTTCAGGGAATTGAGAAGGTCAATACTTGACAGGATTTTTTTAAAATGTACGATCATTTTCTCAAGAAAAGTTCCAGTGGGAACTCAGGATTTTCAGCCATGCTAATAGCATTGCTCTGATGGCAGTGTTGGATGGTCGGTCCTGACTGAAACATCTCAACAGCTACTAGATGGATTAAGATGAAATTTTGATCAGACATTCACGGGACCCAGAGGATGAATCCTATTAACTTTGGTGATCCCATTCCCAACATTTCTTTTCATCCAACGCCACCATGAGATTTTTTGGTTTGGATTGAAATGATCTTGATGAATTGCCATTAAAGTTGGTACATAGGGCCTTGCATTTATGTCCCACTCAGGATTAATTGTAATAACTTTGGTGATCTTTTAGCGTTTCCTCTTAACGCCATCATCGGGTCAAACTTTCAGTTGGTCCAATAATTTGGTTCATGATAAAATACCTGCAAAACTAACGAGAATCACATCAACCTTAGCTCTAATTTGTGTTTAGGGTTAATTAGCAAATGTTAACATCTCAACATGCTAAGCTAATATGATGTAAACATGGTAGGTGGTTGACGTTAGCATTTAGCTCAAACTTTTTTTAATGTGCAAACAAATAAGAGAAAATAAAAATAGGGTAATTGGAGAGTATTTTGTACTGAAACAAAGAAACCTCATTAACACAGCTGTTGAAGCTAAATACTAAAGTCTGACATTAAAAGGATGTTATCACAATAATATCACTAGATCAGCTTTTCAGCTGCAGTGGTTTCCTCCAGTTACTTTTCATTCTAAAATAGCTGCAGTGTGGCAAAATATACTTTAACAAAACTGGGTGCAAGATGGTGCAGGTGCAGTTTGATCAGATATGCAGGTCTCCATCACCAAATCAGAGAGCAGAGTGGACTTCAGTTAAGAGGTTTGTAAAAAGGCTCCTTTTAAGTACAGGAATGCACGAATGAACTCATGATTAAGATCGTTGGCATAGATTTTCGTGAGAATTCAGGAAATCCCAGAACCTCAATTCCCAGTATTCATCTCTAACACACAGGCTGACAGAGTCTCTCAGGCTTCGTATGACTCTCTCCATCCCTCTTCATCCCCTTTCACATCTCCATCATATCTCATTTTGTGCTTTCTGACCCCATTTCTCACATCTCTGACTTCCTCTCACTCACCGCCTCCCGTCTCCTCCGTCACTTTCCTTTTCTCTGCTAATTATTCGGTCCCGCTGGGGTTTCTCTCTTCTCTCTCTAACCCCATTTTCTGTTTTTCCTTTTTTTTTTTCTCACTCAGCGGGGAGCTTCCTCTCCTCTCTGACACTCTGTTTGCTTATTCCGTCTTTACACAAGAAACATACAGTATCAGAAATAGCTCTCCGCGTGTGTTAAACATGACGTTTAAATTTAAGAGATGTCTTCTTGATTTCACGCATGTTTGCCGCATGCAGTCGTCTCTCTTTTTTTTCATGTGTGTGTGTGTGCATTTGTCACCCCGTATTAGTCGACCCATGCGTCTTCTGCTGTGTGCACTGCCCACTGCGTCCATGAGAGATTCAATTATACGCTGTTTTAGGACACACAAACCTCCATACACACACACTTTGAAGCGCTCCTGTTCGTGTTATCCACTCACAACACCCCCCCCACCCCCTCCACCAGAACGCTCCTTCCATCACTTACTTTTCTCATTTAATAAAACACCACTTCACTACACCATTACCTCTAAAACAATCTCTTCCTCATTTATCTTTTTCTCCTCCATTCCTCCCTCGCCCTGTTATCTAATCTTACCTCCAGCCCGTCTTCGCTTTCCTCTGTGGAAAATTTTGTTATACATCTTGCATTTGGCAATTTATGCTTCCCATTTATCATTTCATTACTTGGCTCTAAAAGCAACCCCCCCCCCATCCCTCCATCTCCCCCTTCTTTTCTCTTTCTTCCTTCTCGACTGTTTCTTTTGTCCGTAATTCAGTCTATTTTTTCACTGTATTCAATTGTAGAGAAATGATCGGCTTGGCTTGATTTTGAAAATGGAGAAAGCAGTAGCAATATCTGAGTCAAAGCCGTCTTTTTGACCTCAAATTGTATGATTCCCTTCAACTCTAAACCCTAGAAAAGCAGCATCCATTTGTCTCCCTGGCTCACATATCGTTCACCATGTCCACTGAGTTGTAAATCTCTCCTTAAATCCATCTTTCAGGGCTCTTGATCCGTGCGTAATTCTGAAATGGATGCTTGCGCCTTTTCCTCTCTTGACTCAGATGGATAAGTTTGGAAACCTGACAACCTCCGGCCCGTGCAGGGAGGAGCGGCCTCGACGGGGCTTCGATGACAGCACGGGCAGCCCTGTGCTCCTATCAACCAGCTAACGCTAAATCTCCACTAATCCGGAGACAGTTAAGGGCGCCGTTTTCCTCAAAAGAGCCTTAAAAAGCAGCTGCACAGCTATTACCATCTGGCAGCAAAGTGAGACAAAGAAAACGAGGAAGGTGTTAAGAGAGGATCGAGGTGAGAGGAGCTCATCGCGGACTGGAAACGCTCGGCTCCCGCTCTCTACAAAGGGCCTGTCGCTGTCAATTACGGGAGTAAGCAAGTGAGAGCGTGAGAAAAAGAGGACAGACGGATTTCTGAATCCCCCGCTCGGTGAAATTACTGTCACAGAGAGAGAGCGGGGCAATGAATGGAAAAAGTGTCAGAGCCTGATAGCTGCTGGGTGAAATTGCTATCATTAAACAGTCACTGAGTGGCAGAGGAGCGAAGCATTTCTGTGTCTGAAGTCCTTGTAAAAGTGTCCAACCTGCACCAGCGAACGCTGCCTCTTTCCTCGCTGGCAGATCTTTGTTCTGTCTTTTTCCTTTTTTTTCTTCCTTCTAATGAAAGCTGCCTGTTTTGCAGATGAGTCTCAAACTAACAGTCGTGGAAAATAACCAAAGTATTTCAGTATTTTGGAAATATTCCACTTTTTACTTCACTAGATTTAAATAATACTAATTATTAGTTACTTTGCAGATTTAAATTATAATAATAATAACGTTTCTACTTTGAAAATTCAACTAAAATGTTGCAACAACTCAGTCTTTCATCCACTGAAACTGAAAACAATTTAAAATGTGCTGATCTGTTTAAAATTTACCAAAATTGCTGCACAACATCTTAAGATCTTATAATATTCGGTTTGAACATCTGAGCCTCAAACGCACAAAAACTTTGACTTTCAGTTCTACAGGAAACACTGACTTTCATTTAGCTTGTCAAAACCTTGTTTTACACTGCATTTTTTAAGGTAATTCATTCGGTTATGTCGGAGTTTTGTGCGCCTAACTTTCATAAATCTGCTTAGAAATCAGAAAAAAACTTCAGAACCTGCCTGAGAATCATCACATTTTTAAGTGTCATCCAGTGATAGTTGTCTGTATCTATGGTTACACTGCAAACAGGAACTGCTAATCCTGTCAATCTGCCAAAATGTCAACAAATCCAGTCTCAGCAGAGCATAGCAGCACCTACCTGTAGCTGACAGTATAGCTGCCTTTTTAAATTAGCTTTTAAGGGCTCTTGTTCTTCTGGTGTTTTTTTTTCTGTCATCATATTAGTTCCCAAACAGGCCTATATATTGGTGTTAGCATGTTTGCATCAATCAGCAAAAGCAATTAGCAAAAAACATTTTTGTAGTTAGAACCACAAGCAAAAAAAAAGTAGGAAAAGATCCGATTTAGTGGGTGAGTTTTTGCTGAAAAACAGTCGGTGTTCAGCTGTAATTATTGCTGAGATGGAGGTAAAAAATGACCCACATACATACTGGATCAGAGCAGGATGAACCCCTTAAATTCACTTTATCTGAAATCTCAGATATCACCAAATTTGGAGAGAGACATTATGGGGACATCGATGAAATGCTGCGCTGCCTCGTTGCTTATTAAAAGTATGATTCTCATTCACAAGGGAACGATAGATCCCTTCTCCACCTTAAACGCCGTGCACGACATCCTGCAGCTCTTCTACCAACAGTCTCACTCCTTCACATTTATTATTCACTCTGAATTTTTAAAAAATCTCCCTCCTCGGCTGCTGCTGCACTCCTTTTTTTTTTCCAGCTGTGAGGAGTTACGTAACCTCTTCCTCTCCTTTCCTTTCCTCTCTCTTTCTCTAATAATTCTTTTTATGTATCTCTGCAGCTCCTTCTTCTTCCTCTACACACACACACACACACACACACACACACACACACAAACACTTTGTTGTCATCTTTGGTGACTAAAAGCTCGTCTGTGGATCTCACAGCAGCAGCAGCAGCAGCAGCAGAAGAAGAAGAAGAAGAATCTTCCAGCCCCCCCCCCCCAAAAAAAGAGCAAGGCTACAGAAAAAAGATCAAACGCAGAAACACTGGCTCACTCTGGCAGCGCTGGCGAGATGAAGAGGAGGAGGAGGGAGAGGAGGTTTTTGGGGAACATGAAACAGCAGGCGGTCGGGGGTTCCAGGCATAGTATGGGTTTGAAAGTGTGTATCTGTATTTGTGCGCAGTGTTGAGTTTTAAGCCTGTGGGAGAGAGTGTGAGGATGGCGGAGTGATTAGGATTGTAGTTTAAATTTAGAAATTTAGAGATGGGGAACCTGGTACCCAGAGGATTTCTCTGCCTCTGTCTCTCTTTCTTTCTTCTCCTTTATTGAAATCGGAGCAGATAACTTTCAGAGGCGTTTGAAGGAATGTAGCCAAATTTCCTCTTTTTTTTGTTTAATCACAGTGGCAGATATGCAGAGATGTTACTCACTTCCACAAATGTCTTTAGGGGAAGAGAGATGGTGTTGGGGGGGGGAGTGGGGGTGATGCTGTTGGAGGGGAGAATTATAAAATCCTTTGAGGAATCACAAGTGGAAAAGATGCTTCAAAGAGAAATAACATTTTTTTAAAAAAAAGATGATGCGGTTAATTTGTTCCGGGGATGGTGGATGCAGATTTTGGGGAGTGAGCCCTCTTGTTTCAATATAAGCTCACAGATTTTTACACATGAAAATCAGTTTACTAGTCACAGTTTACTAGTCACTAGTCCCTCACCAAGCCCGTTACCCCACTTATTTTTGAAAAAAGACTTTTTGAAGATACAACACACTTCCACACAACTGTCGTTAGGAAACTTTCTGTTCATCCAAGCAGAAGATTCCTCATCTATGAAGCCTTTTCTCTCGTAAAAGTGAAATACTTCCAGAACATGAATTCCACATTTATGTGCCTTGTCTGTCAGTCACACACACACACACTCTGTCCTGTCAGTCTCTTGGAAGAGGTCAAAATGATTTTTCTCCTGCAGTTGGCGTTCGTATCTTTTTGTCTGTTCGAGCTCCTCCTGACGTGTGACAGCAGTCGTTTTTGTCTGCTTGACAGATGATTCAGTTCACAGTCTGTCTCCGTAGTCAAGATGTTGGAATACACTTTTGACTCGTTTTCACTCATCATAAATTTATTTCCTCTGCGGCATAAAAACATGTTACACAAGCCTTCATCGACTCCTGCAGGTTTAAACTGAGAAACCAACCAAACATTGCTAGTAGAATTGGAGACACTCACTAATTTGGCAACATTAAGGCTACAAACAACCCATAATGCAACAGTGTAGGAGCTGGCACTACTCTCTCCATTAAAAAATAATCTCTCATCTTGTGAACATGTAATTGTCTAGTTCTTGAATATAATATAACCACACACTTTCTTTCCAAATATTCTGGCCAATACAGTAATTTGACCATTATGTCTTTTGCAAGTCCCCTAACTTTATAGATCTGCAGTATTAAATTATATGTAATATATATAATTATATCTCTTTATTTGTTAGAACTACAATAGCATAACTTTACATCACTTTGACAGTTAAGTATATTTATGCTTTTAACTCTTGATATGCTGACGACTACCTTACATATCTTACAATTGTTTGTGTGTGCGTCCACAGAAATAAACTTTATGGATGTACAGTATTAAATTATATATAATATATATAATTATATCTCTTTATTTGTTATAGTGTAACTTTACATCACTTTGACAGCTAAAGTATATTTATGCTTTTAACCCATAAGAACCCCATGGTGACACAGGTGTCACCAACCCTTTCAATGTTCTGGAAAATTCCTTATACAGCTTTTATCCTTGATTTTAACTCATTAAGTCCCTAAAGTGACATCTACTGAACATCCTGGTGCAGTCATGTGACAATGTACCCATGACATCACTTCCAAAATGGCGGTGAGCCTGGTCAGCTTGTTTTTTGTTACTAAAGGTAGGTTTCAACCCATTTAACAATTCTGATGCTTTAATAAGACGTCCTGTATTACATTTAACCTGTTCTGACCACATTTCTTGAACAAATTGATATAGAACAAGTTAGGGAAATATCGTTATGACATATATGTTACATTACAGATCTTTGACACTGAAGGTAGAATTTCAAAAAAAAAGTTCAGAAATGTGTTCCTTGTGGTGCATTTGGTCTGTTTTATATTCCCCATAATTTTCCTCAAACTCTGCATTTGCTGATGACTACCTTGCATATCTTACAATTGTTTGTGTGTGCGTCCACAGAAGTCAACTTTATGGATCTGCAGTATTAAATTATGTATAATGTATATAATTATATCTCTTTATTTGTTAGAACTAAAATAGTATAACTTTACATCACTTTGACAGCTAAAGAATATTTATGCTTTTAACTCTTGATTTGCTGACAACTACCTTACATATCTTACAGTTATTTGTGTGTGCATCCACAGAAGTCAACTTTATGGATGTACAGTATTAAATTGCTGGAGTATCTTTTTAAAATAATCCCAAAAGACTTAATATCTCTTTATTTGTTAGAACAACTGTAGTATAACTTTACATCAGGTAAAGTATATTTATGCTTTTAACTCTTGATATGCTGATGACTACCTTACATGTCTTGTGTGTGCGTCCACAGAAATGAACGCTTTGTGTTTACTCGTGTTTACTTAATACCAGATCTGATGGAATTTCTTTGAGTTTGTCCTTTATTCGTTCTTCAAAATATTCTCATATTATGATCCTTTTCATAAAATTGCTTCTTTATTGTTAAAACATTTTGACTCAGTTCCCAAAATGAAAACTTCATTCTCACAATACTGTAACTTCTTCTTCAAAATCTAAGACTTTCCAACTGCGACTCTAATAATTTGTTGTAAAAAGTAACTGATAAAATGATCTTTAATGGAAGTAATGGTGAGCTGCAACAATGCCTATATATGAACCAACACTTCCCTGTGTGGTTATATATACACTATATAGACGATGCAAATTCTTGACTATCATTTCTTTTGTACTAAACTTGAGATTTCCTTTAAACCCTCAATAAGATAAAGAAAATACTCCACACTCAAAAAAGTTAAATCAAAATAAAAATCTTTGACAGGAAATTAAATTGAAGAGTTCTAGGACGTCTTTCCCCATCTCTCCCTCCTCCCTCCACTATTGCATGCATCCTAATCTCACTTCACATTTTAATCTCATTGTTTATCATATTAATCTTTATCTTGTTTAAGTCTTGACATGTCGTCACATGCAAAGACTCCAGTGTCCCTCACACTCACGCCAGTTTGCAGGACTTCAATTATTTATATACTCAGTTTGTCCAAGTTAATTTATGTGCTGTAACACCTTTCACACTGCTCATAATCTAAAAATATTGCAAAAGTATACAGATATACAGGCACGCAAAGATGAGATATTTTTAAATAAAATGCTATGTTATGACAATATTAATAAATGGAATAAAAAACAAGGGTTTAACAACAAATAATTAGCTAATTTTAGGTGCTTTCACTTCTCTCACTTGTGCAAGCTGAAGTGTATTGATAAGTGATACGTTAGCATGTGTTAGCTTTAATAAATGATGTCATCACTTTCTCCAAATGTGAATATTTGCAGAATCTAAAACTCAAACTGGTCTTTATAAACATAGAAACACAAGAGCGCTCACAGAAATGAAAAGAACTGACAGCAGTCAAAGTACATTCATTATTTTAATGAAATCCAGGAATTCATAGATATTATTTTAAATATTAAAACCAGATTAAGTAAATAATATTTTCTATTATCTGTGTTTTTTGGTAAAAATCTATAAAAACATACAATGACAAGCCTCAAAGTTATTGTAGCTTCTAGCCGGTCTCACTCCTGGCTGTCATGGATCTGATGACACACAACATCACACTGTCTTAATCACACAAACACACATACACACACACACAAACACACATAGACACACACACACACTCACACATATCACCTGAGGTTAGTAATTCCCATCTGTCCATTGCGATAGCGGGGTATTAGTGCTGAGTTAAATCTCTGAAAATCCTAGTTTATCACACTTACACATCCCACATTATCCTCCCCTATACACACACACACACACACACACACACACACAGACACACACACACACCAGAATCATTCCTATTGTCTCAGCAGTCTTGAAAAAGGCCAAATGTCTGAATGATTGTCTGTCGTCTCTGCAGAGGCTCAATCGTTGATATCTTACTCCAAATACAAGACGATCACTGTACTCATTCACTGATTCATTTTTATTGCTTCTACTTTACCGTTGTTTGGATCAGTCTTAAGGTGTCGATGAAACTCGACTTACTGCAGATATTTCACTTTAAAACTTTTGACACTGCTGGAAGGAAGAGTTTTTAATGTGAGACATCTGTGCTGCATGTGTTGTGTTTTTAATTTGACAGTAACTCGAGAGCTCACAAAAAAAGCAGCAAAGAAGCAGTAGAAACGGATTAGTGAATAAGAACAGTATGAGACTAACATAAACATGGGAGGAGATCACAAAGAAAAAAGTGAGACGTCTTACTGATATATGATAAAACGATCATTCGTGAAAAGGACAACAGTGGAAATAAAGGTCTGTTATAAACCTTGTTTCACATGAAGACCTGATTCTCGCTGCAGTTTAAGTCATTTTGCACTGTTTAAGTGTTGCATTTTGCATGTCCAACCTTTTAAGAGAGGAGCCAGTTCTGTTCAGGCAGGAGGTCATAAAACCTGATGGTTCCCAAATGTCCTGCAAATCCTGGGATTCTCAAATGCAGCTTTATGGAAATACCTGTAAAATAGCTCAATTTACCAGCAGGGAAAGAACAAGCTGTCATGATAAGTACTTTCATGTCCAAGAAAACTGCAGCGCTATCGCTTTATAAAGTTTTAAAAGATGTTTTTTTTATAACAGCTAGTCAAGGTGACGATGAAATATTATACGATCATACTTTTGGTTTTTTTTTAACGGATGATGGGTTTTAATGGTTTCTGCAAAATAGTTTGATTCAGTCTCAGTGTCAGATGGATAAGTACACTTAATAAGCAAATCTGGCTAATTGAGGTCAAGCTTAAAGTTTAAATTCAAGATACTTTATTTTTCTGTTTATTTTTGTGTTTTTGTTCTTTTGACTTCCTTGGTTTTTGTTGTTATCTTTTTTAGGGGCTCTTTCATTTGTATTGCATTTGTTTCCTGGTTTTGGTTTTCTCTGTTTCCCCTTGTGTGATCCTCCTGTGTTTTTTTTGTGTGTGTCACCTGTTTGTTTACTTTAGTTCTAGTTGATTATTTCATGTGTGTCTCACCTGTGTTTCATTTGCAATCACTCCTCGTGTATTTATAGTCCAGTTTTCAGTTCGGTCTTAGTCGAGTTGCCTGCTCTTATCCTGCTTTTGTCCTGCTTTTGTCCTGCTTTTGTCCTGCTTTTGTCCTGCGTTCCTGGTTAGTGTTCCTGTGTCTCCTGCATTCTGCTTTGTTCCTGAGACTTTTTTGTCATTTTCATTAAATATATCTGTATCGGATTTTCCCTGCCTACCATCTCTGTGTTTGGGTCCACCTGCTCCACTCACCCAGCTCCTTTACAAAAGGAACATTTCAGTTCATCCATCATTGAAATTTTTCAGAATAATGGTTTCTTTAAAGAGCTGGAGCCCTGAACATGCCTGGTTAAAGTAAAACAAGTGTAGTCTTTATAAATTGACACTGTTTCCTATGACAATAGAAGCACACACACACAGCAGAGTTAACATGTGAACATCCTCCTCAGTGTCCAGTATCCTGGTTTTCGTGCAGCTCAGATCAGCTCAGCTCAGGCTGCTGCGGTGCTTTTTTAATTGGATCAATGATTGGATTGATGAATGGAAGCTCTATTTATAAAAGCTGCTGATGCAGGTCGTAGGCTGACACTGCAACACGGACGCATCATGCAATCCCATGGTGCCTCTGTGACAGTCTGATATGTTCCTCTTGCAGGTGCAGGGAAGTGCTGAGTGGATTCATAAAGTAAGGTGACTACAACAAAAATCAATGGACTGCAGGTTCACATTGTAACGTTAAATGTGTGGACTCCCTGGAGAGTTTTTTACATCAGGTTTTAAAAGGAAAAAATAGAAAGTCAGCAGCATGAATGTGATGATTGTGTGTTTGTGGGGACTAAACAGTTGTTTCACACCTATATTATGGGGACTCATCTCCCATCTGGAGAAAAAACGTCCTCGCAAAGTTCACCATTGACTCAGACGTGGTTTTAGGGTTAATGTGAGATTAATGATTGGGTCATAATGAGACTGGTGGTCAGGTTGACGTATTGTATGTAGTGCATTTATGTAACTTTTGGGTGATACTGTAACTTTTGCTAATTGTTACTTCTGTCCTATAGAATACAGTAATTAATGATATATTAATACAAATAATAATATAGTCACAAAATAAGAAGAAAATATGCAAAAACTTCCAATACTGACAAATATGAAATTGTTGCGACATGAGAAGAAGAACGTAGTATAGCAGTCATAAAATACAAAACAACAAATGATATTGATATGACAGATTATTCCAGGCTGAAAAAGTACAATGAACAAAATATTCCACAATGTTTTAAAGAATAGGAAAGTTTTTTATTTTGATGTGTGTTTTGGGGCCTTTTTATGACTTCAGGGCCTTAAAAGCAGCTGCTCAGTTTCCTGACGTCTCATAATAAAAATTAAACAGTGAATCCACTTTTTTTTTTAACAGGAGGAGGAAACTTAATTAAATTTGTGTTTCAGGTTTCTAAATCTGACAAAATGAAAACAGATTTGAGGATATCCAAACACATACTCCGTTCATTATAGATGATTAACAATAATTAATTACAGGACGGACATGTCTTTTGTCTCTTTTGTTCATCTCTCTGGTCTTCATCTCCTCTGCAGCAGCTCTGGTTTGCATCTTCAGTCTTCATGCAGCTCGTTGAAAGTTTTGCAACTTTGTGCTGCTTATTAACTGGAAATTTTGTCCTTGTAGACTTTCAGTTGTTCACTTGTCGTACTTTAGAAGAGAATAACTCATGGAAACCAAATATTTTAGGGTTTTTTAGTCCACAAGCTTTTTCCAATTCAGTTTAAATATTGATAATTGTGAACTAGCACAGAAAACTCCTGTATAACTATGGAAACAAAACCAAATAACATCATATAAGTTCTTTGTGCACTGGAGATTGTAAGTGAAGACAATACTACTCTTCTTTTATTTCGTGCCAGCTGTTCTTGGTTTTATATCATTTCTCACAACGTGCTCATGTTGTACCTAATAAAAATACTCCGTGTTGGTTGTGTTTAAAGAGGTGTAATTTAATCCCAAGCAGCTGAATCTCAAATGGACTGAATTTGGACACTGAAGAGTATTTTGACAGATGCGGTTGTGGGATGATTCCAGCACATCTTTTTTTTTCCTCTGGAACAAAGGCACATAAATCCAACAAAAGATTTCTCAGTGGAAAAAAAGAAACTTTTCATCTTCACTGAGTGTAATAAATGCGGCCTGTTTTGTTACTGTCTGGACGCAGGTTGATAAATCTCTTCCAATAATAAGAAGAGTTATTTTCAAAACCGATATGCAGTTTATGATGGTTTATATGTGTATGTTCTTTTCTTGGATAAGTCCTGACCCTTTTAACTGATACTGTAAGCAAACAAAGTGCTTCCAAAGACAACACTGATAGATCAAACAAAAGTGATTCCCGAGGCAAGAACATCTGCCAGTAGTGCTGACGGAGCAATATGAAGGACAGCTAGAATGTATGTTTGCTGACTCATTACAGGACGGACATGTAAATAGGATGTGAGGCCACCATGAGACCATCGACATGCTACACATTCCAAAGTCTTGCTGCATAAGAAGCTTACATTTAACCCCATCCAGGACGAGGCTACATATATGTAAACAACTTAATCCGAACTTATCCGTATCAGCGTTTCTGCCATCAATCCACTCACACGTTAGAAAGCCGCTGTTGGCAGCAAGCAACACTTTGCACTTGTCATGTTTATCTGAATTATTGAGAAAGCACAAAGAACTCTGAGGAAGAAGCCAAATAACAATGATCATAACAATAACAATAAGTGGCAATAGCCAGGGAAGGATGCCAACAGGACCGCCTAGCAAAGGCTAGGGTTTCCTGCAAGATGAGAAAGCACAAAAAACTCAGGGGAAGAAGCCAAATTAGTTACATGCATTGATGTTACATGAATGCATACAGATGGAGAGGAGGAGGAGGAGAGAGGAGCTCAGTGCATCATGGGAAGTTCCCCAGCAGTCTAGGCCTATAGCAGCATAACTAAGGGCTGATCTAAGGTGAGCCTGGTTGGCCCTAACTATAAGCTTTATCAAAAAGGAAAGTTTTAAGCCTACTCTTAAACATTAAAGACTGTAGGAACCACCAGTAAGCCTGCATACTGGGAGCGCAGTGTTCTAGTGGGATAATACAGTACTATGAGCTCTTCAAGCTCTTCTGAAGCCATCCCAAAGTACGCTGAGGACTCATGAAAAGACTGTTGTTTATTACATATGGATGGTGCCCTGCTGTGCTGTTTGCTAGTCTGCCACAGGCTACGGATGAACTACATATACGCAGTGAAATTTCTCCTAGAAATAACGCTCATTTACAGCTAAATTACAACAGCAAACATGTTTTACTATAAACATAATGCTGGATGAATCACGTTTTCTCTCAACAGAATGAGAAAATTGTGTTAATTAACGTATTTGGCAAGTTGCAAAAATATTGATACTGAACATATGAGTACAATAAAACAGTACAAGTACACAGCATTGGTTGTGTTTAGACATTAGCAGCACTTGGTTAAGATTAGGGAAAGACTGTGGTCTTTGTTTCATACAAGAAAAAGTCTGCAGTGTTTTGAATCATAATGTGTTTATTAACACTGAAGTGAAACTACAATCTTTCATTAAACTTAACCAAAGCACACACAGGACTCAGGATGTGAGAGCCAGACTCCTGCATCTTGTTCAAGCGACATATAAATGGAGCTTCATTCATTCATTCATTCAAAAAAAAGTTACCTGTCAACAGAATCCAGGCAGCGACTCTGTTTGCCAATGCAGCAATAAGTGGGAAAACTATGTAGTTGATTGTAAATGTAATTTCTTGGAGATTTGTTTAGTTTACACTAAAGCCAAGTACCCTTTTAATTCTGGGCAGGTTTTGAGTTTTGTTTTGTGTTCACAGTGGGAAAAGTGACAAAGTAAAGTACACTTAGTTAAACTCTGTTGATGTTCATTATTCTCACACAATGAACTTCACAGAAAGGAAATGGAAAAGCTGCTCACAGCTGGAAAAAACTAAATAACATGATGGATGATGGTGAAACATCTCCAGGAACATGTTAGAAATCAAAAAATAACGATTGAATTATATGAATTAACTGTTGAAAAACACTTCGCTTGCACTGCAAGTTCTAAAATCGCAGTTTTATTGGCTTTGCACGTCGCTCGTATTCATGCACGCTTCATTTCCTATTGGTATAAAACGGTTAAGTATGTTTATTTCTTGTATACTAACTGCAAGAAACAGTGTACTGTAAAGAAAAGTACCATTTCTTTGTAGTATGAAGAACTATGAAGGTCACTAAAGGTCACATGGTACTTCTAAACATGTTGAATTTCGTGTGCACACATAGAAAACAGATCTCTGTGCATGGATTTTTTTTTTAAATCGAGCACACAGATTTATAAATTGAAAGAATTTATGAAACATTCATTTGGTTTATCAATCCGTGCACATGGATTAACAAACTCTAAAAGTGAAGATGCATTCGTAGGTATGATAAGACTTCCAATATGGACCTCTGACCTTCAGAATAAAAGGGGCTGGATGTGTGAGATAGATTCGAGCTCATATAATTTATTTAATCTTTACACCTTCCAAAGAAAATCACAGATTAGACTCTGTGAGAACAATAGTGAGAACACTGTAACATGCGCACAGCATGCTGCATTTAATAAACTGTCAATCAGCCTCTCAGAGCTTACATTTACATAAGTACAGACCGGAGGAGGTATTATGAGATATGCTGTAACACGCTTATTTTTAGTCCACTAACTGCAGCG